>NC_133621.1:130504641-130815474 GCF_048593235.1 Sminthopsis crassicaudata | reverse complement strand
GATAATTTATTCAGTTCATCTTTCAATTGATTTAAAAGATACTCATTTTACTTGCTTCTCTCTGAGAGGAAAGTCAAAAAAACCTAGTTCACCTCCAGCTTCACACATGTACAAGCTGGGTGATCCTAAGTAAGTCACCTAACCTCTAATTACCTCTATTTCCACAACTGTAAAATGGACGTAATAATAATACCTACTTCTCAGGCTTGTTGTAAGAATCAAATGAGATAAAATGCTCAGCAGAGTACCGGTACCTCCCTAGTATAATTTTTTTTCTTATTTAAATATTTTCCTTCCCCAGTACCTTGAAGGGATGTTAAAAATTACTTTCTAACTCTTAATATTCTATATAATTGTGTGCTTTTGCTTATCTTTCTCTTTTCTCCCTTGCCCTTGTTCTTCCTTCTTTTTCTTCATCATTTCCCTTCCTTTTCTTTTTTTTTCTCTCCTTTTTACTCTTTATGCTTTCTGGTTTTCCTCTTTCCTTCCTCCTTTTTCAAGTGAATGTTCTTTATGTGTTTAGGAAATCACATCTTTTCCAATGATCTCATGCTGCCCCTTGCCCTAAAGACTTTAAAAGACCAGCTTCCTCTGAACAATGTTATATGACTGGGCAATGATTTAAGATGAATCAAAAAGACAACAAGTAGACATGTAAGAAAACGTCCTCTTTCTACCATATCCTTCCACTTGACATGGCTATAACTATGTAGTAGAAATATTTTTGATTCTTACTGACACTTTTATCCATTATTGAGTATGCACTTAATAGTAATACACTTACTAATACACTATTACCAATATAAAAAAGGGGGAATATATGTAGATTCTATCATAAACATAAAGAACTTATATATGAGAAGTAACAAAAAAGATATCATCAAAGGCCGGTATAACCGGAAAAAGAAGTGATTCAGTCAGCTAGGAAGAGTGAGGAATAAAAGCTAGAGAGCCTGGTATCCTTGCATTATTAAAACATTTGGTGAATGGCCTCATGCTAGCTGGATAGAGATACAACAAAGAATTTATGAACGTACATACATAAGAAATGCTGAGGATGTGGAGATTTGAATAAATCGTGTTCTGATCTGGCAGAGTAATACCTTTGTAATCATCGAATTACTTAAGGTACTCTAGAATTTCACCCAAATAAGCTGGAACTAGCAGAGGTGTCCTTGGGGCAGCTAGATGGTACAGTGGAACAAACACTGGAGGACCCGAGTTCAAGTGTAACCTCAGACACTTAACACTTCTTGGCTGTGGGACCTTGAACAGATCACTTAACTTCAATTGCCTGAAAAAAAAAAAAAAAGAATCACAAACAATTGTCCAATTTCTTCCCTACTCTGAACCTTTAGTTTGTCCTGATTGTTCTTGCTGAAGAAATTGTATTGCCAGTGAAAGCCCCCATTGATGCATGCTGGTTTGGGGATCCTATACATGTCACTTAATATCAATATTCCAAAGGACTCTGTAGGACTTTAAGTGGCAAAACAGGACTTGACATGAATGGTTGGAGGAGTTTCCTCATTGAGAAATCCCTCTGTCAAAGTAATTAAAGGTTCAACACCACAAAATTAAGTGCAGAGTGGTACAGTGGATACAGCAGTGGCTCTGGAATCAGGAAGACTCATTTTCCTGAAGTTAATTAAATCTGGCGTCAGACACTTTTTCAGTTCTGTGACCCTGAATAATTCACTTATCTGTGTTTGCCTCAGTTTCCTCATCTGTAAATGAGCTAGAGAAGGAAAAGGCTAACCACTCCAGTATTTTTGCCAAGAAAGCCCCCCAAAAGGGGTCACAAAGAGTCTGAAATGATTGAACAACAACAAGGTATTTTCCTCTTACAAGCTCCTTTCCTGTTGTCTTCCTACCTAGTGTGTCTTTGCTGGCAAAAGAAACCAGAGGTAGGGAGTGGAGGTCAGGCAGGGTGTAAAACTGGAGTCTATTATAAATGAAATTATCAGTGGATCAAAAGAAGTTAAAAGAAACTCGAATGTTCAGACCCTGTAAATGGAGGAGAAGAAAATAATCAGTCAATGAAACCCTTTTGAGTTTGTAATGAATGTCTCATCTCAACTTGAAACAAATCTATCTGCTCTATTGGAAACATATAATATCAAAGGACAGAAAGGCTGTCCCATAAAGGCATGGTCGCATTTGAACATCAATTTGACAGGTAGTGTAATTTTCTTACTAAAGACCGTGAATATCATATCGAAGTCTACCACAGAAAATACTACTCACATTCTTCCCATAAGTCATTCAAATAGGAAAAGTTTCAGCACAAGTCAGAGGAGATATAAGAAGAAAGGCTGAGGCTGATGAATTTCACTTATGACCAAAAACCCATGACCTTGACTTATTTCCATTTAATACTAATCTATTATCTCTAACCCAGTAACAAGGGAAGCTGAAATCAGTCTGGAGCTGGAGAATTATTTCTGCTCTAGATTTACTATAAGCAGTGAGGTGTCATCTGCATACATTTGTATGCTAGTGACAAAAATCAAGGGAAGCTTAGGTCTAATCTATGGCTTTCCAACTATTTTAAGGGAGGGAGCAAGATGATAGTGGTTTGAGCCCCTGGGTTTCCAGAACAGAGCACAGTGAGGAGACATGCATGTAAAAAGATGAGACAAACATTTTTGAAACTGTCTTTCATTGCCATCTGCTATAATATATTCACAACCTTGCTTTTTCATACTCACAGAGGCAAAAGTTCCAAAGAGTGTCAAACTGAAATTTAATTTTCCAATATATTTTTTCCCTGAGGCACGAGGTATGCTTGATGTATCAAACACCAATATAATCAGTCAAGAAGGCTGTCATGGAGCAGCATGTGGGAAAGTTTTGGCAAATCTTTTCTTTTTTTATTTAAACATAAACTTGCAGAAGTGAGGGTAACTCAATGAAAGCTATGATGATATCCCAAACCGCAAATGACTTCTCAATTCAAGTTTGGTTACAGCTCTTGAGACAATAGCCAGATTGCCCAAATATTCGCTGACTTGATTACAAATCTTGATTTAGCCCAACTTGGTAGGAGTGAAATGAGGTTATATTTTCAAAAGATTGATAGTGCTAGGTAGAAGACTGTATTAGAATAAGCATGATGTATATTGAAAATGAAATTGATTTCTGTTTTTCTCATTGAAGTTTACTCCTAGATCAGATTCACTCCAATCTCCAGATCTTAATACACGGCCTTTAAAGTGTATTATTAAACCCAAATAATAATAGTAATACAAATCTGACATTGGCTATACTACTACTATTAATAATAACCATAGCTAGCATTTTTATAGTGTTTTGCACATCGCTGTCAGAATGGACAGAGTGCTGGGCCTTCAATTAGGAACACTCATCTTTGTGATATTTTTACAAGCTGTGAGGCCCTGGGCAAGTCACTTAATCCTGTTTGCCTTAGTTTCCTCATCTGTAAAATGACCTAGAGAAGGAAATGTTAAACCACTCCAGTATCTTTGCCAGAAAACCCTGAATGGGATCACAGAGAATCAAATACAGCTGAAAAGTAACTGAATGACAACATTATAGTACTTCATGGTTTACAAAGTTTTGTAAAGTTGTAAAGTTGTTTACAAATATTATGTCATTTGATCCTCATGACAACACTGGTTACTCGGTGTTATAATTATACAGGTGAAGAAACTGAGGCAGAGGGAGGTTCAAGTGGCTTGGTCAATATTATACATCTAATGAAAGTCTTAGTCCACATTTGAACTTAGATCCTCCTCACTCCAGATTCAGTACTTAATAAGGATTTAGAGCACTGGATCACAGTACACATTACTTATAGAAGTCATGTGGCAGTAGACAGAGCACTAGACTTGAAATCAGGAAAACCTGAGTGCAAATATTACCTAAGACACTTACTAGCTACACAACCCTGGACAAGACATCCAATCTCATTCTATGGGAAGTTCTTTGTAAATTTAAAGCTCTGTATATATCTGAACTGTTATTATAATTACATCTAGATTGCTTGTCATTTTACTAGGTTGTCCAAAATAAAACTAAAGGGCTACTAAAGAATTCTTTCCCAAGAAATAGTCCCAAGTTTACATCAGGAGCAGAAAATTTCACCTTAATTTTATTTCATTAATATAGGAGGTTTAAAATGATGCCTTATACAGATTTTGCAAATGATCCATGATCTCACAGACTCTTCCATTGCTACACATAATGGGCCTTAATTGATTTTTTTATCCTATGTGATTTTTGCTCACATCCTTAAAGAAATACCCCACAGGTTGAAGACAGTCTACTCAAGTTGAAAATAGTCCACTGGGTGCCCTCCTTCTGTTTGCTGGTTTATTTTTAATGGTTCTTTGGGAACTACTGCATGATTTGTCCATGTTTTCTTCAAGTAACATGGTAGCAGGAAAAACGACTGCTTTAGACTCAGAGGATCTGCATTTAAATTCTGCCTCTTTTTTTTTTTCCTTCCTGCTTCTATGACTTTAAAAATTTAAAAATTTCTCTAGTAATCCTGGATTTTCTTATCTATAAAATAAGGAGATTCAATTAAGTGGCCCCAGAGTTCCCTCCTCACTCTGTGATCCCATGATCTTTGAGGATATCCTTAATGCTGCTTCTCTCACTTCCTGTGAAATTCTTCGTATTTATTTTCCTGGTTTCCACCAATCTTACTGCTTTAATCTATTTGATTTTCACTTCTATTTCTTCACATAACTCATTAGAACCTGATGTGGTGAGATGTAGATGCTGGGACTCCAGTGTTATCAATGTTGAGAATAAATTGAGGTCAGAATGCTGGCCAGTCTGATCAATTTTGCACCTAATTGCTGACTTTCTTCCATTTTCATCTGTAAATCAGTGTTTTGAGGTTGTTCTGGCTTAGCTAGGATTCTTGCCAAACTTTTCATAGGCTCATTTTCTTGTCCACTGTTTTCTCAGTCTTGTGAAGCAGAACTGCTTGCCATATTCCCTTCTTTGCTTCCATATTATTTTTGAAGTGAGCTTACGGTGACAATAGGCCCTGGAAAGTAGATCCAGTCTTTTTAGAAAACTATATTCATTGCTTTGGGGGAGGGATAATTTAACCTGTCAGATTTTGTGTTCCAGTGTCGCACCTTTTAAGAGCTAAGGCTCACACCAGTCATGATGAAGTAGAATTTAAATAGAACAAAAATGGTGCTCATGACTCCAATCTCCTTGAGAACAAGGCATTTTTGTTTGTTTATTTGGTATGGTTTGGTTTTGATATTTTTTTTGCTGTTGTTGTCATTGTACTTCCCAGTATCCCAGAGCAATTATTTTTACTACTTTTTTCTTTAAAATGACTCATCAGTTTGGATTTAATTTAGATTTAAAGCTTCTGTTATGACAAGTCATTTTTAAAAAGTCATTATTAAAAACACAGTTTTTGAGATTACTCTACATATTGGTTGCTTAGACATTTTTCAGTCTTGTCCAACTCTTCAGGACTCTGATGTTTTGTTGGCAAAGACATTCAAATGGTATGCCATTTCTTTTTCCATTTTACAGATAAAGAAGCTGAGACAAAAGGGTTAACTAACTTGCCCATAACTCAGAAGTGTCTAAGGCCAGTTTTGAACTGAGGAAGATGTCTTCCACTATTTTTTCCACTGAACCACTTATCTTTTCCTAGGATTAAATAAATATAACATCAATTTATTTGTTTAACCTTAATAAAATGTAGCTTTCATAATCATTTCTCATTTAGTGTAAATTGCTTCTATGGGTATATTATCTCTTTAAATATAACAAGAAATGCTAATTAAGATTTGATTAATTATTAAAATACTTTCATCTTAATTTAGTGTTTTTAGAATTTAGCCCACTTAATATTTTATATATGGTTTTCTGGGACATGCTGTGCTCACAGGAAAATATTTTAAATCACAGAAATTTAGAGCCTTTTTGTTCAAAATTTTCATTTTATGCATGAGTAAAAATAAGCTCAGAAGACTGTAAATGACTTAATCAAGGCCATCCTAAGATAAATAGGGAAATTATAGGAAAAATACTTATATATTCTCAAATGTTTATAGCAATTCTTTTTGTAGTGGTGAAGAACTAGAAATTGTAAGATTCGCCTATCAATTGGGGAATGGTTGAACAAGTTGCAGTACAAAATAGTGATGGAAAACTACTATGCTATAAGAAATGATTAGCTCAAAATGTGTGTGGCAGCCCTTTTTGTAGTGGCTATAAACCGGAAATTGAATGGATGTTGAATAAATTGTGGCATGTGATATTATGGAACATTATTGTTCTGTAAGAAATGACCAACAGGATGATTTCCGAGAGGCCTGGAGAGACTTACGTGAACTGATGCTGAGTGAAATGAGCAAAACTACATCATTATACACTTCAACAACAATACTAAATGATGATCAAATCTGATGGATGTGGCTCTCTTTAACAATGAGATGATCCAAATCAGTTCCAATTGTTAAGTAATGAAGAGAAACAGCTACACCCAGCAAAAGAACTGTAGGAAATGAATGTGGATCACAACATAGCATTTCCACTCTCTGTTATTGTTTGCATGTATATTTTTTTTCTCAGTAAAAATAAAAAATGTTATTTTTATATTCTTTCTAAATTCAATTTTCTTGTACAGCAAAATAACTATATATATATATGGTATTTAACATACATTTTAACATATTTAACATGTATTGGACTGCCTGCCATCTAGGGGAGGGGGGAAAGGAGGGGAAAAGTTGGAATGGAAGGTTTTGCAAGGGTCAATGATGAAAAATTACCCATGCATATATCTTGTAAATAAAAAGCTATAATAAAGATAAAGAAAAGAAATGATGAGCTCAGTGATTTTAGGAAAATATGGGAAGGACAGCATAAAATAATGAAGAGAAAAATGAGTAGAGCCAAGAGAATATTGTATGTATTAATACTAATGTTGTTTTAAGAATGACTGAACAAATGTCTTTTTTATTATTAACTACCTAAATTATTTGTTTTGTTTTTGCCCTTTTTTGGTGAGGCAGCTGGAGATAAATGACTTGCCTAGGGCCACCCAGCTAGTAAATGTTAAGTTTATGAGACTGGATTTGAACTGAGGTCCTCCTGACTCCAGGGCCAATGCCTTATACTGCACCATCTAGCTGTCCCTAAATACTTAAATTAACTCTAAAGAATATATGAAAAAAGATACTCACTGCATCCAAAGAACTGATAAATAGATATATAGAATAATTTTATATATACACATCCCTATTTGTGTCTAATGATAGCTATCTCTAGGTGGGGAAGGAAGAATAAGGAAAAAAAGAAATACACATGATAATATTGTATGTTTTAAAAGAATAGTAAGCTGTACATAGTAGATTTACAGTTTCATATACAATCATTGTTTTATTGTATTATATTATGAAAGTGCTTGTCTGTAAATTAAAAATAAAATTTAAAAAACAAAGCAAAAACTTCACAGCCCATTGGAGTATAGTTATATCAAGATACAGTGTTGATAATTGTTCAGAATGAAAGCAGATATGCAATCACTTAAATAGTTTTTAAGAGAAATAACATAGGGTAGAACTCAACATTTTCTTTGCCAACATGACATCAAATAATTAGTTTGGTTACTTTTTAAATTTTAGGATGAATAGTTCTGATACTTTGTAGAGATGTTCCTGGAGGGACACAATGTCACCTCATGGGATCTCCTTCACTTTATTCACTTCTAGGCATAATGACCCAGCACACCATCAATTGTAAACCATAAGAACTCTGGAATCATGAATCACTCTACCCAGTTCTGTTCTCCTCAAATCTCTAAGCCATGACCTTTAATATGTGAACTTCTACATTAATAATTTTTAATCTACTTAGCCATTTTTATGGAACTAACTTTAATTCAGTTTGCTGAACATTTACTAAGCATCTTCCATCCAATTTGAGAAAACAAAGTAGTACTTACTCTCAAGGAACTTATATTTTGTCTGAGTAATATAAAATATGTGAATAACTCTTTTACAAAGAAATTATAAGATAATTTCAAAAGGAAAGGGAGAAACCATTAACAACCAAGGGTGTCAAAAAAGCGCTCCTGTAGATATTTTGAAGGAAGCTGGCAAAAAAAAGAAAAAAGTCCATTCATTTAAACACCCAATTTGACTGTTTCTATCACAGAATTGATTTACTGTCTTGGTAAGCTGACTGGTGAATTAATTTTTTTTAAACTCAGTCAGACTGGTCATTTAGCATCATATAAACAAGACATGTTGATTGACACAATACTTTTCTTTCTAGGCTTCTGATTTAATAGAAATGCATCATTCACAAACTGTATTAGTTGTAACTTTCAAGGAGGAATAAGATGGAATAATATGAGAGATCTCAGTTTCCTTTGTCAACATAGCACCAAATCAGTTTGATTGCATTTCAATTTTTGCTGGAGTTTAGATAAAGCATAGAGATAGCCTGAGAGAATAGTACTCTTTCTGGGACTCTCTTTTACTTTATTCCTTTGTAGGAGTAATTAAAAGGGGAAAAAACAGTTGGTCCTGGGGATTACAGGCCATTTCCTCTGGTCCCAATATTCTCTTTCCTGAGCTCTACCTCCATGGACCTTCTCTTCCCCTTCAGAGCTCATCTCAAGTACTACAACCTATCTACATAAACCCTTTTTTCCCCCTGATTCTATCACTTTGTAATTGTTCTTCCCTCTCAAATTTCAGTTCAGTTGTTTTTCAGTCATGTCCAACTCTTTGTGACCCCATTTAAGATTTTCTTGGCAAAGATACTAGAATGATTTGCCATTTTCTTCTTCAGCTCAGTTTAGAAACTGAAGCAAATGGGGTTAAGCTAGTAAGTGTCTAAGGACAGATATGAACTCAAGGAGATGAATCTTTCTGATTCCAGGCTCAGCATTTTATCCACTGAGCCACCTGGCTGTCTATTATCTATATTATATGCAATCTAAAAATCATCTGGAAGTGTTACATAACATATAACATATCATTTGCATATTTTATAATATATAATACATAGATGCACACATCTGGCAGTTTCCCTGAGACAATTTAGCTCTCTCTCCTTCCCCCCCCACTATTTCATTCTATGCTCAGCAGCTTATCCATTTGCAATCCCTGTCCCACCAAAAAACCACATACACTAAGAGATATGATGTATCACATTGGGAAACTGTCTCAGGGAAATTGTAATGTTCTTTTCGTTCACTAACTTTTCACCAAATCAAAAAGCCATATTTTTACTATCAGTCTTCCTCCAATCATGTTGTATGACTTCACGAAAAGAGCAGCAATCGCCAAAGATTTTGCAGTTGAGTCTCTTGCCACTGGCAAGGGAGAGCATTACAAGCAGAAGAAGGCATGTAAAGGATTTCACCAAAGAAATGCATTATTGAAAAAGAAAATTAACTAATCATGTGTTAAGATCAAAGGAGAACCAATAGAGAGATGATCTGCTCCATTGATGTCCGTGTAAAATCAAGAGAATGTGAGCAAGAGCTTCCAACACTTTGGGTGAACCCCTCTGTGGAGAACTCATGGGAAAACATATGCATAAATGGTCAGGATGGGTCAGTATTTGCAACATGAGAGGCAATATGCAGACGAATATGAATCTGTTGAAGCATGTGAGCACATTGTCCAGTACCCAGCCCAGGGTCTTATATGTAATAGCTATGTATTAAATGCTTGTTGAATTGTATTGTGGGACATGTGATAAGTCATGGCAGAGGAGAAAATGGAGTAGCAATATAAATGTGGGGAGGAAAAAGATCTGGGAAGCAGAGCAGGGGACAAAATGGTTTGTTTTTTTTTTTCCTAGGGAGCTTTCACTGCAAAATCATCTTGATCCTGCTACCAGGCTTGGGAACAACATCAACTAATTAAAAGAGAGTCTGGCTTCTATTTCAATGTTGTCTTTACTGTACTTCTGTGAAGAGTGGCTATCATATGAAGAAAGCTCTGCCAAAACAAAGATTTGTGTTACTGAAAAGTGTACGCTATGTTCTGAGCTTGTGCACTTCTTTGCTGAAAAATGTCCAGAAATTGTTATTAATAAATAGACAGCTGTCTCTGCTTCTCTTCTACTTCTTTCTCCATTCATAGTTTGTTTCAAAAGCTTGAATCCCTCGAGATAATTTGGCCTGTGAGGTCATGATGGAAGATTGAGGGAGTTAGCCACCTCAGCAGTATATTTTCTCTTATGTATCCAGATTGCCTGTGGTGTAATTCTATCCCTAGAAAAGAAATATTAATTGAGTTATATACCAAGGAGGGAAATTTAGGAAGAGAAGTGATAGAAACATTAGGAGAGATCTGAATGAGGATTCACTGGCAAAGTTCATTCCCCCAACTCCAACTCATTTTGCTCTGCAGCAAGTTTTCGATGGAATGATTCATTTAAGCAATGGTTTTTATTCATATTTTTAAGCTGTTGGGCCTGAAATTGAAGTCTCCCTTGTCACCAGTTAGACTTACTAGTTTTAATGATTTGAGTTTTAAATGAAGGTCATTATATAATACCCTACATTGCATACAGATTATAAAGTTCCTGCCAGCTTTGCCTTTTAATTAAATTATTCTTTCAAGTGGAATATAAGAGTAGAAAAACCCATTTTCTTTTCATACTGAGACTGTGTAGCTAAACTTGTCTGTTTTATTATTGATGTATTCAGAATTAAGTTGTTTCTCTGAAATGACCTTCAGCCAAGTCTACATAAGAGAAGAATATATTGTTTTATTTGTCCAATACAGCTTTTCTACCTCATTTCAGTTATCCATAAATGGTACAAATTTTCCTGCCTCGTATAGCTTTTCTCTTTGCCTAAATGAGAATCTGAACATAAACTTTCTGAACAAACACTTAGTTCTATCTGATCTTTCTGACAATGCCTATTAGTAATATGAATGAAATTTCATCTGCAATACAGGAAAATGCTCTGAGATAAACTGTGTTAAGGTGGTAGACAATTCCCAAACATATAGTCTGTCTTTCAGAAGTCTGTAATCATTTACTTTATAGATAACTCATTTATATTGTGCTATAATGATTACAAAGAATTTTATGTGAGTTGTGTTTCTTATTGGATTATTATAATAGTTCCATGATCACCAATAGTAATCAAGCTCTACATACTTGCCTAACAAGGAATTGGGAGAGGGAACATACACTCATACATGCATTCATAAATATATGTATATATGTATGAAAATGTACATATGTAGTTGTTTGGATGTTGTTTCTCCCATTAAACTGGTAGCACTTTGAGAACAAGGATTGTTTTGGGCCTCTCTTTGAATTCCTAGTATTTAGCACAGTAAATGCTTGTTGGTTTGACTTGATTGACAATAGTGACAGTAGCTCTTGGGAAGTATATTCAGCTTGTTTTTAGGACTAGTCAGGATGATTGAACTTGTCAGATGCACACACACACATGCTGAAGTATTCATAATAATCTGATCAGCAGTTATAGAAGTTAGAACTAGATGAGTCTTTGGAAGCCATCTAGGCCAGGGCACTCAATTTTTAAATGAAAAAGACCTAGAGAGTTTAAGTAATTTGTCCACACAGATAGTAAAATTCAAACGCAGGCCCTCTGACCCCAAAACTAGTACTCATCCCATTGTACTATGATGCCTCTCAGAGATCTTAAGAGGGAATGCATTTATTTCACTTATATTGTTTACTTTTCTAAATTATAAATTTTATATCATTTCTTACAATTAAGTTATCATTAGTTAACATTCTTCTCATTGCTTATGTCTACTACATGTCTTACTCTGTCTCTTTGATTCAGCCAAAAGTTTGATTTTTGGAGATTATGTTGATTCACAGAGTGAGAAAGGGAGTCCTTGATATCTGATGTCATTAGTCTGGAGAAGTCCATGTATGAAAATTCTCTCTAGCAATGAAGATTTGTTATATCTGTAAATGTATTTATGAGAGGATGTTAACAAAAACCACCTAGAGAATGAGAAGCCATGGCAGGATTGGAGGATGTACTCACATCTACGAGATCACAGATTTCTTATATTAAATTGTATGTTCCCTTTCATTGTTGAGGAGTCTGTATCCATTCCTAGAAGCACCAAACTTGTGGTAGACTGTTGCCCTCAGAGACTGCACCTTTAAGAGAGGATTAACTAAAGTCAGTATTAGAAAACTTAATAAGTACCTGAACAAATGAAAACTCCAAAGCATTTGAAGGAAAAAAACCTACTTCTTTTCTTCCTTTTCTTTGGACCACCTTGACTTAAGCCGTCCATCTTGACTAGTAGTGTCTGTGGGATTACATCTGAATGCTGTTATTGCTGCCATTTCTAAAAGTAAAGCATCCATTTATCCAGCCTACCTTTTTACTCTACTATTCCCATGGCTCAACTCTTTGGGATAATAAACAGTCTTTGGGTGGCGCCCTAAGTCAATAGACTGATTAAAAAGTGCATTAATGTACAAAGTTTCTGCAATATCTTCATTCTCTTAACTAATACTTTCTGCTCACCACATGGATTGACAGATATGAGTCCATAGTCTCTAAGTTAGGCAGTTCTCATCCTCTTGATGAATAATGATTTTGAGCCCCTTATTTATTTGCTTGTTCTGAAATCAGATCATGTTTATCCTGAACCTCTTTCTAGGTCTGATATAGAGCTAATTGTTGGCAGATGTGGCAAATATCTAGGGCCAAGATATATTTGTTTGCACAGTCTGATTTTTCAGCCTTAACCAGTATCAGTCTGTTGCAGCTGGTTTTTATCATGGCTCTATACACTATAGACTGTCCACCTGGCAAAAACAAGATTTGCCCATGTGACTCTCATCTAAAAGCTTTAAAAATGGAAATTCCATTTAAGTAATGGAAATGTTGCTGAAAATCCCTAATTAAATTAATTGCCTGATCTATAATGGTAATTTGTGTTTATATTCTTAAAAAAAAAAAAAGAAGAAGAAGAAGAAGAAAGAAAAAGAAAAGGCTCTCTTGTAATCTGTGGATAAGAACTTGACTTTATTATTTATTAATTTTTAGTTTAATATTGCTACATCATTTTTTATGTCATTCATAATAATTGTGGTATCAGCTATTTGTTTTTGTTGTTACTAATGGGTCTACTGAAGCCATCTTCCTCACTAAAGCATCACTCATGAAATAGATAAAAACACTAATCTCCCTGCTCCAGCTTCAGTACCCAGCATGGATTCAGTTTAGCAAACTAATACTGTACCAACATTCCTTACTCTTGATGGGGCCCTCTACTTTTCCCCTTCATTCCAGAATTGGCATTGGGAATTGTTTTCATGACCTTTCTCATTGTTTTAAATAAATAAAGGATTAACATTTTAGCTAACTTGTTTACATTAAGTTACAAATTCCATAAGCCACAGTAGTGTTTGTGTTTTCAACTTTTCATGCATTTTTTCATGGGTGTGTGAGTTCAATTGGTTGGTTTCATCTATCCAAAATATTTGAGAAGAGCTGCACTGCTGAGAAGTATTTATTTGAAGTAGCTGTGGATAATTTGCAAACTCTGTGATGACACAGTGGTCTTTACTAATGAAACAGAAAGACTTTTATTCTGTAGACTCCCTAACACTGTGGGAAATAAAATCGCAAAGAGGGCCAGGCTGTTATTAAACTGATTTTAGTTTGGGATTATGTCTGCTCCTTTGGTTGTAATAGATCTACCTTAATGTGATTCAAAAGGCAATTTCATCTGTTTTTATACCATCTGTGCAGTTACGACGTACTTCACAGTGCTGTTGAATAAAGTTGTCTCTGAGTCTGAAAGCCTTCCTAAACAATACATAAAAATTACATAGAATTGGGATAGTAGAAAGTAAAGGAAATGTGAGCTAAAAAGTTGGGGTTTTGAGAAAGTTGAAAATGGATTCATTTTATGAGGTATATCCTTAAAATACTGGAAGTGTCCTTTGTTTTTGTTCTGCTCTACTATGTATTGCATTTGTTTATTCAAATATGATAAATTATTTAGACTACTATGTTTTTAATTTCTAAATTAATGGTAATACTAACCACTTGAATATGTACATTAAAAATGCATTAAATAGCAGCTGCTACACTATAAATATAAACATAGTTAAGTCAACCTGCTAAAGTTTAACACAGGCAAAAAATCAACTTGTGTTGACTGTTGCCTTGAATATTTTGTAAACATCCATGAAAAAATGAAGGAATGAAAAAAACATTTGTTAAATGCATAATTTGCACAAATCATTGTGCTAAATACTAGATTTGTATTTTTAAGGATGAACCAAAATGTATAAGACAATTATAAGGAGATTCAAAAAAAGAAATAATCTTTATGGATAACCAGGACACATTCAAGAAGCTGACTCTTAGATCATTAAGTCACAATAGCCAGGAATCTTTAGGGCCATGCTCTTCAGATTTCATTGAAAATTATGTTTTGCTTTGTTTTGTTTTTATTACAATTATAGAAATACAGTTTAAAATTTTTCTAATAGATTTACCAAAAGATTGCCTTAGGAGGCTGTAAATTCTTCCTCCTTAAGGGTCTAATGACTGCTTGTCAGATTTGTTACAGAGGAAATTCTTGTTGAGTTACAGGTTGAATCATGTGACTTCTTTTTAAATTTTAGATTCTATGATCTAGCATCTACCTGGACATAGGTGCTATTATTATTACCATTTTACAGATGAGGAAACTGAGGCAACCAGGGTTTGAGTGACTTGCCCAGAGTCACCCAGTTAATAAGTGACTGAGGCCAGATTTGAACTTGTTTTTCTGACTCCAAGTCCAACACTATCCACTGCCCAACTTAGCTGTTATTTGAAGTTTTAGGAAAATAATTCCCTACCTGAAAGCATACTCCAATAAGAATTATAAAACAATCTGCATAAATCAGTACTCATGATCATGGAATGCAAAGGCTAGTAAAACCCTTAGATCACTTTGTCCAACACTCTTATTTTACATATAAAGAAACTGAACTTGAGAGAGGTTAATGACTTATCCAAAATCATATGATTAATTAGTGAAGGCAAAGCATAACTACTCTGGTTCAGGTTACCCTTGGGAAGGCCCAAAAACAATATGTTTGATGTCTATAATTTAGGATGCATTGGATAAATTGAATAAAATTAAATTTCTTAATTTAAATGTAAAGTGCTACACCGGTCCAAAAGACCAAATAGATCTAGATTTCAAACTTTTTTATACTGTTTTATACTATTTTAGTTTTCTAAATACATACAAAGATAGTTTTTAGTATTCACCTTTGTAAAACATCATGTTTCAAATTTTTCTTCCTCTCATCCCCTCTTCCCTCTTTCCCAACACAACAAGTAATCCAATATAGGCTAAACACATGCAATTCTTCTGAACATTTCTATATTCATCATGCTGCACACACACAAAAAATCAGGTCAAGGGGGAAAAAAGCACAAGAAAGGGAAAAAAGAAGCAAATCAACAAGACAAAGTGAAAATTCTATGCTTTGATCCATATTCAGTCTCCACAGTTGTGTCTCTGGATGTGGATGGAACTTTCTGTCACAAGTTTATTCTGTCACAATTGTCTAATCACAAACTCTTAAAAACAACAACAACAAAACCAAACGCCTGGGTGTTAGTAAATATCAAGCTTATTTCAACTCAATAAAGTGATATGGGAACAGAAAAAACAAGTTTACTTTTAGAAAGGTTTTGTATCTAGAATGAGGTGCTTTGGGTGGGGATGGGGTCTGTTGTAACCTGCCCTCATCAGATGACTTCTGGAATCCAACATCTATATTAAGGTGCACAATTTTCTAAAGGACATGGATAAGAACCATTATATGCTGAAAGATCAACCAGTATGGAAGAAAAAAAAACCCAGAGACTCTCACATATGGGAATCAGTTAAATGAACTGTGGCTATTTAGCCTGGAGAACAAAAGAATTAAGTTAGCGAGAAAGGATGGATGGAATATGGAAATGGAATATGAGATCTCTCTAAGTATCTGAGAGGATGTCACATAAAAGAATTTCTCTACTTGGCCAAGTAGGGCAGAACTAGAAACAGTGAGTGGAAGTCATAGAAAAACAAATCTAAGTATAGTAAAAGAAAAAAATATTTCAAAAAATTGATAATATTGAACATTGGAATAAATTGCCTCAGTGGTTTTACTTAAACTTTGTATGTCATTAGGTAGAAGCTGGATGACCAAATTGGAGGGTAGGATTGGGAATCTTGGAGAAGAATATAACATAGTAGATTACTGTCCTTGAAACAAAGGAAGTCTGATTTCTAATCATGGAGCAGATATTTCATAGCTGTATGTCACTGGGAAGTGCAATTAACCTCTCTAGGTCTCAGTTTCTTCAGCTGTAAAACAAAGATAATAAAATAACATTATAATAATGTGAGAATCAAACAAGATAATGAAATTCTTTGTAGACTTAAAAAATACTATAGGACTATCAGTTATTATTGTTTTATAAATACTACTTATATATGATTGCAAATTGGACTTAATGACCCTCTGAGATTCCTTTTAGCTTTTTGAATTATAAGATTCTGTTAACTTGACTTGTTATATTTGTAGTGGTAACATATTTCCTTTGAGATGAGTGTTCCTAGCACCGGATCTTAGAGTAGGTACTTAATAAATGTGGGTCAAATTTTAATTGACCTGGACTTACTTGATTTGAATCAAATTGACTGTTCTTCAATCAGGGAGTTTGGTTGTCCCAATAATCCAGACAAAGCAAAATTACAGTATTCACTTTGGTTTGAAAAGAGCCTCAGAAACAATTGAAAAAGTCTGAAACCAGTAACTTTGGATGAGGGGTAGGGAGACTCTTACATAAAGGAATCCTATTTCACTATAAAAACCAGTACTTTGTTCAATTATCTTCTTAGGACATCTAATTTTCAGCCATTCTTTTATTAATGCAGCAGGAGCTATAGTTTCTATAATATGGAAACCATTATATGGATGATAATTCAGTTATAAGGCTATTGCCAAGTGAATTGTAATTTTCACATAAAGTCAAGACATTTTGATAATTTTGATACATTATATAAGCTTTATGTGTGCAATTAAAAAAGTATAAACTTTCCCCATAATGCTAAATTAGAAATGGAAGCTTTGTTTCTCTCTCTCACTTCTCCTCTTGAAAATCAAAGTGTTCAGTTGGAAGAAATTCCCCTACAAATAAATAGACCTTCTTAGGAATTGGAGAAATGACCTACTACATTTTTTTTTCCTTTGGTGTTTTGTCCAAAGTCCATAAAAAATTGATGTTCTCTCCTCAGGTAACATGCTTATTTTTATCTACATGAAACTCATTGATCTCATTCCAATTTGGTGTGAGCCTCTTCATTCCACTATCATTCCCGAGGTAACGAATGATATTTTCATAGGCATGGCCAGTAATCGATATATACAAGCTCTGCTCATTGATCTAAGTAACACCTTTGATCTGGGAAATCACCAATTATGGCTATTTAAAGTAGATTCAATTGGCAGAGGTGGAGCTACAAAGAAATGACAACTTATGCAAGTATATTTTCTTTAAAAGTATTAAAGTGAAGATACACTAAGTTAAATACAACAGTGCTTAAAGCGGAATGGTTGATTTTTATTCTTTCAATTGTAAATGAGGATTTTTCCCCTCCACATACAGCTTAATTTTTAAATTTTTTATGGCTGTGTAATGTGATGGTCTTAAAAGAGAACTTACCAGTTGTAAGGTAATAGGTTTGCAGCAAATTTCTGTAAAATAAAAATGGGTTCAACTTAAATATTGATACTCTACATATTTGTCTTGTTCTTTTGAAAAAGGTGAACTTTATTTCCAGCACAGTGGCCTCTTGGCTAAGCTGCTGACTCTCATGACACTTCCTTTATTAAAGCTGCTATTTAAAGGATATTATCCAAAGGTGCAGAAGAGGCAGTGCCTCAGGAACTGGCGTTAGAGCCAGGGAAATCTGTCTGCAAGTTTTTTGTTTTTTTTCTTCTCTAATGCATACTAGTCGTGTGATCCTGAGCAAGTCACTTATCTCTTCATTCTGTAAATCAACTAAGACTACAGATTTCAGAAAATAATGATGATAATAGTGATAATGACAATAATAATATGATGTTTACATAGCATTTCAAGTGTGCAAAGTGTATATAGATATATATATGTCTGTATTTATATCTATATATGTACATATATATATATATATATATATATATATATATATAAAACCTAGGAAATGGAAAGGAGTTCAAATCCTTTACCCATTAAAGGACTGGCACTAGAGTGCCATTTATAGTAACCAAAAGAGGGTTGCCAATAGATTTCAGGTTTCCAAATGTATTTCAAAGAGAAAGAATAGAATAAGCCTATTAAATTGCCTTCATCTTGTCTGACTCTGGTAGCTAGGAATTCTTGAACTTCTAGTCAAAGAAAGGTTCTCAGAGGGTCTTAACTATGTTGGAAAATCGCCTATTACAGAACTTATGTATTACTACTTCAGTATGTTAAGGATCCATGTTTTCAATTGTGTTGATGCATCTAGAAATTCAGATTTCAACCTTTTATGCATTAGTAAATAAGTGGTCTGGAAATTATTATGATCAAAAGACACATGTATCCACACGTACACATATGTGTGCATAACAAAAAAGAACAAAAAAATCTTCATTATCTGGTAATCAATTTTAAAGTGATGATTTTCTCCAAACTTAACCTGGATCTAGCAGCACTATTAGGAGCAGCTAGATTGTTTAATGGAGCCAAGAAGGCCTGAAGTCAAGAAGGCTCACCTTGGTGAGTCCAAATCTTGCTACAGATGCTTATTAGCTCATGACCCTGGTGAGTTATTTAACAACAAAAGAACTCTGCAGAATATGAGCTCTAGGCCCACAACCAAAGCGCCCCCAGGACTATCCTTCTGTTATAATGAATTGCCCAAGAAGATATTAGTGGAGATATTACAGAATAAGTTTGCACATTTAGAGGAATGAGTAGCAACTGGTACCAAATGGCATAATTCATTGCTTTAGTTAAATTTATAATAGGATAGACAAAGGCATGGCACTATTCAGGGCCAGAAGGGTCAAAACTATGAAGGAGTTGGTGATCATCTCTGGTACTCTCTCATTTAATTTTCTTATTTTTCCATTTCCCCAATACATATCCTTCTCCCCCACCCCTTTTCTTTTCCCCATTCAAATTCTCAAATGGCAGATCTCTTTTTAAAGAACTTCCTTACTCCGTCCAGAAATATCTGCATTTTAACTATAGAACTCTGAAGGTACAACCCATCAAAATGGAAATAAATATGCTTTAATGGTAGTGTGTTTACTACAGGGGGTGGCGGAGGGACAGTGCTTAGCACACAGTATACAATGTGTGCTATCTGATGATGTGATGAAATCAGAACTAATTGTAGAACCAGATGTATCATTAATGATTTAATGTCAATTTCAAAGAAGGTCTACCATAAAGTGACTTAGGATTCTATACCTGTCTTTGTTTTGTTTTTTGTTTTTTTGGGGGGAGGATGTCTTAAAATAAAAACACTGGCTTGGATAAAGGCATGGATGCTATGCTTATCAAAATACAGATGTATAAATTTAGGATATATACTTTATATTCAGGATGATAGTCAACATTTACAAGATATCAATAGACTAAAATATTAGACTGATCTACATGTAAAAGACAAGATAGTTATTTAAATAGCAGGTAGCCTGAAAGTAGCCTGAAAAAAATATGTAGTAAATATTTTAGTGAATTGTAATTTCAATATGAGGTTTTTAAACAAAAAAAATTTAATATGATCTTGGAGAAGAGGGGTACAGTTTCTAATAATGAAAAGATGATCATCCTTCAGTATCAGCTCTGACCACACCTGCTGTGTTCATTTCTGAGTAAGACAATTTAGGAAGGCTGTCTACATGTTGTAGGGCTTACAAGGAAAGGAAACCAGGAGAAGAAGAGACTTGGAGAGGCTGCCATAATGAAGGTAAATTGAAATAATAAAGAAATGTTTAGCTTTGAGAAGAAAAGATTCAGAGAGGATGGGAATCATGAACCTGGAGTCAGGAAAACCTGAGTTACAAGCCATCCTCAGACACTTATGAATTCTATGACTTTAAGGAAATCATTTATTACATGTTTGACTCATTTTTCTCATCTGTAAAATGGAGATAACAATAGAGCTTATTCCCCAATGTTGTTTTGAGTATTAAATGAGATAATATTTATAAAATTCTTGGCACAGTACCTGACACATAGTAAGCAGTATATATAAATGCTAACTATTTTTATTACTAATACTGCTGTTGCTGCTGCTACTACTACTACCACCACCACCACCATTACCATATTTATTATTATCATTACTTGTAGTAGAATACTTCTCAGATTGGATTAAACTGTTGATGTCCTTTCTAACTGAAATTCTGTGATTCTAAATAATGTAAAATAAATGTGGAAAGTGTGAAGAAGCAGCTGGAGCCAAATAGCTACTGGAAAGCTAAGAAGCCATAACCAAAAGCAGAGAAAAAAAAAAGTCTGCAGCTGAAATGAAGCATAACATCAAACCTAGAGACATGTTGAGAAATAGCAATAAAACAATCAAAATGGTGTTGGAAAACAATGATGTCAGAAAATGAGACCTGAAACCCAAAGAGCAAAGGGAAGGGGTCCGATCAAATTAGAAACTCCAGTGCCAAAAAGGACTACCTTCTTGTGCCAGTCAGCAAAGCTCTGAAGAGGCTTGGGTTAAATTAGCTGTAAGGTGTCTTCTAGTCCCACTCTTTGCATCTGTGGAATTCTGGTCATATAGCAAGAAAGCAATAATTAATGGACAGGCTATGGGCTCTATTGGATAGATGGTGGGAAGAAAGAGTAAGGAAGGTTCCCAGCATACTGGAAATGTTCCTTTGTGGTAAACTTAGAGGAGGATATGGAAAAGACTCCCAGGAGGAAAAGCAGGAATGGCTGGTTGGGAGTTGCATTGTTGGAGGGGGTGAGAATACCCATATGGATGTTATCCCAATTTCATTGAGGTATTATCATCTTGTGTACTGTTTTCTAGGTAATGGGGATAGAGATAGTAGTAAGAAATAAAGCATAACCAGATATAAACCTAATTAGTTCCTGTTCAGGGTAAGTTTAGATTTCTGGTGTTTCTAATTGTCATAGTCAATGGGATTGATGGCAATGTTAGACAGCTGACACAACACAAAAAGTCCAGGAACAAGGATTTATTACATCACTGAAAAGGAAATCACAATTAGGCTTTTTACTGTATTTCTGTATAATACTACTGTTTTCTTCCTGCACCTCTCAACTAAAGCACAGACACTCTTTAGAAGAGCATCATTTGTTTAACTCCTCATTTTTTAAGTTGTTACTCAAAGTCACCTCACTCATAAGTCTTAGAAGTCACATGGCATGTGATACCACCTCCTAAGTCTTTTATCCAGGCTATTCTGTCCATGGATGCTGCAAAGAGGCCACCAGGTTTCACAATCACCTTTATATTTTCTTCAAGAGATTCAGATACACTAATGCCACATGATATTTTAAGAATACATCCCTCCTATTTTAGAGCTCTATATCCCCTCCACATGACAGTATGGTTTAGTCATTAAAAAGTTGTCCTTGAAGCCAAGAAACTCTGTGACAGATAATGTCTGAGTGACCCAGGGCAAGTCAGTTAATCTTTTAGTGTTTGAGCCAAATGTTTAAGACTAGAAAATATACACCTGGATTGCTAAAGGGACTTTCTGCACCTGGAAGTTCCCTAACCAATGAAATTACTGGTCTATTCCTTGCCCTTTATATCTTTTCCACATAGAGAGTTCCTTTTGAAATCAACAATGTACATAGAAATTGAAGGACCGACCATCAATTTGGACCATCATGCCCTTTTTCAGAAGCCCAGCTAATTGTATATGAGAAACATGATGCTGCTTAAATTAAATTTTAAAAAAGAAATTAAGCCATTAATTTCCTTTTCAACATTTTTATTTATTAAACTGAGATCCATTATTTCTTCTCTTGTCACATTTCTCAAGATAGACTCTTCACATTATTTATGGCCCAACTAAAATCAAAAGGGGGGAAGGTAAATACAGCAGTATGAAAAGAAGAAAAGAAAATTCCTTCTTTTAGAGCAATATTGATTTAAAATATATCATTGATAACATCTCCATCATTCAAAGTACTGTACTTTATTTAGATGTCAAGCGCTATTTGTGAATATAGAGCTCATCAGAGAGATTTTTCTCTCTTCCTCATTCTATCCTACAAAACTCTTCTGTCCTAGCCAACAAAGAATTAGAAGAATTATGAAAAACAGCCTGCAGCCTGAGTCTTTTGTCCTTGAACATACATAACTCCTATTGATGATTGTAACAGGAGTTATTCACATGGCAGATGTATGGAGTCGGGCTGGCCCCATTTTTTAAAACTTATGAAGCCTTTCATTACTCTTCTCCCTCTATCATTGAATGCTTTCACTGACACTTCTGCATAGATGGTACCAGATATTTGGCCAGAGGACATAAATGGTGCATTTGGATTTCTTTCTTCTATTTTGACCAGATTTGAACTGTCATACTCTGCCTTGGACATTATTTTTTAAATAAGTTTTATTGATGCTTTTCATTTCTGCATTATAGTTAGTTCTGAAAATATTTCTCTTCTCATCTCTCCCCACGGAACGCAGAATTAAATCCTCCCTGTAACTGAAACCAGCCTTTTTACTTTTCTTTAAATAAACCTTGACTCTGGGCAAATCACTTAAACTTTCTGTGCCTCAGTTTCTCCATCTTTAAAGTGAGAATATCATCTACCTTACAAGGTTATTGTGAGGATCAAATAAAATGATATATACAAAGTGTTCTGCAATCTCAAAATACTGTATACAATTGCTAGCTATTCTTATTAACAGTAAAGAAAAAGAGTTAAGTAAAAACATAGTAACAGTATCTGAAAATGTATATGAGTATGAAGTATCTTGAATTATATTGAGGTAAAGATGCATATTTCTCTTTTTCAACTTCTGCATCATATATTTGTCCAAATTCAGCTACATCAGTAAAAGAGACTGTCTTTTAGTAAATGGAGTCTCTTAGAATTTTAGAAAGCTTCTTATTAGAAAGTATTCCTTTAATTTCTAAAAATGCATTCACAAAGACAGAACCATGGCAGGCTTATTTTATGTATGTGAACACAGGCATAGACATGTAATAGAGTGATGAACAGTATTTGTCAGAGAGGTAAGGGAAAATAACACTATCTAAGGGTAGGTATGAAAAATATGAGGAAATTTTGACTTTTTAAAAATTGATTTAATAATATGTTCTGATCAACTATGGAGGGGAGAGACAAAGGGAATAAGCATTTATGTGTCACCAAGTATATGCCAGACACTTAAATATATTAAGAATTTTACAAATATTATCTGATTTGATCTACACAGCAACGCTTCAGAACTTGAGGATAATGCTTATTATTTCTTGTGATTAATTCTAGTAATCTTCATATCTTTGGCCTCCTTTCCATTCATATCACTCAATGAAAGTATTTTGTTTCCAGCAAGCAAGCAATAGAGTTGAAAGTTACCGCTTATACATACAAGAAAAGGAAAAGACTTTTAAATGCTCAGCTTTCATAGTGTAGGGCCCTGCCACTTGAATGGTACTCTAGGAAACTTTCTATTAGTCACTGAAGGAGCTATTCATCATCTCTGAAAAAGATCTAACTGTATACAGTAGAAAGCACAAAGCATTAGCCATTATGGCAAAGTACCTTATTCTAATGTGAAATGGCAACAAGTCTTGTACAAGCTAATGGGGTGTCTACAACAGAGCTCTTTTATAAAACTCTGTCATTCTCTGGAGAGATCATTCCAGAGAAACAAGAAATTGTGAGGGCATTCTTTAGCTCTCCTCCTTTTGCCTTCAGTCTTTTGGTTCTGTGTTCATTCTACCATAAATATTTTCATTCAGCAAGATTTTTACACAGTACCCTTAAAGGAGTCAATATTTGACTTTACTTCTAATAGTGACTTCATCCCTAGAAAATTGGCACAATTAATTAAGATTTAGCGTTTGCCTTTCTGCCATCAGATATTTAGAATATAGCATTTCATTATTTGGATCAATTTTAGATTGTTTTTGATCTGACATTCCTTCCCATCCCCCCTCAGAGATTAATTTTTAATGTCACACATATGTGATACATTATCATATAATAATTACTGACTCTAGCCACTGATCATCAGCTAAATCATTGAATCACTTAGTAACTATTGTTAAATGCAGTTTTCTTACTCTCTTCTGTTAGGCCCCCTTGTTCCAAAGCAGACCATGGAAATTATACATCAGCATGTCTACCATTGCACAAAAATCTGTGGTTAAAAAAGAAAAAAAAAGGTTATATTCTCTATGTTTCCTTGACCTTGTGCTCTTTTACCTCAGCAATAAGTCTGGGTTCCATTTTAAAATGTAAATATTATTAGTGCATATAGGAAAGATCACCTCTGTTTGAAAATGACAGATAAATAGATACAGAGCCTGGACTGACTCCTAGGCTGAAAAGAATCATTGCAGAAAGGATTATGTCTCCTGTATCACATTAACTTTGGGAAAGTAAAGTATTTATATTAACATATAGGAAAACAATGAAAAAGAATGAGCTCACAGTTATAAACAACAGAGATAGACGTTAAACAGTGAGTATTTCAAAGTTCATGTTAAAAAAAAAAAAATCTCCCTACATTTTCCCTTCCCCTCTTCTCTCCTTTTCTTTCTATTAATGTTAAAAAAAAAATCTCCCTACATTTTTCCTGCCCCTCCTCTCTCCTTTTCTTTTCATCCTTCTATTCCTGTCTCCCTCTGTCTCTGCCTTTTTGTCTCTTGTCACTTTGCATCTCATCTCAGATTCCAAATTGTTTGCTTTATGAATATTTTGATATAGAAAAGTGTGCAACAAGTGATTTTTTAAAAAAACACACGGTTTTAAAATGACTATTTATTGTTCTCTAGTATGTTTTCCCCCTCAAGGTTTCTCTTATAATTCATCTCACCTAACATTTTCCAGCAATCTCAGTTAACATTGAAATAATTCCATTAGATTGGTAGGACATATAAATACCATCCACCCACCCACCATCACCCCCCTATAGGGACTCAGGTCAAAATATTTGCTTTCATTCAAGGAAATTTCTACATCTCATCAAAAAGAGATCCTCTGTGTTTTGGAAGAGTAAAAATGGGGAAAGTAGTCCATTGTGGAAAATTGAAGCTGAGAACTAATTTTTGCTGTCTCTGTCTAGTACCTTTAGTTGCAGCGAATCATTTGAAGGATACAGAATGAAAATTTGAATAGTAATGGTTAGGGGAAGCGTAAACTTGACTACCATTCCCCTTGACTACCAGTCCCATTTCCAAAAACCTTTATAAGGAATTTCACTATATTTATTCCAGCTCACCAAACACTGCAACAGCAACATGTTCACATGTTGGCCCCAGGTGAAACAAAGCCATGCATTGTGAGTGCCTTGAGCTGATTCAGAACAGAACAGACAGCTCATGAATCTTCAGTTTCCCTGAGTTGACACCTAGTTCTTCAGTCTCATTCCACATTCTTGCTTTGTGGTTCTGAGTCATGTTTTGATGTCATTTGTGAGCTTGTAAGGTACAAGTTCCTTGGGCAGAAGCTAGAGCCTTTAATCTAAGGGTTATCATTCTCTTCTTGCATATTCTTAAACATGTCATTTCAGATGTTCACCTCTATTTCTGTAATGACTGTGTTGTAACAATTTAGCATTTTTCTTCCTATTTCTTCCCCTTGGTGATTTTGGAGATGCAAAAAAACAAATTAGACAATTAAGTTCACCAGGGTACTTAGATCTCAGAATCAGAGCTGAGTTAATTAGAGACTACTATATGGGATTCCAAGAATGGAGGAATTGTTTTAGGTGGTGTTACCCTTTTTTTCATGTGAAAAAATATTAGCAAATCCTCAACTATTAGGTTTTTTTCCCTAAGAAGAGGTATCCTGAAACAGTGGGAAAAGAGAATTTCTTTCAGGCTTCTAGACAACTTCAAAAGGTGTAAACTAGGAAAAGCAAAGAATTTTGCTTCTAATAATGAATGGCTCCAACTCTTTCTACATTCTATGATTATTGGTAAAGGCTAAAAGTGGATTTTTTTTTTGCCTTCTGAACACTACATTAATGGAATTGAAGGTTGGAGGCCTGATGGAGTATGTGTTCTGCAACAATTTGAATGCTTAGCCAGGATTCCCCATGGTGTTGACTTGAAGGGGAAAAAAGGAAGCAAAGTTGTCTCCAGTTCTAAAAGGCAGGAATATTTTTTTTTAATTCAGATATGAAACAAACTACTTATGAGAAAATGACTGTAATACTGCCTCAGTTTTCAATGGTAGAGGAATCTATTTAAAACACTCTGACATAAAAAATAAATCAGCTTTAACTTCAATTATAAAGTGCTAAAAGTAGCATTCTCTGATAGAAAAGGGTGGGTTTCCGGCTTCTTTTAATGATAAATATGCATGAAAAGAGTAATGTCACCATGGAAACAAAAACCTTCCCATATTTTTTCATAAGGCAAATGTTATAATGGAAACTTGGGATCCTTGCAAAAACAAACAGCTGAAGACCAAACTAGTAGGAAGGAAACATTGGTTTCTTTAGTTTCAGGTTCCCTTACCTCTTTATATTTATTTAGTGTCCTAGAGGACATCAAATGATGCTCACATTGGTACTATTGCTTTGTTAATGTTAGTTTTGGTTTTTTAAATAGTTCATCAAGAATGCCAAAGACTTATTCATAGAATTCTTACATACTTTTGAATTCTTATCATTTTAGATAAGCACACACCAACTGGAAAGCTTGACTCCTTCGCTTTCCTAGACTTCTTGTGAAACAAATAAGACAAGATGAAATATGTATCACATGGATATAGTGAAAGGCATTTGCATAAAAAACATATTATTCTTTCCTATTTCTATTTATTTTAAGTGAGGAATATGGGGGAATATATTCAGTGATGTCACTCAGAGACAGGAGTTTATCCAAGGATTTCTAGAGTTTTTGATGTTGGAATATGGCCCCTATCATTCCCACTTATTACACAGTGACTTAAAAGTAGAACTTGTTCTTATTGATGACAAATACCTTGCTTTAGACCTTTTACCCACTGTGGCCCTTCAAATTCAGAATTTAAATATTTTTTGCAGTTTCATTACTTTTTAAAATGAAAAGTATTGGAGGATTCTTCAATCCATCATCCTCTTTAAGGAGTGTGGTATAGTCAAAAGTATATAATGGGGACTTACAATCTTAATTTCTTTTTTTTAGATCTACACTCTTACCTTAAGCAAGTTACCCAGCTGTTCTAAGCCTCTGGCATATGTCCTTCTTGAAGACAAAGACTATTTATTTTTATCTCAGTACCCACTTTGCCAAGTTCTTATTAAATATATGATAAATGTCTATTAATATTATCTGTAAAAGAACAGCAATAAGAAAAATTAACATGCACGTGGTACTTTAAAGCTTACAAAGTATTTAATATTCATTAACTCATTGGAGAAACAGTGGTACAGTACATGAAGTTTCAAACTTGCAGTCACAAAAGATTGATTTCAAATTCTGGCTTTTGACACTATCATTGTGAGCATGAACAAGCCATTTAACTTACCTGAGCTTGTGCTTTTTCATCTGTTTTAACTGGGATCATAGTAACTGAAATACATACTTCACAAATAGTTGTGAGATTCAAATACATTAATGTATATAAGTGCTTTGCCAACCTTAAGGTACCATGTGTTGTATTCATAACTGTGGTTCCAATTATTATTTTAATTTTTAAATTTTTAAAAATGATCTCAACAAACATTTATTAAATGCCTAGTATGTGCTGAAATATGATCTGATATCAAGTCAAAAAACCATTTATTAAAATCTTACTAAGTGCCAGGAAGTAGACTAAGGGATACAGTCCCTATTTTCAAAAAGTTCACCTTTTATTGAGAGAGACAATAAGCAAATAGCTATACAGGAAAAAAAAATATAGACAGAGCAAGTTGGGTGGAAAGTATCAGAAGTTAGGGAGACTAGAAAAGGCTTCTTATAGAAAGTAGGGTTTGAGCAGAATCTTGAAAAAAGTCAAGGAAGCTAAAAGGTAGAGTTGAGGAGGAAAAGCATTCTAGACATGAAAGATAGACAGTGAAAAGGTATGGAGCAGAGATAATACTAAAACTTAATATAAATGTAAAATATTATTTAATTATAGCGTTTCCCACTCCTAATAAAGACAGTTAGTACTCAGACAGTAATATGGAAGCTCCTATTGGTGACATTTAAAGTATTTTTATACTATCTCAAGACATCATCTGATTGAAATACAAAAAATTCATGGACACATCTAACTATACTGTTTCCATAATACCAATGAACTTGCAACTTCCTGTATAGTCATTTTCATCTGATTTATTTTGCATGCTTATTTCTACATGTCTGTGTCCTGTCCTGTCTTCTGAATTATAAGTAATTATGGAGATACCGATAAGGCAATTCAATATAGATCTTTAGATTTAAAACCACTGTGGCAGCCTCTTGCCACAAGGGATTCCAACAAGTTTGGAATGGATGAGGATCTAATCCATTCCAGCAGCACTCAACCTACGTGATCATCTTGGCAGAAACCAAAGTTTGTTTAATAGAAATAAAGTATGACACTTCCTACTCAGAGTCCTAAGATTTTAATTCAGGGGAATTCTAATTCTGGGAATATGTACTCAGCCCCTAAAGCTGCAGATACCTCTTCTCTTCTTCCTGTCAAAGCCTAAATTTGGATTTCAGCCCTCAGTTAAAGTTGACTTTGCTTGAGAGAATGTAAATGAACTCTGAGTACCCAACTTCTCTCTCAGTTTGTTAGAAATTTTCTATAAATATTTACTTAAAAACAATTATATATGGACAGAGGGCACTTTCAAAATATTGTAAGTGGTAATGAAAATATACAATTTGTCTTTGAAGTCTAGAGACATCTTATTTATTATCCTTGAGAAAAGTGCTACTTAAACATAATACTTCTGGTCTTTGTTTAAGTAGTAGTAGCAGCTCATTCTCTCCCTTGATTATATTCTTTCTTTTAATGCATTTAATTTTATATGCATATCTCATCTGAACCAAGCAAGAGTATGTTCTATGAAGGTAGGAAATTAGTTCATATTATATCAGCTCATTACTTTCATGTCTTCCATGATGATGGGCATATTGGAGCACTGTATCAGGCATCTAGCAGATACTCAAATAAATTCAATTTAATTCTACACAGCAGTGTAGAATTTTTTAAGTGCAGATGTACTATGTGCAAAACAATGGAGTGAGAAGTACTTCCTTGCCCTCCTGGAGTTTGTAGTTTACTGGATAATGCAACATGTAAATAGATAGACACATGATAATTTAAAGAGAAAAAGAGAGAAAGAGGAGAGAAAATTTAATACTGGGGTGTGGGGAATCAAAAAAGCTTCCAAGCATGTAAGATAAATATTATAGGAAGGGAGAGATTCCATAGAGGCAGAGTTGTAGAAAGAATGTATTTCTAGCCCTGGGCAAAGGCAAGAAGATGGGCAATAGAAAATTAGACTTGGGGAACAACAAGTAGACAGATTTGGCTTAATAATTATTTGTGAAACTGAACAATTCATCTTTGAATAATTACACAGTTAATAAAGAAAATATAAAAAAACCTTAATGAATAGAAAATATAAGCTCGTATTTGAAATTTAATTTTTAAAAATTGTATCCAGTTGCATACTGCTAGTAATGAATATAGTAAAATATCATAAAAAAGCATAATGGATCAGGAGAGACAAGTTTATGTCCAACTTTTGCTATTAAATAGTGTGACTTCAAGAAAATCACATCATCTTCTTGAGGTTCCAATTCCTCATCTATAAAATGGAAAAAGTGGTACTTGTAATATCGACTTCACAGGATACTTGGAAAGAATTAAGGGAATAAGTTCTATCTCAGGATATATATTTTCATTCTGCCTTTTTAGTGTATTATGCTTCCAAAGAATTTATTTTCTAAAGTTTTCTAACTTCTCTAAAAGCCTTTATTTGAACTTCATATGCATGATTCTAAGGCTGGCAGCCTCCCCTCAGTGAAATTCTAGAGTATTTATTGTCTGCACCACTCATTAGATAATTAACCACATATTGCTTTGTGCTGTTTTGTAAGTTTTCATGTGTATACGGCTTGCTTTCTGACTAAATTGTAATCTCCTCCAGAGCAGAGGTCATAGCTAATGCTTCTTAGGAATTTTCAAAGCACCCAACATAATCCTAAGGACAAGGAACTATGGAAATAGTAGGCAGTCAATAAATATTTGTTAATTGAATTTTAAAAGAGGAACATATATAGATAGTCCACTAAATGAAATCCATTCAGACCAGTATGGGAGATGTAAGGCTTGATACCAATCAAAAGCATGTGTGTATACTACACAACAAGTAATTTTAAACAATAAAACAAAAGCTAATCTCCCATTCACCTTCTACTTGATCCCCACTCAACTATTAATTGACTAAATTAGCCAGTTGTTTTGACTTTGTAGGTTTTAACTTCATTTAGTACCCAAATGGGTTAAAGTAGTTTTTAGAGTTTTTGCATTTAACCCCTTACTTTTATAATATTAAAACAATTAGGTTTTAGTTTATTTCATTAATACTTAAAGCACATGCTTTTAGGCAAGTGACTAAGTATGATCAAAGGGAGAGGAAACATAGAATCTATTTTTCTAAATATTCACAATATTCAATAGCAGAACCTGGATTTAATTATTGTTTTTTTTTATATTTATGATTACCAATGTGTAGTAGCCAGATAGTTAAATTTTGAATCTGATCTTGTATGTTTTCAATTATTGAATTTCCTACCATTATTTTCATTAATTGAATTTCTAAATTAGAGGCTTCAGATATTTCCATTTTAACTCCCCCTCCATTTTTTATAATCTACTTCTAACAATATACGAACAGATAGAAAAACAGGAATGACACAACTCCAAAGATGTATGAGCTTATAACTTATTGGAGATAAGAAGAGAGAGGATTAGTATTATGGTGTCTGTCATATGGGAAGCTTAATGGATTGCTAGTTGACTAGCAAAAAGTGTTATATAAGAGAAGGTGGGGTAACTGTGAAGCAATAGTCTGGTCAAAGTTCTATGAAACATTTGACAAAAGAGAACTAATTTTCATTTGAGGGAGGGGTGTCAGGGACAGCTTCAAAGAGATGTCACTTTAGTTAGGTCTTAATAGAAGGGCAAGAGATAAACAAAGAGTTCAGTTTGGGCATAAAAACAGTTTGTGGAAAGATGCGGAGGTGAGAGAAGCCAGGGCAGGACAAAACTGGGGAAATGGCAATTATGCAGTATGACTCAAACATAGAGCCCATAAAGGGAAATTGTTAAAGACTGGCTAGAAATATAAGTTAGAACCTGATTATATAGGACATTGAATGCCAGAATGAGGAGCTTAGAAGGAATTCTTTAGGTATATGACGGAAGCTAACTAAATTTTTAAAAATCAGAGCAAAACACAAAGATTTGTCTAACCATTATTTTTCATAGTCTTTAAAATACCATAAAATTTCAATTACCTATTCATCATTATTGGAGATCCCATTTGTAGATAGGAGATTATTGGCATTAATGAGTGGTTTCAATTGTTTTACCACAAATTATATCATTTATATTTCTCAAGTATCTCAGTTTTTTAGATAAGTCAAATTATTTTCTATGAAGTAGGGATTTTTTTTTTTACTTTTCCGCAAAATGCTCAATTTTTTAAATGAATTTAACCACATCTTTCAAATGTTTTGTATGCTTTTTCTAGTAAACAGCACTATGTTTTTAATAATAGCTTTTGATTTTTCAAAATACATGCAAAGACAATTTTCAACATTCACCCTTGCAAAACCTTGTGTTCCAAATATTTCTCCCTCCCTCTCAACCTCCCCCTTTCCCTAGATAGCAAATAATCCAATATTGGTTAAACATGTGCAATTCTTCCAAACATATTTTCACATTTATCATGCTGCACAAGAAAAAAATCAGATCAAAAGGAGAAAAAATGATAAAGAAAAACACAAGCAAGCAAACCGTAACAACCAAAAAGAGGTGAAAATACTATGTTATGATCCACATTCAGTCCCAATAGTCCTCTCTCTAGATGCAGATGGCTCTCTCCATCACAAGTTTATTGTAATTGGCAACAGTGTTATATTTCTTCAACAGTCAATCCAAAGAGCACCTGGAAATAATCATCTTGATATTTTTACACGCATTAGATTATAGACATTATAGAGGAGATGAGAAAGGCTTCAGGTAAGAGATAGCACTATGGCTGAGCTTTGAAGGAAACTAGGGAGTTTTAAAAGGCAGAGATGAGAAAACAGAGAATGCATTCTCAGAATAAGGCACATCCTTCCTAAATAAGGCATGCATATAGGTGAGGGATAATAACAAGGTAAATTTGGCTTCATTGTAAAGTGCTGAAAAGGACTGTTTACTAAGTCTAAAAAGAAAGGTTGGAGACATATTGTGTAAAGGTTTAAATATAAAATAAAAGTTGTGGGTTTTTTATATTTGTATTTTATTAGCCATTCTTGAGCTGGGAATATCATGGTTAGAACAATCCTTTAGGAATAAACTTCACTGATGGTGATATGGGTAATTGGTTAGAGAATGGACAGATTGGATACAAGAGAACCTATTTCAAATAAAAGGCTCTTGTACTAGTCCAGTCAAAAGGTGAAAAAAGCCTAAACTAGGTGGTAGTCATATGAGAGAAGAAACAGGGACTAATATGAAAGTTATTATGTTTGTAGTATAAACAACTAAGTGAATGTTGTATTGAAGGAAAGTAAAGAAATAAGAAACACCATGAGGTGCTAATGACTGAAAGAATCATGGTACCATTGACCAAAAAAAAGGGGTGTTAGGGGAAAAGGGTTTGTTTAAGAGCATCTTTTGGACATGTTGATTTTGAGATGCTTATGAATAACCATTTGGAGACACTGAAAAGTCAGTTGATTGAGGCATCTAGATGGCAAAATAAATTGGATCCTGGGAGGAAGAACTATGCTTACTAAAAGCAGGACTTTAGCACAACTAATTGTGTGACTCTGGGCAAGGCACTTGAGCATTCTGCCACTGTTTCTTTATCTGTAAAATAGGGACAATAATTGTACCTATCTTTCAGAGTTGTTGTGAGGATCAAATGAGATAATATTTGTAAAGTGTTACATGAATGCTGACTATCATCATCATTATAAGTAAGTTGTAAAGTGCAGCTCATGATATAGAGATATAGCAGGCAAATATTGCAGAGAGTTCAAGGAAGAGGAGGATTGAAAAAAGGACCTGGTATTAGGCAACTAGGAGATCATTAGTAACTGTACTGAGATCAGTTTCAATTGAATGATGAAGTAAGAAGTCAGATTACAAAAGATTGAGGAATGAGGGGCAAGGAGAGTATATGGAAGCAATAAGTATAGATGATTTTTTGTTTGATTTTGTTTTGTTCCCCCCCCCCAGAAGTTTGTCTGTGATACTAACCTGTTTGGAAGATGAAATAGACTATTTCTGTCTGAGTTAGAGTTTATAGATGAGATTGAAGATTAGAAAGAGTGGATGACTAAATGTGGTGGGAATTCTGCTAGAGAGAACAAAGAAATGGACTTCAGAATTCAACAGATTGGAGCGGACCTCTGATGAAGAAAAGAATCACCTTTTCAATAGAGATGACAGTAAAGGAGAGAGGATGATGTTATCAAGGGATTTGGAGAGCTTAGATATGAGAGAAATGAAGAAGCAGTTGAAAAAATGATAAATATTTTATTAGCCTAACCTATGTTTCCAAGACATTTTACAAACTAAAACTATGTCCACATACTTCCAAATGTTCAGTTGAAACCTGAAAAACAAAACAAAACAAAACAAAACCAGTCAGTGTCTAATCCATGTTTTTTTTTAATCAATGTCATGATTCTCAACCTTTGTGTCCAGACCTTTAACTAGATTTTTTTTCAAATTCCATCTATGTATATCATCTTCCAGATGAAGTGATAGAAGGAACAAAATCTTTGAGTTAGAACACCTGGTCTTCAACTCTTTTACTTTATGTAACTCTGAGGAAGTCCCAACTTACCTCAACTTCATTTTGTAAAATATAAGTGATAATACTTATGTTACGGCTACTTTACAGAGTTGTGAGAAATTGATCTACAAAATCTTAAATCAATTATAGAAATGTAAATTGAAAATCCCTTACAAGTTTAACCATTTGTACTTATAGGATCACAAATATAGAGCCAAAATGGAACTTAAAATCAGATAGTCTATCTGCTTTTTTTTTTTTTTTTTTTTTGGCACAACAAAACTGAGGTGCAAAGAAGTAAAATCACTTACCCAAGCTCACACAAGGAATAAGGGACAAAACTGAGATTCAAACACAGAACTTTTGACTAGAAATGTGCTACTATTTACTCTCTCTCTTGATGTTCCCAATTCCTTCTGGTAGTCAGTAAGGTAATATACTGGAAACATTTTTGAACAACTAATATTATCAACACTGTCTGAAGAAGTCATCTATGTCAGTTGTCATTTTAAATTCCCTTTAAAGATTTTAAAGAAAGTCATGCACACCCTTTGACAAACCTCAGTTTATGGTGAATGAGGAAAATGACTCAATCAATTCTTAAACAGAATTATTCAGTGCTGTGTTTTCTAAGTTAAGTTCTAATAGTGGGCTTTCACAATGATTGTATGCAATGAATTTGTTCTGTTAAAGAAAAAAGAAAAGTGTTACATTTTTAATAGGTAAAAATGTCGGAATATAAGTATGGTTAAATGCCAAATAATAGTTTAAAAGCTGCTGTTGTAAGTCTACATAGCATTCTTTATAGGTCACTAAGATAAAATAACGTGTGGTCTATAAAGCCATAATAATGTTTTTTTTTTAAAAGGAAACCATTGAGAATATCATATTTCGACAGGAGAAATATAATGGAAAATGTGATCAACTTAGAGTCAAGTAAGACCGGGTTTTGAATCTCATCTCTCTGATACTTCCTAATTCTGTGACCAGAGGATGGTAGGGAGTAGTGAAAAGAGTGTTGGGTCTATGGTTCAAGGGTCGGGGTTTAAATTTTAGCTTTTCTTTTTGTCACATATATAAATTTGAACAATTCATTTAACCTCACTGGGCCTCAGTTTTCTTATCTGTAAACTGAGTAGTTTATATTAGATGTTCTCAAAAAATCCCTTTTGGTTCTCAAGCTATTATTCTTTGTGAAAAAGTTATTGAATTTCCCTTATCCTCAGTTTTCTCATTTATAAAACGGGAATAATAATACCTATTTTGCAGGATTAGTGAGAGTTAAATGACATACTGTATATGTAAAATGTTATAAACTCAGTTTTTATACTACAGAGTACCTGCTGACTCCATCTTCGTCCCCATGGCTCATTTATTAATATACACACCTAGGAAATCATTTGACTATGAAAGATACCCTTGATCCTAGTTAGTGCTTCTCCATTTTGTCTAGTTTGACCTTAGGAAAGAAAATACTGAACATCTTATTATGAGAATTGAATGACACTAATTATGGCACCCCGAAACTCTTGGGCATTCTCCAATATTAAGTAATAAATCCACAAACATTTGATAAATGCCTCCTATGTATCAGACACTGAGTTAAGGACAATAATACAAAGATATCTATGAAACAGTCCCTGTCCTCACAGAACTTGCATTTCATCCTAGACAGGATGTATACAAAGTAAATACAAGATAGTTTTTGACTAAATGATAGCAGCTGGGGAAAGGATAATGTAGAAGACAGATCACCGGACCTGGAGTCAGACTATTCAAATGCTGCCTCAAATGTTTACTATGTAATTCTGGAAAATTCCTTGTCTGTCTCAGTTTCAAAGTAGCTAGGTGGTACAGTAAAAGAATACCAGGTTTAAAATCAGGAAGACTTCCTGAGTTCAGATCTGGCTTCAGACACTAGCTGCGTGACCATAGGCAAAGCACTTAACCCTTTTTGCCTCAGTTTTCTCATCTGTGAAATGATGGAGGAGGAAATGGCAAAACATTCCAGTGTCTTTGTCAAGAAAATCCCAAATAGGATTTCAAAGAATCAGACACAACTGAAAAATGACTGAACAAAAACAACAAAAGATTTTTATTTTCTCCATTATAAAATAGAGATAATAACTCATAGAACTGTTGTGCAGATCAAATGAGATAATATTTTCAAGTGCTAGCCCAGTTCTGGCACATAGTAAGTACTTAGTAAATGCTTGTTTTCTTCTCCTGGATAACTTTTTGGCATAGGGAAAGGAAAATTTTTCAGTCAAGGGAAGAATTTTCCTGACTCTGCCTCTATTACCTTGATGGAGCCAAGAGAGGACATGATACCATGATTTGGCAGATGATATCATGGAGAAACACTTCAACTTTTTAAAAATGAATTTTCATTATATATTAGATAGAGAGCCCAGCTGTTTGATTGGAAACTTAAGTCCATCTTTTTCCCTCCACAAAAACAATACTTAAGTGTCTTCTTTGTGATTTAGATTGAAAACAATTTCAGCACTTGGGTATTTCAACCAATATGTTTGTTTTCTACTTATTTACAGTCATATTTTTCATGTATGAACATTTCCAGAGCCCAAAATGCAACTTGTAAATAATTTTGGCTTGGCAAGTCCTTGTGTGCACTAACAGATTACATATTGTTCTGATTAGGCAAGGCAAACATGGTACTGAATTTGTAGATGTGTTTTAGCTCATGATGACAGCTTATGTATGATTTACAGCACGGACTGCTCAAGGAGGCTGTCCTAGTTCAATATTCCTATTTATTTATGCCAGAGTTTGTTGTAAACAAAGCAATTTAGCTGATATATCAGATGGCTACCGACAAAGAGCCTTCAAGAGCTGCACAATCATATGAATTTTCTAAAAATCACATAAATGTGTTTATCTTCCAAGAAAACAAAATTGATATATTTAAAAGGAAGGTAAAAACACAGGGTATCTCTTAAGCAATTCACAGCATATTTCTTGTTTTGTTTCCTCTCCAATTTTTAAATTTAATAAGTCAAGTTGACTTTAAGTTGGTAATTCCCCAAAAGTGAAAATACCATCAACAAGATAGAACATTCTACTTCAGAAAAGGCATCTATCTTTAAGAAGGAATGTCCTTTTAAAGAAAGAGGAGTCATTGTAAGTCAAGTTCTGCTCTCAGCTTCACTTATAAAGAAGTTTGACTTCCAGAACTTGCTTCCTTTATATGCACACATTTCTGCATGATCTACTTGACAGAAGGTGACTCCAGGTATAACAACTATATAGGCACAATAGCAGGAGGCTTTCTCACCTTTACACCATCATAAATCATTCCAACAGGGGAATCACTTGTTAAAAGATTAATGACCAGAAGAAACAGGCAAATTTTTGAAGGGGAATATGGGGATCTGCTCCCAGATTTATCTCATCAAGTGCACCTTACCTCTATTTGAGGAATACAGGAAGGAAGTCTGACTTGTTGCAGAAGGCCAATAAACTGATTCTTCTAAAGGAAACTGATGAATGCCCTGGCAAGCAGTGGTGGAAGGATCTTTCTGAGCTGATATTTTCTTGGAATATATTCACCCTCTAATTAAATGTTACTTTAGTTTGGGATTTTCACTTTGGGAGAGGAAAAGTTCTGTGTACCCCATAGACTATGAGTAAATATTTGATGACTGAAGAGCTTATTTGTCCCTGGAAATCACTAGAACTTTATTTTTAATGGTAGTTAAATTTTTTATTTATTTATCTGGGACTTGAAGTGGTGGGTCAAAACAGTAGAGTGGGTGAGGGAAGGTGTAATGGACAAGGTAAAATGATTCTATTATACAATCATGATTTAAAAACTTAGAAGTTATTTAAACCAGCCCCCTCATTTTATAGATGAAGAAGCTGAGACCCAATGAGGTTAGATTATTCATCAGTAGTTTATATAGATTGTAAGTTTTAGAACCAGGATTTTAAACACAGGGTTTCTAATACCAAAATTGGGCGTTTTTTTCCCTTGTACTTAACTTCTTCCTCCTAACACTTTCAACTTATCTGTTCTGGTAAAAGGGTTGAGAGGGGGGAAGAGAATTGGTAGCAAACTCTACCAGAGATAGTAGTGTTAACTAAGGAAATTGGGAACATTATGGGGTTTGGCTCTACTGAGGCTGAACTAGAAGAACCTAAAAAAATAAGATTCTATTTTCCTGAAATCACTTTGTAACTTCTTCAGACCAACTGTGCAATGCTTATAAAGTTGCTGCCTGGACAATTCCACTTCATGGTCATTGCTCAGTCACCTCATGACCCCTGAAATTACTGCTAAAGGCTCCAGTGGGAATTTTGATGGGACCTTAGATTCTCCTAAACTCGCATGGTCCATTGCCTAGAAGGAAGAGAGAGACAGATGGGGCAGACAGACATATAGACATTCTTTCCTTCTTCAAAGATTTTCTTTCAGACACTTAGCCAAACGGCCAGCACTGTTATAATGTCCTGCCACTGGACTGATTATGAACTGACTTGATGTTAAAAAAAAAAAAAAAAGGCACAGAACCAATGATGACATTTTCCTGAGCAGTGTCATCTTATTCAAAATGCTTTTATTTTTCTCAAATTCATTAAGAATTGTTCCTAAGTATTTTCTACTTTTGATTCAGTAGAATAGTCTGAATCCTCTGTGATTATTACCTGTAAATGACCATATGAAAACATGTCCTAAGCTGAGTGCTTAGGCACTGTAATCTTTGCTATTGGGCAGCTCAGGTTCAGTCAATATGATGTTCCCACTAATTTTGGGACCAGAACACAGAAACAGCAGCAGCAGCCTGGCTGAAATCTAACCAGGTTAGTCTGTGGGGCCAATCAGCAATTAGGATTACAAGTGACTATGATACTTTCGGTCTTGGCAAAAGAGGGAAATTCAATCTCAAAGTAATAAAAAAAAAAAACAACAAAAAATTTCCAATTTACTAATATCAAAAGGAATGTAAATTAAAAATAAAAAATAAACCTCTGAGGGTTAACCTCATATCATGCAAATTGGCAAATACATAAAAAAAGAAAAGTCACCATCATTTAGTATATGAGAGGACAGGCATTGTTGGTTCTACTCATTCTGGAAAACAATTTCAAATTATACAAGAAGTCATTAAAATGTCCACAGACTTTGAAGTAATGTTCCTACTACTGGCCACATACCCAAAGAAAGTCAGAAACAGAAAAGGACAGAGTTCTAATATATACTGAAATATTCATAGCAGAACTCTTTGTGATAGTAAAGAGCTGGAAACAAAGTGGGTGCCCATCATTTGGGGAATGGCTGAAAAATCTATGTCATATGAATGTCATGGAATATTATTGTTCAGTAAAAAGTGATGACTCTGAAATTCAAAGAAATATGGAAAGGTTTATATGAATCTATGTAGCTCAAAATAAGTAGAACCAGGAGAATTCTGTACATAATGACTAAAACAGTATAAATGAAAAGACCACTAAAAAGAAGGTAGAATTCTGAGTAACTTTTAAAAAAAAAACCTTCTGTCTTAGAGAAAAGATAATGAAATATATCCTCTATTCCTTCCCATTGAGAGGGGCTTCTCAGATAGAATAGTGAATATACTGTGAGATGTAGTTACCCAGAGATACATGTGCTTAATTGTTTATGTTTGTCACAAGAGAAGATTGAATGGGCCAGAGGTTTAAAATAATATGACATAAAGAAAAAAAGATGAATAAAACATAGGAAAAAAGAAATTGAGACCCAATATGGTTGAGGATTGCTAATGAAGTTTATCATTAAACTGAGGACAGTCATTAGTTGTCATTATTTATAGGACATTGTTGAAATTTGTTACGATATGTATTTTTTTGTTCATTGATGTGTGTAAACTTATACAATGTGGTATTTATCAAAACAGATAATTTGTGTTGAGGGTTTGCTTAGTAAATACTTTATTATCCCTAGGAAAATCAAACCATTACACAGGGACTTTGTAAAGTAAATGGTTAGTTGAAAACATCTTTTGGGTGCTAAAAATTGGATTAGATGGTTCCTGAGCTTTCTCCCAACTCTGAATTTCTGTGACTTAGTATGTACCTTCACAGAAGCTAAGGCATGTCGAATCAAGGGGAAAATAGATGGTACTGATTGATTCCAAGGACTTAAGCTCCTTTTCCTGTGCATTTGTCCAGAGACAATAGGAATCTCTGAGGAAGGCTGAACACAATGCCAGATAAAAGCAGAAATGTTATATTAGCAAGATGTAGAGATGCAAAGGAAGTAATATTTGCTAGTCACCTAGCATTCTCATTTATTTCAAGGCTCACTTTCTTAGGGACAGCACAATCTTATTCTCACCTAAAAATAATCAAAGAAATTTTTAAAAAACTTACATAATTAAATTACTATGAAAACTTCAATAATCCTTAATGGCATTTAATGTGGTGCTGGAATTTAGACAGCTTATATATGGTTTCACCAACTTAACCACTACCCATTAGTTCTTTTTTCTTGTCCATTGTATCTGTCACCCATATGTCTGTCATTCATGGGCAAGTTACAAACTTCTAAGCCGCACTCTGATGATTTTAATAAAAGTATCTTAACAAAACCCCCAAAGACAAAAGTTCTTATCAACGTGAATTGACCAAAGAACAATCCATACATATAAAACCGTAAATTTTCTCCTTTCAGCTTAAAACAAACCAGTTGAGGCTCCCATACAATTGATTAATTAGTGTTGGTTATCATTTTACTGAACTCTGACCAGTCAACTAGGGCACTACAATTAAATTTGCATGTAGAGACATGCTCTCAGGCACCAAATATATGGAAATCATTGGTTTAGAGGGAAGAAAAAAAAAAGAAAAGTTAAACAAATTTTAATTAAAGAAAGATGTTATTGAACACAAGTTTAGGGAATGGAGAAAAATTTGCAATATATATTAAATATTAGCATTACTGCCACATGCCTTCCCATTCTATGGCAGCTTTGAAGATGTTCACTTAGTGATACCCTTCCTTCAGTATAAAGAGGAAATTCCTTCTGTAACTACCCCTTTGCTGTTTTTGCAGTTCACAGCTTCCCACTGAATTTTCTGTAAAGATCAGAATTTTGTTTACTTTCCATCTTCAGAAATTCAAAGGCTCCTCAGAATTCTTAGTTATTTGCATGGCCTCCAAACTGATGTCAGTGTGTTTCAAACTACAGAACTTGTCTGCCCTATGTTTGAAATATTTCATATTTGTTTTTATTTTAGGTTCAATCTTTTTACTTTAGTAATGAACTAAACATACTTAGTGTTTTTATCTGAGCAAATCGCTAAGGAAACAACATAGTTATTGCTGAATTTTCCACACACAATTTTTAAAGCATTATATAAGGCTTCTTTCTTTAAAATTAGCATAATTTTCTTTCAGAAAAGTGGAAAAATCTGTACAAGACTAATGAATGGTTTGCTTTAAGATAATATTCCATCTTCAGAAAAGAGATAAAGCCAAAAAAGCACTAAGAAAATAGTAAAACACAAGTCATGAGAGAAAAAATAACTTTCTCTCTCCTCCTCCTCCTCCCTTCCTTCTTTTCTTCTTCCTTTTTCCCTTCCTCTTTCTTTTTTTTTTCTTCCCTTTGCTCCCTCTCTTCCTCCCTCCCTCCTTTTCTTTCCTTTCTTTCCTTCTTTCTCTTTCTTTCTTTCCTTCTCTTTCCTTCTTTCTTTCTTTTTTCTTTCTTCCCTTTGCTCCCTCTCTTCCTCCCTCCCTCCTTTTCTTTCCTTTCTTTCCTTCTTTCTCTTTCTTTCTTTCTTTCCCTTTCCTTCTTTCTTTCTTTTTTCTTTCTTTTCTTCCTTCCCTCCTTTCTTTTTCTCCCTCTCTCTTTCCCTCTCTCCCTTTCTCCTTTCCTCCCTTCCTCTCTCCTCCCTTCCTTCCTTTCTCTTTTTGCCTTTCTCTTTCTTTCCTTCCTTCCTTCTTTCTTAGCACCAAAAGGTTCATGCCTATGATTTATTGTGATGTAAGTTTGTACTAGATACTGCACGTCCTCCAAAGAACTGAAAGCATGGCTGCTTGTCTCTCAAAGGCCAGGCCCTTTTCTCTTTCTTTCTCTCTCAATGGTTGAAGTACTTTTAGCTAATCTGGTCAATATTTTGAACCTTAGGGAAACCAGAGGTGAAAGTTCAAACTCTTTTGCTAAAGTGTAGTCATTGTATAATAAAATATCGAAGATGATTCATTCAGTCAACCTAATATCTACTCATCAAGCAGGAGAACAAGCAAAGGAGGTATTATATCTTTCTTTAGCATAACACGTTAAGTGCGGCATTCCAATCTAAAAGGTAGAATTGTTCCTTTGAGTAAAATAATTAATGAGCCCAACAAAAAGGAAAGCTGTTACGAGAGAGACCTCTAGTGGCAAAAAAGTGCAAGTGCCCTAAAATGGGGGTTTTGTTGTTCAGCTTGGCTCATCCATAACTTTGCATTCGTGTTGTTGAGGGAGGTGTCAGGGGAGCATCCATTAAAAAAACAAAACAAACAAACAAACAAAAAAACCCAGAAGCCTCTCTCTAGTCAAGCAGGTGTGTACTTTCCACGCAAATACTGGGGACCAGAGGCTTCAGAGAGAAGAATCCTAAGGCTAATTGAAATTTAAAAAGCAACAACAGGTATCTAAAAGGAGAGGCAAGAAGGACATGTAAAGACAACAACAGGAAGCCAATAGTGGTATATTTGCTAAGAAATCTGGTAACTTGGCTAAGATGTTGAAATAAAAATTTAACTTTTGGGAATTTTGAGATTATTGGACACCACAATAAGCTAGTGAAGCAAGTAGAATCAGTCATTTGAAATTCTGGAGGGTTAAAAGGAATTTCTCAGCCTTCTTTTCAATTTAACCCCCTTACCAAATGAAACATTTTGCATGTGTGAAGTTAATTTTATTTTAGTGAATAAATACAGCACACAAAGGCAGATAGATAAATGGGAGCTCCAGGATATTTTTTTTCAGACTCTCTCTGGATTACATATAGTTTCACTTGACTAAAGCTTCATGGAAGATTAAACTTCTTTTGTTCTCCATACAGTTCTACATAGATCAGTTTATGACGTGCAGGACAATTTTAACTACATATTAAATAGTACCTAATCTAAGATAATGATAAGAGCAAATATCAAGAGTGAAGAGCATTCATTAGTTACAGATTCAGACTCCTGGGAGTAAATTCCAGCTGAGACTCTCTTCCCCCAAAAAAGTTTGTTTTTTAATTCATTGCTATTTGCCAAATAGGTAGTCAGACAGTGTCTAAATTTAAATAAGTATTTCCTCATTTTCTCTGAACAATCACCCAGAACCACATCATTTGAGAAAGTGCTCCGGGCATAGGAAATAAAGCAGGTAAGCGATATTAATCTAGGACTCTGAGCTAATTTATTCACTGAATTACAGCTGCATTTTTTTCCTAAAGAAGAATATCATGGCTTTGGGATCTAGTGCCTCCAATTACAACTCCTGGTGTAGCAATATTGTAAAATCATTCATTGCCAATGCCAATATATCATACTTCAGGCTTTTCATTCATTACAGTAGAGTTTTATAAACTGCTTTATTTGTTATACTTTGTTTAAGCTTTGTGATCTTAACTAGAGAACTGCTCTATAAGAAAAGCCTAATTTTTCTAAGGCTATTTTTGCATTCCATTTTTACCTTATTTCTATCCCCATTTTTAATTTTCCCCAGTGTCTTTAATGAAGCTTCTTCAGGCTCTCCTCAGGATGATGAAATTTTTAGAGCCTATTTGCAAGGCAGGTTATTCACAGCTTTTCCATTCTTCATACTAATATATCTCGGTTAATGCTGAAGAAGGACTATCTTTCTGGTTGTTACCAAAGTCTGAGCATCCCATAAAACAGGACATCATAATTCTGAGGAAGTACGGTTCATGAATCTACTGAAATTTGGGGGTAGGAGCTGGCAGTATGTTAAATGAAAAATGGTGAGGGTCACACAAATTCTGTCTTTCTGAGTTGGCTTCCAGGATAAAACTGCTACTTTAGAAGACTGATAAGGATATGCATTGATTAGAAGTTTTTTTGTGTCTCCTTTACATATTAAAAAAAAAAAAATTAGCTAAGCTAAATCTTTAAGTAGAGGTAGAAATGCTTGAAAATGTGAATTCTTTTCTCCTGATTTGCTGGGGTCCATCCTCTTCCCTCCCAACTCAGTGAAAACTCATCTAGAATTTAAGAAAATCCCAAATTACTGAGGATTCTTTCGGGGGAGGAGGGGAGAGAAACCTTAGTGAACAATTCAGCTACTTTATATTTATAACTTCTTCTTATGACCTCATGTTGTGATTCCATCAATAGGTACATCTCTTGCTCCCATTTTCAGTTTCCATTGTGTTCTTCATTCTCTCAACAGGCTATTTGCCATTCATTCATGCTTCACAGAAAAATTAATAATAATAATTCCTATTAATGTAATTGTGTGAAAGCAGAGCTAGAAAGGGAAATAAAAAGATTTCAAATGGTCCCCTAATCTTGATATCACCTTCCATCCATCAGGCAATTTGGTTTTTGCTCAGGAGGAATAAGAACACAGAGAAAGAGCAAGAAGAGAAAACAGGAGGGAAGATGAAAGGGCAAGGAAGAAGGGAAAGCTCTGAGGGTGATTCTAAATGCTCAGAGATGAATACCAGAACATCTTTCTTTCTACTCTCCAATTTGACCATTACCCCCAACCATCTTCCAAATTTAAGTAAAGATAGGAATAGCTCTAAAACAGAGTTCCACAACCAGCTGATCATGACCTAGCAATCTATCTGGGAGATCTCTAAGCCAGCAGCAGCTTATCATCTTACCTTTCTAGCCCATCAGATACTCTGGAGTCTCCTCCCAAAGGTATTTTATTGTCCATATAAGAGCATTACCCTGTAAACACTCAGGTACATACCTGAACACAAATGGACACAACCAACCATTATTCAATCTCAAGACTTGATTAAAATGTAGAGAATTTCTTTTTACCATAAAGTTGGGAATTCCCTTATTTAGGACCAACAGTTTTGCACATATTGCTGTTCTTGAATATTCACTAATGTGTGAATGTGTTCAAATATAATGAAATTACCAAATAGATACTGCTGTCTTTTCCATTATAAATATATATGTGATACATATACATTTATCTGTTTGATTTATTTTTATTCATCTTAGTATCATATATTATATCTTAGAGTATATGTATATAATATATATTATATGTAATTTATATTATACTTAATATATACATATATATATGTCTATCTATCTATGTTGTTTCTATCTGTCTGTCTGTTTTTTAATGGAGGCAGCTGGAAGAGAGACCCTAGACTAAGTGTTAGTAGAAACCTGGATTTAAATCTTACATCCAACACTTATTACTTATGTGACCAGTGACATCTTAAGGCACAGTGGATGGAGTGCTAGAGGTTTAAAGTCAAGAAGACTTTAGTTCAACTTCTTCATAGACACTTACTGGCTGTGTGAACCTGAACAACTCACTTAACCTCTCCTAGCCTCAGTTTGCTTATCTATAAAATGAGGAGCTTGTACTTCATGATTTTGGAGATCCCTTTCAAATTCTATGGCTTTGAGTTTCAGTTTTCTCTTCTGTAAAATTGATGTGGTAATATCTGGACCTACTTCAAAGGGTATTTTATGTAAGGGTAAATTATGTAAAGACCTCTGCAATGCTTGAAGCACTCTGGAAATATCATCTCTTATTGTCATCAGTCTGCCCTCTATTTTCTGTGCCGTTTATATGGCCTTTAGATAAGTAAGATAACCTCTTCTCATGAAGTAATATTATCTTCTTTCAAAAAGAGATACCTCTACACTCCCTGAGCCCTTATTCCTTTTCCCACATTTGTAGAGATGAAATAACCTTTATTCTTTCAATAGATATTTGTTTATTGTTGAATTAAATGATCATTGTTGAATTAAACAAAAGAAAGTGAGCTATTGGGGGAAAAACACATTTAATGGAATTCATAAGACCTGGAGCACTATTTCCCCTCCAATTTTCAAGGATTTATTAGCTAACAAATATTGAAGATGGTTCATGATTTTTTTTTTAACACACAAGCACAGATAGGCAAACACATATATTTGGAGACTGGCAGTACATATATTCTGTATCCATGATTACATGTGAGAATAGGAATAAAAGTGATGGAGGGGAAAGCAAGTCCCATGTGCTCTCAGAAAATGTAATTGTTGCACTATTCAATTGAGTAACAGTTTTCTAAAGGCCCTCATCCTGCTCCAACATCAAGGAGCTGTATAGAGTCTTGTGAGAATATAATTCAAAATCCCCATTTTCAAAATAGTGATATCAATATTGGCCCTTACAATGTCAGAGGGTATTTGTGAGAAGTACAATACTCTCAAGAAATATAAACTGTTATACAAATGTAAGGTATTATCCAGCATCTGATATAGCTAATTACACTGAGATATTGTTTGGAGTATCCCTAAAGTTGGTCATAATAGGATTTTTCTTACTAGAGATATTTGAGATCACTCTACTTTACATCATACATCAACTGCTTTGGGATCTTACTGTTGTCACTTTAAATTTCATATACAGATGGATGAAGTTGAGTTACAGCAGGGACTAAGCAGACTTTTGAATCAACCTAACTTAATTCCCTCATCTTTGCCAATAAAGCATCTGTTTCTGATTAGTATTCAGTACCAAGATCTTTTAGGTCCCTAGTGATGCCCAGAATTTTTTTGTTCCAAATGCAGCCAGAGCTTAAGAGGAATGGGACTCTAAGTCCCAAAGAATCTAGGGATTATTAAATCTCAAACCACCAAATATCATTTATTCATTCATTTGTTCATCCATAGCAATTGTTCAGGGGCCTACTATGTGCAAAGAGATTTCCCTAGTTTGTCAACAGGAAACATTTATAATGGAAGAAATATTGTGGGATTTTGGATAATAGGCCTGATCTCTCAATGGCTTGTTGAGAATAATTTTCGTCAAATTTCTTGCCAAGTAAAGTAGTAGGGGGTCGAGCATACTTGCCCCTTCTCAGAAGCAACATTCTCCCAAACAACATTCAGACCTGAATTTGAAATTGTCTTAAGTGGTTTGGTCAGAAGATCATGGCACCAATATTGGATGTTAATTTCTATCAGTAAAAAAAAGAGTAATTCAGTTCAATTTAACAAAATAGTTATTAAATGGAACACTATGCAAGATGTGGGGGGAGAACCAAAGATTAACTAAAGTGGGTTCCTGTTTGAAACTTAAAATCTAATTTTTTTTGCTCGAGGAACTCATGGTTTAATGGGGGAGAAAACAACCAAACCAAGAGGTCTAAACAGCAATGCTGAATAAGAAATCCCACTAGTAGTTTTGAGTGTCTATAATAATCTAGCACTATACTATTTAAATTCCTATCCCTATTTTTCAGCTTCCGCAATTTGTTTTATTCAGATCACATCTCTTATTGTTCCCTATACCTCTAGGTCTTTGTCCATCCTGTTCCTCCATATGGAAGACCCATTTCTCCCAACTATACAAATTGACCCCATTCTCTGATACTTCAGATTCTGACTCTCCTTAAGCCTTCTTCAGCCACTCCATCCCACAATGATCTTACCCTGAAGAGACTTAGAATCTGTTTTACAACACTTAGCACTTACATGATAGATAGGAAGATAGTAAGTAAAATAATTGTCTATAATTCTCTGGATCAAATGCAGAAAAGAAAATGTATAAGGAAAATGGAGAAAGGAGGGGATTTCTAGTAAAATAAGGCATTCTTTATCCCATGTATTTCTTTGACTATTTTTATTTTGGTAATAAGTATGTATATATTCTTACTGATTTATTGGTGTCTTGGTTGTTGGCAATAGGCAAAAAAAAAGTGAGGTAAACTCAGACATCCATAGAATCTAATTTTTAATCAAAACTCTTGATTAAAACATAAACCTATAACATGGCTAAATTTTTATCATTTACAAAAAGAGAGAGGTTAGATTATCTATCTATCTATCTATCTATCTATCTATCTATCTATCTAATCACATAGCCTAATCTCAATTTTACCTCTAAGATAGAACTACATCATCTTATTATAATTCTGTAAAATTATAGTATTCTACAGGTAGTAGACTGAGGAGTGGTTTGATTTCTAAAAAATAATTTGTGTGTGTGTGTGTATATATACATATATATATATATATATAATATTTGTAGAACACATACATTTGTAGAGCATGTATATGTTGAATATATCATTTAAAGAAAACTGATACATGAGTTAGATACCACAGAAAAGATAAATAATGAAGAATACTAATTAAGACAGGCAGAAGTTTAATATTGACAAAATCCCAAAGAAGAGTGAATAAAAAAGCTCGTGACTTCAAATATTTTTTCATAAACATCCAAAGTTTAATCAATAGGCAAAAGGAACTAGTGGTCTTGTAAAAAGGGAAATTTGATTTCATTATCACTGTGATTTGGCAAGAAAACTATTATTATAATATGGCTGTGGATGAGTGTGCCTCATTCAAAAAAAAAAAAAAAAAAAAGATACAATAAAAGCCAAAATGGAAGAGAAAAGTCAGGAAGTTGCCTGAATTCTCCCCAGTTTCTTTTAGGAAAACATTAAAGCATACTTCTAAATGAATTTTGGAGCGACATAATCTACAAAAAGATGAAGTAAGACTATTTTCCAGCTAAAGAAAACAAAGAAGGACTGCAGGAAAGATCTGTCTCACTTGGATAAAAGATGAGCACAGCAGCACAAACAGTGTCCAGGCAAGCCAATAGGAGATTTTTAGCCAGAGCATAGCACAGCACAGCAACCACACTCCTTGGTCCTGGCTCAGCAGGCTAGTAGCACAGCAAACCAGCTAGGAGGTCTCCAGCCCAAATACAGAAGGCAAACTGCTAGACCCAGAAGCCAAAGCATAGTAGGCATGATTAGTGTGGGCCATTCCAGTGCAGTGGTCAAGCCACCAGTACCTGAGACTCTGGAGCAGAAAATCAATGTCCAGGCTCCTGGCTCCCAGGACAAGAAGTTTGGGACAGTGCCCCCTGTGCCATAAGAGAAAAACTTAATTTTAAAAGTCACAAAGTAGACCAAAAAATGGTCAGAAAACCCCAGAAACTAGCCCTGATCATAGAAAGCTATGATGGTAACAAAAACATCAAAACATAAACTAAGACAACAATGTCAAAAATGCTTAAAGGGGGATATGAATTGGTCTCCAGCCCAAAAATTCTTCTTAAAGGGCTCAAAAAAGATTTTTAACAATTAAATAAGGGGGTAAATAGGAGGAAAATTGAGGAAACAAATGAGTTATACAAGAGTCAAAAGCTTAAAAAAGGAAGGGCAAAAATTGACTGAAGAAAACAATTCTTTAAAGAATACAATTGGCAGAAAGGGAGGAAAAGTTCACTAAGGAAAACAGGTCCTTAAAATGCAGCATTGGCCAAATTGAAAAAGAGATACAAAAATTCACTGGAAAAAAGATTCCTGAAAAATTAGAATTGGGCAAATGGAAGTTAATAACCCTATGAGACATCAAGAGTCAGCCAAACAAAATAAAAATTTTAAAAATAGAAGAAAATGTAAAATACCTCATTGGAAAAGTAACTTATTTGGAAAATAGATTGAGGAGAGATAATTTAAAAATTATTGGACTATCTGAAAGCCTTGATCACAAAAATAGCTCAGACAGTATCTTTCAATAAATTATCAAAGAAAACTGGCCTGATATCCTTAAACTGGGATATGTGTGTGTGGGGGGGGGGGGGGAATAGCCCTTGAAAAAATCTACCAATAACCTCCTAACAGGGATCCTAAAATTAAAGGAATATTGTAACCAAATTCTAAATATCAGGTCAAGGAGAGTAGGCAGAAAGAAACATTTCATATATCAAGGGGTTGCTGTCAGGATTACTTGGAATTACAAGTAGCTTGTATTACAAACTTGGAATTACAATTACAATTAAGCTTAGATTACAATTAAGAATCATCAACCCAGCAAAATTGATGATAATCTTTAAGAGGAAAATATGATTATTCAATGAAATTGGTTACTATCCAAACTTTCCTGAGGAAAAGGGCAGAACTGAACAAAAAAATTCAATTTTCAAATACAAATCTCAAGAGTAGCATAAAAAAAAAAATGGGAAAGAAAAAAACGGTTATTTAATTAGATTAAATGCCTACACAGGAAGATGAAACATATCTCTATTAGGGCAATTAGAAGTAGTAAACATTATATAATGAGTATAATTTAATTTTGATGTGATGACATCAAAAAATTAAGGGGTATAAAAGGATTATCCTGGGAGAAGAGGAAAGGGAAAGGAAGAAAAGGGTAAATTACATGAAGAAACATAAAAGACCTATTACAGTATAGGAACAGAAAGAAGAGGAGGACTATCATTTGAACCTTACTCTCATAAGATTTGGCTGAAAGAGGGAATAACATCCACAATCATTTGGGCATAGAAGTGTATCTTATCCTATAAAAAAAAGTAGGAAAGGAAAGAGGAAAAGAAAGGGGGGCTGAGATGAAAAAGCAAATTGAAGGGGACAGTGGTCAGAAGCAAATCACTGGTGAGAATGCAAAGGCTAAAAAGAGAAAAGTATAAGTGGAGGGAACATTGGTTGGGAGGAAATACACTATTAGTAATCATAACTGTCAATGTGAATGGGATGAACTCTCTTATAAAACAGAAAAGAATAGCAGAGTGGATTGAAAAAAGAATCCTGCAATATGTTGCTTACAAGAAATGCATTTGAAGAAGAGAAAATACAGTCAAGGTAAAAGATTAGAACAAAACATATTATGCTTCCACTAAAGTAATAAAATCAAGGGTAGCAATCCTGATTTCAGACAAATCAAAAACAGATCAAAGTAAAAGAAATAAGTAAGGAAAGTATAACTTGCTAAAAGGTATCATAGACAATGAAGTAATATTAATGCTAAACATATGTTTAGTGGTATGGTTAGTGGTATAGCATCCAGATTCTTAGGGGAAAAGTTAAGTTGAACTACTGGAAGAAATAGGACAGCAAACATATACTTGTGGGGGACCTCAACCTCCCTCATTCAGAACTATATAAATATAACCATAAAATAAACAAAAAATAAGTTAAGGAAGTGAGTAGAATTTTAGAAATGTTAGATATGACAAATCACTAGACAAAATGGAATGGAGATAGAAATGAATATATTTTTCTCAGTGGTATACATGGCACCTATACAAAAATTGTCCATGTACAGATGCATAAAAGTATCACAATCAAATGCAGAAAGGCAAAAATATTAAACGTATCCTTTTCAGATCATAATGCATTAAAAACTACATTCAACAAGAGCCATAAAAAGATAGATTAAAAATTAATTGGAAACTATTTAGTTTCAAATTCTAAAGAATAAGTGTGTCAAACAAAATATAGGAACAATAAATAATTTCATTAAAGAGAATAACAATGAGACAATATACTAAAATTTACGGAGTGCAGCCAAAGAAGTACTTAAGAAAAATTTTATATCTCTAAATGCTTACAGGAATAAAATAGAGAAAGAACAAATCAATGAATAAGATAGGCAACTAAAAAAACTAGATAAAGAACAATTTTAATTATCCAATTAAATGCCAAGTTAGAAATTCTGAAAATCAAAGGAGAGATTAATAAAATTGAAAGAAAAAACTATTGAATTAATAAATAAAATGAAGAACTAGTTTATTTTAAAAAATAATAAAATAGATAAACCTTTTAAAATTTGATTTTTTTTAAAAAAAGAAGAAAACCAAATCACTAGTATTAAAAATGAAGAGTGAATTCACCACCAATAAAGAGGAAATTAAGGCAATAATGAGGAAAATTTTATCCAAGGATATCAGACAATCTAAGTAAAACGAATATTTACAAAAATATAAATTGCCTGGATTAACAAAAAAGGAAACAAAATACTTAACCCCATTATAGAAAAGGAAATTGAACAACCCATAAATGAACTCCCTAAGAAAAAATCTGCAGGGTCAGATGGACTTATAAAATGAATTCTCCCAAACACTTAAAGAACAATTAATTCCAATACTATATAAACTATTTGGGAAAATAGGTAGAGAACAAATAGATATGGTGCTGATACCTAAACCAAGAAAAGCCAAAACAATGAAAGAAATTATAGATCAATATCCCTAATGAAAATTCATGCAAAAATCTTAACTAAAATACTAACAAAGAGAATACAGCAACTGATTACCCAGATCATACACTATGACCAAGTGGGATTTAGACCAGGAGTGTAGGTCTGGCTCAAAATATCAGGAAAACCATAAGCATAATTGGTCATATCAATAACAAAACTAATAGAAACTTTATCTTAAAAGATGCCAGGAAAAGATTTCTAACAAAATACAACACCTGTTCCTATTTAAAAGACTAGAGAGCATAGGAATAAATGATATTTTCCTTAAAATGATAAGTAGTGTCTATCTAAAACCATCAGCAAGCATTATATGTAATAGGGAATAAAGTAGAAACTTTCTCAGTAAGATCAGGAATGAAACAAAAATGCCCATTATCACCACTGTTATTCAATATTATACTAGATATGTTAACTTTAGCAATAAGAAAAGAAAAAGAACTTGAAATTAGAATAAGCAATGAGGAAACAAAATTACCATTCTTTGAAAATTATATGATAGTATATTTAGAAAATTCTAAAGGATCAACAATAACAACAACAACAACAAATACTACTTGAAATAATTAACATCTTTTATAATGTAGCAGGATCTAAAATAAATCTCTATAAATCATCAGCATTTCTATATTATCAACAAAGCCCATGAGCAAGAGATTGAAAGAGAAATTCCATTTAAAATAACTGTAGACAATATTTGGGGTCTACTTGTCAAGAAAAATCCAGAACTATATGAACACAAAACACTTCACACAAATAAAGTAAGATCTAACAACTGGAAATATATCATTCATGGATAGACTAAACCAATATAATAAAAATGATAATTCTACCTAAACTAATGTATTTATTCACTACCATACCACACTACCAAAAATTACTTTATAGAGCTAGAAAAAATAGTGACAAAAATCATCTGGAAGAACAAAAGGTCAAAGATAACAAGGAAATTAATGGGGGGGGGGGGAAGATTCTAATGTAGTGATGTCATTTTGGTCCTCTTCAAAAATAAAAATTGTTATACTCATGTATTTTTTGATCAGGAGTAGTAAAACTCAGGCTGATCCAAAGAGCTAAGATCAGAATTTATCTAAAAACAAGAGTTTGCTTGTTTTAGCTACCTATATTAGAGAGAAAATTGAGGAGCAATGAATGCATAGTACTGATTCTTGACATGGAGGGGACAATGATAATCTCCAGCATAGTAAGGTCAAAACTGCTTCATTCTTATTTTGCTACCAGCTTTGTTTGTTTGCTTTCTGTCAAGGAGAACTGATCCTAATATTGTAAATAGCAGAAAACTAACTGGGAGTTGACGCCTTGGATAAAGAAGGTAGTAATAAAGTAGCCCCCAGCTGCCCTTGATGAATTCAAGTCATCTGGGTCGAGTAATTACCTCTCTGTTACCAAAATAAGTGATAGATATTATCACTGAGCTTGTCAGTAATACTTGAAGGATTGAGGATCATGAGAAAGGTAACTTAGAACTGGAAAAGAGCAAATGTGGTTTCATTTTTCAGAAGTGGGAAGAAATATTATATGGAAACTATAAACTAGTGAGGTTAATATTAATTCTTGGAAAAATTCTAGAATACTTCATTAAAGAGATGGCAAATGAATATATAGAAAAGGAAAGAGTATGTATAAAGGAGTATCATGGCTTTGGCAGCAACAGGTCATGCCCACCTAACCTTATTTCTGTTATGGACAGAGTCTGCAATCAAAGCTTACTTGGGTTTTTGGCAAGCAACTTGATAAAATATCTCAAAATAATTTTGTTGGAAATTGCAAAAATATGAACTAGAAGATAATGAAAAGTTTGAATATCCAGATTATTTTTAAAATAGTTTAAAATGGCTCAATATCAATAGGGTAAGAAGTCATCAATGTAACCTTCTCCCTTCCCCCTAGAGTTGTTTACCACTTAATATTTTTATCAGTAACTTTATTGAAGGTACACATGATCACCAAGTTTACATATGAAACACAAAATTTGGAGCTTTAACTAATATGCTGAATGATACAATATGGAGTTAAATATAATAAGGCAAAATAAAATCCTAAACATTCAATCTTACTTTTGAGATCCAAAGTCAACTTTAGCAGCAAAATATGGGGGAGGCATTATTAGAAAGCAATTTGTCTGAAAAAATGGGCATTTTAATGCAAGTACAGTGTGAGTCATAATAGTGTGATACAACAGCCAACAATGCTGATGCAGTGTCTGCCTACATTTAAAGAAAATAAAAATGAAGCTTTTCTAACTCAAAACATATCTGGGATGTTACGTGGAGCTCCAGGTATCATACGTTTGGAAAACAATCAATAAACTAGAGAATATCCAAAGGAGGGAAACAGGCATGATGAAGGGCCTTGAGTTCAAGTCATTCATTCAATGATTAGAAAAAGAAACTGGGGGTGTTAAGCCTGGAGAAGAACGGGGCTACCATAAAGAAGAGGGCTTGTTCTGTTTGGCTCTGGAGCCTAGAACCAAGAAAAATAAGTAGAGGTTGAAAAAAGAAAAACTGAGACTTAACTTTGGAGGAAAAACAATTCTCACAAATATTACCCACAAGTAGAATGTGGTTTAATTATCATGAAATAATGGATCACTCCTCATTAGTAGTCTTAAAATAGAGATAATATGATTATCAGGTGTGTTGCAGAGGGGTTTTGTTTTTAGTTTTGAATTTAATTTAGAATTTAATTAGTTTTGAACTAAATTTGAATTTAGTCAGCCATTGAAATTTATCCTAGCCCTCTGATTTTTGTGATTTTCCAATAAAATAATATATTCACTCTATGCACTTAGAAACTTAAAACAAGTTTACTTAAACTGGGTACTAAACAAGCCAAGCAAGAATCAAAACTTGACCAAGTATCTTTTATCTCTCAAATTAACTCTCCTCTTAGAGCTGGGATGGAAAAAAACTACCAATGATTTAGTAGTTCAATCTCTCTCATTTTAGAAGCATGAAAAGTGAATCCCAACTTAAGTTGAGAGGTACACAAGATCATGCAACTAATTAGTAGCAAGGGTAGGAGCATAGCTTCTTTTGTTGGATAATGTACTAGAAAGAACTGAAACTTGCAATTAGGAACTTGGTTCAAATCCTACTTCAGTCATTTAGTAGCTATGTGACCCACAGGCAAGACCCTTAATGAAATGCTGCTCAGTGTCTCAGTGGTAAAGGTTGTACTTGGAGTCAGTAAGGACAGATCTTGTTTTATACACTTCCTTTCCGTATGTCCCTTGTTAAGTCATTTCACTTTTTTCTGCAATAGTTTCCTCATCTGTAAAATGGGAATAACAACTCCTACTTCTCTGTATTGTTTGTAAGGCTCTTTACAAACTTTAAAGCACTATATAAATACTAGCTGCAATTATGTTGTATGATAAGCCAATCATGTGTGTGACTCACTTTTAAGTTTAATCTGCATTATTATCAGAAATATTTGTAAAGCTCTTGGCACAATACTTGACACATAGTAGATGTTATGTCAACATTAACTATTATTGTTATTCTGACATTTTTCCCATTGTTTTCATAAGTCTATGCAGTCAGCAAAACAATCAAGCCCTGATTTATAGTATTTGACAATTTTCAAGCTGCAAATGATCACTTTGAAATTTTTACTATCTGTTTTCTTGAATTTGTCTAAGGCAGCTCCAGCCCACCATGGTCTGTAAACCCTATATTCTCTTTTAAAAAATGAGAGTACTGTATTAAATGACTTGGAAGTTCCCTTCCAGATCTAAATCTATCCCATTCTAATCCTGGTCCACTATACAAGTTCAAGTCAGCAAACCTTTCTCAATTAGCTCTGGTGGCCTCCTAGTACTTTTAGGATTAAAGATCCTGTTAGGCTTTTAAAACTCTTCATAACCTGCCCCATCCTACTTTTCTAACTTTCTTAAACCTTATTCTTTTTCCATGAATTCTAATAATCTTATCATTTCTTGCACACAACACTTCATCACCTGTCTCTATATCTTTGCCCTGGCTAGATCCCAAGCCTGGAATATTATATCCTCTTATATCTACTTCTAAATTTTTTTGAATTCCTTTAAGATTTTGCTCAAATCTTTTATTTTTTGCAGAAAGCCTTTCCTGGTCTGCCCATCAGCTGCTAATGCTTCCCATTTTGTGTTGCTTTATTCTGTAATCTTGTAATTATCTAGTGATTTGCATGTTGTCTCCTCCACTAGACCATAGGGAGTACAGGGATTGGTTTTTATCTCTTTGTGTCACCACTATTTATCATGGCACCTGATATGGAGTAAGCATTTAATGAATATTTGTTGATTTGTCTATTGATTGAGTTAGCACCTACTATGAGATAGGTACCAAGCTAGACATTGGGGAATGCAAAGGAAAAAAAAAAAGGGAAAAAATTCCTATCCTCAAAGAGTTTGCAATCTACTGAGGATAGCCAGTATATACAAAGGTAAGCAGAGTACCAAAAAATTAGAAACAAAGGGAAAAGATAGATGAAGCTGCCATGAAGAAGTAAAAGATGAAGTGGTCTATTAGGTCTCCTAAGTGGGGAAAAAAAAAAAAAAGTGTTGGCTTTAGCCCTAGGAAAGATTGTGGATCTCTCCTCAGAATTTCAGTTGCTTTCATATGTATGCTTTTTGTATTATTAATGATAGAAGCATCTCAGATGATCTCAAAGGATATAGAAGAGACATTCAGCTTATCTAGTCCAGTGCCCATAGAGACTTGAGGATTTGCTTAGTGAGTTCCTTCAGATATCACATGGCAGAGAATGGATTTGAATTTATGACCTGTGAATTTAAATTCAGCTCTCTTTTAACTCTATCACAATACCTCTCTCCTATTTAAATAATAAGTTTCTGACCTTCATGTACTGTTGTTTGTTAACCTCAAACCAAGATTTGGAAGAGATTGATAGCCTGAGTAACTAAACAAGCAACAACACTAAAGTTTGAAAGTCTTAGTCTCTGAGATTATCGGCTATTCTATTCCAGAAAAAAAAAAAAAAAAAAGTATGTTTCTTTTATTAAGGATCCTCTTGATTGAAAGAATATTAATTTTTTTAAAAAAGAAAAAATAATAAAGATGATGATGATGATGATGAGTACTATGTATATTTAATCCTTGTAGCACTATGTTAACAAGTTTATAAATGCTCTGAAGATAAAGACTGTGCTATTTTCATTTTAATATATCCCACAGTAGAAACTCAATAAATATTTGTTAAATGAATTACCCTTGCATTCTCAATTCCCACAGAGCCATCTTAAATTAACAAACTTTGTCCCACAATTTTACATATCTTATACTGCCTTAAAAAAAAAAAAAATTTGAGCAGGCGAGGAAGTATGATTCATGATAAATCCATCCCTTGCTTTAGAAGGGACCCCTAACTCAATAATAGGTACTTAATAGGTTCTCAGTGATCATCTGATTACGTGGATCTGAACATAGCATTTTTCTGTTTAAAAAACATTCAATGGTTTTCCCATTGCTTTTCAGATTCCTGACATGTATAGTCAAAGTCGTCTACATTCTATTTCCATCCTACTTCTCCAGTTTGATCTCACAATACTTGTTCCATGTATTTCCTCTACATTCCAGACAAGTTGGATTACTACTGGCCTGTCTACAAATATATCCCACATTCTCTTTCCCATGGCTCTAGCACATGCCATTTCCTAGAATGGACTTCCCCAGGTTTCAGTCTAGTAAAATCCTATAGATGCCTAAGAACTAGAGAAAAGACTTTCCTGATGAGATTCCTTCTCTCTTTGAAATCTCATAGCAATTTGTTTAATTCTTTACTCCAGTTAACATGTCTTACTTTGTGCAACTTTTATTGTTTTCATGTTATCTTCTTTACTCAATTGCAAGTTCCTTGAAAGAAAAAACTGTGTTTTACTCATATTTTTATTTTCCTCTGTCCCTCAACATAGTCCTACTGTCCTCCTCCCTATCTAATACTTTGTACATACTAGTTTTGTTTTTGGAGGCAATTATTTGGTACAATGGATGGAATGTGGAGTCTGCAGTCAGGAAGACCACAAATTTAGCTTCAGATACTTATTAGCTGTATGGTTCTGGGCAATTCATTTAAACTCTCCTCCCCTTAGGTTCCTTTATCTGTAAAATAGAGATGATAATAATGGTACCTGTATTTCAGCGTTGTTGTGAGGATCAAATGAGTTCAAAATTGTAAAGCCCTATATAAATATTAGTAATGATTTATTAGTGGTTTTACTGGACTTGTGGCTAGACTTGTGCTTTCATCATTATTAGACACTCCAAGTGAAGAATTTTCCTCTCCTTATGAAAATTGGTACCTTCTTTTAAATTTGTAATCTTTGAAAATTACCTAGGGATAATGAGAGTGCTACTCATGTCGCAGTGGAACTTGAACCCAGGATTTCTGATTGAGACAACCCCTCTATCTACTCTACCAGTCTATTGAATGAAAGAACATTTTATTAGCCAAGAGCAGTATTTTTGGAAATAAAGCCCAGGTTGTTATTGACTGTTTCTAATTGTGTCCAAAGGTGATTAGTTCCATTGTGTGACAGGTAAGAATGTATTGATTCTCACAGGGATAACTTTCCCCTATGTTGATTATATCCAGGGCACATAGTCTTAATGTTATGTTTGAGTTTTATGGGGTTGGAAATTTTACTCCGGGTTTTACCCTCACATACTGAAAACACCATTTGTTTTAGTGTTCCACAACGACATCACTCTTTCATTCTATAAACATGATTGTGCATTCCATTTGCAATGGAAAAATAAGCATGCAAAGGAAATGTCTTGCTCTCATGGTTTAGTCAACTGTTTTTTATAGTTAATTCAACTTAGTACCCATGCTTTTTTCCAGAAATGTTTACAAAGGCATTTTCAGTTTAGGAAAGTTGATATAGTGAATATGACCATTCATAAGAAAAGTAGGAGCTCCTTGAGCTCTTTGAAAATGTATTTTTCCTATTTACAAAATGCATTTTATATCCTATTAAAAGTCTTTAACTTAGCTGTATTTCTACATGATAAATACCTTAGAACTTTCAATTCATTTAAAAAATTTTCAACCTCTAATAAAGCATATAGTTCTGAGGACATAGATTAACCTATTGTAATTTCTACAAAAATTAAGACTTTTTCCCCCATAGCCCATCATGGCTATGGGAATCACTGGCTATGAGATCAGTTTCATTTTTTCTTGAGCAATGAGGAGAAATGAGAGGGAAAGGGAAGGAAATGCAATCTAAATAGGGGAGATTATAGAGAAAAGACGGTTAGGTGGCAAACTAAAGTATGGTAAATAGGAACAATTTTACAACTTCCTCTCCCAAAGCAGGTCATGTTGTTTCCTAGAGCTATTTATGAGGCAAGCTAACCCTGAATGGGTACTTGAAGGTGCCAGAAGTCAGATCTCTGCTAATGTAGGCTACTCATAATTATTCAAAAAGTAAAAGGTAGTATTTAGTCATTTCTTTAGAAGGCTCAGGTTACAACTTTCAAATTGTTGATTTTCCTGAAAGTCAGTTTCTTGACTTTCCATTTCCGGGAAAATAGGCAGGGAAGCATTGGTTTATTGTCGGTTAGCTGTTGTCAAAAAACATTAAATAAATAACCCTTTCAACTAATTTTTTTTTGAGTTTGGAATCCCCAGAATTGATCAAAAGAAATGAGCAGCAGATTTTTCTTTCTCTACATTTTAACTTTTAATTCAACATAGGACGAACTTATAGAAAGATACATGAGGTGGATTCATAATGTGAAGTCCAGGACATACATATCTTATTAAGTTGAGCCAGGCAAGTTTTCCATAGAGATTTCTAAATCAGGTTTGTATATTTGCTTTAAGTGAATGCTAGAAAGGGCAAAGAGCAGGGGTGGGGGGAAGAAGCAAAACAATATGTTGTCTGGGGATGTAAAAATACAATCTATTTAAAATCTATCTTCTAGCTGACTCACAACAGAGGCAGTTCTACTACACGGTTCTGATGGAGAAAACTGCTTCTTGTCATATTGCAAATATAAGGGACTACCCCCCCATTTTTCCTACAGTTTCTAAGATGTTTAAAATAATGGTGCATTTCCTTAGTGGCTATTTATTGATGCATTTTACACCATTTGTTAGCTATAATCTTCCATCATTTGAGTACATTGAGCCCTAATCTTCAATTCTGTCAGTCCCATTTTGCATTACAAATCATTTGTAGTTTTATAACTGTCATTTCCAAGGACATTTGGAAAAGATAGATTTATGAAAGGTTACCATGCATTCTAAGAAGGCCTAGAATTAGCATGACTTTGTAAAGGTTCTTGTAAATTGAGCAGCAGCCTTCACTGGCAATAAGGTGTTTTCTGCTCTAGTTAGAGTATATTTATTTAAATATTAAGGCAGGGGGATGACCTTTGGCCTCAAAGATCACTATGACATAGCAATAGCACAATCTATTAGCTGTCAATGGAGCATTATAGCCTTGCCTCTCTCAAGACACCTATTTGTGGACAGTGTTATAATAACCCTTCCATTAGGCATCCCCAAGGCAAATAACCTTGGCTTTAACAGAGTCAGTTTGAAATTCCTTAGAGTCATATTAAGAGACTCTGGTTTGTGTCAGTTTAGGATCAACTACTCCATGCATTAGTTTAATTCAATAAATTGTAAGGGGCTACATTTTTATTAGAATTATTTTCTATGTGCCTACAGGTAGCAATTAAATAGCAATATGTAAAAGCAATCCTTCATTTTATTTTTGGTCCTTTTTTGAAATAGCATCTTTAGGAATCAGTAGATGATTGCTTGATCACTAGAGATTAAAAATGGCATTTTATTCTGTACATATTCTTTTGTTGCTAGAACATGTACTATGTGACATAGTTAAGTGGTAAATTTCACAATATCCAGTGAAACAAGTCCCCTGACAATAGGAAATAAACTCTCACAAATGGAAGCAAGATAATATTCCCCAGGAAGGAGTCTCACCTATCTGTTTGAATTCAATCATGATGACAACACCCTGAGAATAATTTATAAAATAGCATTACTATAAATACAAACTTTGAAACCCATGATCAATGAAATAGCTGTCTATGATTCCAAAGATTTAATGATTAAATATACTATTTACCTACTGGCAGAGAGGTAATAGATTTTAGAGTGAAGGATTTTTTTAACATATGTGTATATGTGTTTATATATATATATATGTATATATGTATAAATTCTATACTGTATATACACATACATATACAGATATATATATATATAAATATACACATACAAATAGATGTATGTATTTCTATATGTTTAGATACACATATACAGTAAGTATATGTAGCCAGTAAGAGAATTTGTTTGCTTGACAATGAATATTTGATACAAGGAGTTTTTCTTTAAAAAAAAAATGGGATAAAGTAAGCACAGGAAGAGCAGAAGATAGATTTCAGTTAAAAAACACTACAGAACAGAGAAGTGAGATCAGTTTTGCTTAACTGTTTTACTTTGTTAAAAAGAGCTTTAAGAGTAATTTATAAATGTTTATAATATGACAATAAAATAAGTCAATAATTTTTAAAGTGAAGAAAAGCAATTTTTTTAAATTCTTAGACTCCTCTCTCACTTCAACCAGAGAAGTAAATCTGGCTCTGAGCAAATGAAATGCTTAAATATTTCTTAACTTATAAATGATTACTTCTACCTCTAACTATATAGAATCATTATAGAGCTCACAATGTAGAGGGAAATCAAGGTCAAGTTTTCTTTAAAATTGCCTTCAAAAATCACCAATGCTAGTCTTGGTCTTAAGAATAAACTGGGACAGCTACTTGGTGTAATGGATAGAGCACCAGCCCTGAAGTCAGGGGGACCAGAGTTCAAATACAGCCTCAGATATTAACACTTCCTAGCTGTGTGACCCTGGGCTAATTACCTCAGCAAAAAAATAAATAAATAAATAAAATAAGCCAATAAAGATTTTATTTAAATTGCAGATATTTTGCCCAAGACAATGATTTTAGTGTTACTATTCTTTTTTTGTGTTTAGGTAACTATGACCCTTCTTCTTAAAGAATAAAATAAGTGCATCAGTTGTAAGAGAAGACTATAAAGTATTTGATGCTTACAAAAATTCTTTTGGAAATTTAAGAGATTTCTGAAAGATACACTTTGCTGTTGTTCAGTTGCATCAGTTACAAGCCCATTTGGGGTTTTCTTGGCAATGATCCTGGTTTACCATTTCCGTCTCCAAATTATTATACAGGTAAAAAAAAAATCTAAGACAAAACAGTATTAAGTGACTCTATCTATTGAACTGAACCACCTAGCTATCCTAAGAATGAGTTATATTCATAAAATTATAGTTGGAAAGTTCAATTTAGAAATTAGTTAAGCTAACCTTTCTTCTTTCTTTTTTTTCTTTCCCTTTTTTTTTTCTTCTTCTTTCTTCCTTCCTTGGGGCAGCTAGGTGGCGCAGTGGATAGAACACCAGCCTTGAATTCAGGAGGACCCGAGTTCAAATCTGTTCTCAGACACTTAAGGCTTCCTAGCTGTGTGACCCTGGGCAAATCACTTGCCTAAAGGTCACACAGGCAATTGTAATTCAAACTCATTTTAAATTTACAGGTCCCATGATTCCAAGTTCAAGCTTCTTTCCACCACCTTACACTGCCATCATTATTAACGTTACTGTTATTACCATCATTCTTTGGTAAATATTAAATTCTGAGTTTGAAGTGATATTTTGAAAACAGCTAGCAAAATCAATCAATAAATATGAATTGTGATAGTTTTAAAATCTGAGGACCTAGGTCTAGATCAAAGTTATATAATCAGAGGTCCTAGGCTCGTCTACTTACTACCCATGTCATTTTAGGCAAATTATTTAGCCATACTATACTTCAGTCGCCTTAGTCCTAAAATAAGGGGTTTGGTTTAGATGATCTCCAAGGTCCATTTCAGATTTGAATATGCTGATTTTATTTACTGGGTATTGCTTATGTGCATGACACCATGGTAGACCCTCAAATCTTAAATTTTCTTTTTTTTGTTTATACTGCCAATATAAGGGAATGTGTTAGAATCCAACATCCTAAAAACCAAATAAATATATGTACTTGACCTACCTGTGTCCTGAGACCCTAAGGAAGATATCACAATTATTGATTTATGATGTTTTGTAACATACCTGGTTAATTGTTAAGCAAAAAGGGTAAAATGATGACATGCATTAAAGCTTCAACCCCCCTAAACAACACTTAGCTCATGATTTAAAGCCAAATTACAGTTCACCATTTCTACTTGCTTCTGCCTCTTATATTGCATGCTAGACCATAGGGCAGTACATGGCACACTGCATAATATAAGATGTAATTTAAGGGGTTCTATTGATGCCATAAATCACAAATAGTCTTACTGAAGCACTTTATGAACGGCAATAAAACACTAAGACTGGATTATATCATTAGAATTATGTACCCCATACAGTTATTATTATTTGTAATTGAGGATAAAATATTTTATATACAATACATACATATGTCTGTATATCTGTATGTGTGTACACACACACACACACACACACACAACACGTATAAGGAGAAAAATCCAATTGTTTGAGTTATCTGATATTTATGGTATTTTTACAGTATTTTTTAGTCCTAAGGCAAAAAGATATATTTTAAGAACAAAATTAGAAAACAAGGAGAATAGAATATCTGTCATCCTGGATTAGGAGCAATCACTGTGCTCCTAATATGGACCATAATAGTTACAATATATTCTGACAGGTCATATATAATCTAAGTACTGGACACACAGGGGAATTCCATAAATGGGCTTTTTATTTGACAAGATTGGGTGTTTTGTTCAAATAAACTACTAAAAACCTTGTCACAGCAAAGATTGTTCTAACATTATCCTAACACAAAGAAAAGAAAAAATTCAAAATATCAGTTAACATGTTAATTTTGTCTACATGACTCCAAAATAGATGGTTAGATTTTCTCACTGAACTAATTGGTCATTTTGATATCAAGTACACAGAACCTCACTATGATTTTAATTACTATGGGTGAGGAGAATGTGAGATGATAATAATAGTAATTATTTAATAATTCTAAGTACATCGTTTGGTCCCCTGTAAACTATATAATTTCATCGGCTTGTTCATTAATTGTTGTTGTTCAGTCAATTTTCAATTGTATCCAATTCTTCCTGATCCCATTTGACTTTTCTTAGCAAAGATGCTCTAATGGTTTGCCATTTTCTTCTCCAACTCATTTTACAGATAAGAAACCTGAGGCAAACAGAATTAAGTCATTTGCCCAGGGTCACACAGCTAATTATGTGTCTGAAGCCAGATTTAAACTCCGGAGGACGAGTCTTCCTGATTCTAGGCTCAGCATTCTATCCACTGTGTCATTTAGATGCCTAGAACTTTAGGGGATGGGCTATATGCTAAGTATCAGTTTCTTAATCCCCTAACCAGGTGAGGATCTACACTAATATAAAACATTAAAGCATTTTGCATCTATCATGTGCTTTTTCACTTAATTTTTTATTACATTTATTTCTGTATATTTCACCTATCCTAGATTGAAATTGTGTTGTATTCATCCTCTGTAGCCTTAGCAAATACTAGGTCAGCAAGAATTCACTTATGTGCCTACCACTGTGCAAAGCAATGGGGATACAAAAATAATTCAAAAGTAGCTCATGTTCTCAAGGAGTTGTATCCAAATGGTGGAGATTACACGTAAATAAATAATTGTTAACGAGATTGTTACAAGCACTCTAAGATGGAAAGTCATTAGTATTCTGGAGACCTGGAAAGTAGAAGCTGGACTTTGAAGCAAATTTATCAAAGAAGCCAGGGAAATTAAGAAGAGAGATGAAAGACAGAGTATTGCAAAAGGGAAAGATAGCCGGAGTTGCAAGAATTTGGGCAGGGTGGCTGGATTTCTTTTTTTAATTGTTTTGTGGTCATTATTCTTTCTGTTTAGATGGTAATAATCATTGTGAATATTTTCTTGCTCTCTTTATTCGCTTTGCATCAGTTCACATAAATCTTTTATTTTTTCTCTATGTTCATCATATTTATCATTTCTCAAAGCACAGTAATATTCTATTACATTCATATACAGATTATTTTGCTATTTTCACATTAAAGTAGATTTCTCATCTACTTTTTTCTCTAATTATTTGCTATCACAAAAAGTATTACTAGCAATATTTTGAGTTACGTAATTTTTTTTTCTTTTTATCAATGAATTCCTTGGAAGTAGTGAAATCTCTGGGTCAAAAAAATGTGGATATTTTATTCACTTTATTTTCATAATTCCTAATTGCTTTCTAAAGAAGCAATGGCTCCATAAAGAATACATTAATGTTTTTACTCTCCAAAAATCTTTCCAATGTTTCCTCTTTCCATCTTTTGTCCCCTTCACCAATTTGCTGCGTGTGAGGTGAAGTTGTTTGGATTTGTATTTCTCTTTTAAGTCATGATTTAGAGTATTCTTTCAGATGGTTAATTGTTTGCAATTCTTTTGAGACCTTTTGTTCATACCATTTGACCACTTTTACATTGGGTATGCCTTTTGGTCATATTTTTTGTAATAGCTAGCATATTTCAATTTATTATATAATTGTTATTGGATACTTAGCTCCTATCTAAGAAATTTTATTAGATTTGCTGAAATCTTTGACATAGCAAAGATTGTTCCAAAATCTACCTAATGCAAAGAGAAGAAAAAATTCAAAATATCAGTTACAAAATTATTTATTATTAATTTCACTGGTTATTGGTTATTTCAATACCAAATACATACAGCTTCACTATGTCTTTGAAAAAATTTTGATCTTATTAACTACATATCAGGTAAGGAGAGTGGGAGATGATAATAGTAATAATTGTTTAATCATTCTTTATTATTGTTAATTTTGTTGGTAGTGACGTAGGTGGAAAGTATCAGAAGGGATATTTGTTCCCAAGCCCTTTGATTCCTATTTCATTGCATTCAAAGAAAAAATTTGCCTTAGAAAACATATTAAACTTTTAGATGCTTCTTCTGCTGGAAGGATCCATCAGAAAGACATGGAAGCAAACAGAAAAGAAAAGTCACTTTGGGAGATACAATTCACTAGATCAAAGGACCCTTGCTTTCCTCCCATTCCCAAGTCATCATTTACTTTGCAGCTACGGAATGATTGATCCAGATTTAGAAATACTGTTAAGTACTTCTCTTTGAAAGAAAGAAAATGAAGGGAGGGAGGGAGGGAGGGAGGGAGGGAGGAAGGGAGGAAGGGAGGGAGGAAGGAAGGGAGGGAGGAAGGAAGGAAGGGAGGGAGGGAGGGAGGAAGGAAGGAAGGGAGGAAGGGAGGAAGGGAGGAAGGGAGGAAGGGAGGAAGGGAGGAAGGGAGGAAGGGAGGAAGGGAGGAAGGAAGGAAGGAAGGAAGGAAGGAAGGAAGGAAGGAAGGAAGGAAGGAAGAGAGGGAGGGAAATCTGCCCTAAAATAATGAGCTTAGATGGAGTTCTAGAAAAACTGGGTGCATTTCTTACCACCTACTCTAAGTGGTACTGGTTAAGTGGTTCTCCCTGTCACTATGAATGTATTTTGACTGTTTGACCATTGTACCAAAACACAAACACAACCTGACTCTAGACCAACTTCAGCCCAGACTGAATAAACTTGTGTGAAAAGCATCCAAGGACTAAAGCTTTTGATGAGAATCCTAATCCAGATTATTGTGCTCAGTGTCTAGAAATATTTTCATTCTATTTCCAGGTTTTATTTGAGATGTCTTGGAAGAACAAAGTTTTCAAATGCTACAATATCATTTTTTCCTGCCATTTCCAAGTCCCACCAAAGCTATAATATGTGGACACCATTAGGCAGGCCTGGTCTTTTTCATCAGTTGTTGCTGCTTTTCCTAGATGCCCCCAGGAGACTTACAGAGAGGCTGTTGGATAATGCAAGGCTTTAATTCATAGATATTAAATAACAACATAGATTTGAGGATATGAAAAAAGTCATTTTAAAATTAGTTTAAAATTCTTAAGTTTTATATTTAAAAATGTTTAGTTCTAGAAAGTCTCCATAGAAATGAACTTATGAACTTTTAAAATTGGTTTAAACTAAGCTAACTAATAGAGGTGTTGAAAATCAAACAGAGAGCTGAAGACAAGCAGCAAGAAAGTTTTTGGGTTTGTTTTGGTTTGGGGAGGCTTTTTGCATATCAAGCTGACATGAAACCCTAAAGCCTAGCTACTAGTTCACTTTGAGGGAAGGTGATGATTGCCTTTATTAGTATGCTGGATGAATTAGACAAGAAGCATCCTTATTTTTTACTTTTTCTGGTTATACATGTATATTAATTTTTTAATATACTTTTCTTTATGAATCACATTGAGAGAGAAAATCAGAACAAAAGGGGAAAAAAACACAGGAGAGAAAAAAAGTACACATACCATGTGCTGTTTTACATTCAGTCTCCTTAGTTCTTTTCCTTAAGCATAGTGTTTTCTATGCAAAATTTATGGGGATTGTCTTGAATCACTTGAACCACTGAGAAGAACCAAGTCTTTCATAGTTGATAATCGTACATTTTTGTTGTTATTGTTTACAGTGTATTCCTGGTTGTGCTTGTTTTGCTCAGTATCATTTTATGTAAATCTTTCCAGGCTTTTCTAAAATCATCTTGCTCATCATTTTTATAGAATAATATTTCATTATTTTCATATGCCACAATTTATTCAATCATTCCCCAATTGATGGATATCTACTTGTTTTCTAATTCTTTGCTACCATAAAAAGAACTGCTACCAACATTTTTGCACATGTGGGTCCTTTTTCCTCCTTTTTGATTTCCTTGGGATATAGATCCAGTAATGGCACTGCTGGGTCAAAAAGTATGCAGTTTTATAGCCCTTTGGACATAATTCCAAATTGCTCTCCAGAATGGTTGGATCATTTCACAACTCATCCAACAATGCATTGGTGCCTTACATCCCCTCCAACATTTATCATTATCTTTTCCTGTCGTCTTAGCCAAACTGAGAGGTATGAAGTGGAACCTCAGAGTTCTTTTAATTTAATTTAATGGTATCCACATATTTAATTAAATTAATTTCATTAAATCACAATCAATTGTGATTTAGAGCATTTTTTTCATATAACTACAGATGGCTTTAATTTCATCATATGAAAATTGTCTGCTAATATTCTTTGACCATTTATCAATTGGGCAATGACTTGTATTATAAATTTGTCACAATTCTTTATATATTTTAGAAATAAGACCTTTATCAGAAATACTAGCTATAATGATTTTTTCCCAGATTTGTACTTTCTTTTAAATCTTTTTTGTGTTGGTTTTGTGACAAGAAGCATTCTAATCAAGTTTGTTGAGAAACCAGGATTACTTGAACTTCCTTCTTCACTCTGAAACTTCTCTCCTCTGGCACTTTCATATGATTGATCGATTCCTCCAGAAGCCTGCATTTTATAAAAGGGCCCAGGCCAAATGTCTTCACTTATTCAATCATTTATATGTTCCTGACTCTCCAGATTTTTTCTGACATGATTATCCCTTTCTCTCACTTTTTAAGCCTCCTTTTCTGTGTGTGTTATCTTCTCCTATTAGAAAGTAAGATCCTTTATTTTTGTTTCTATTTGGATTCTCAGGTTTTGGCAAATAAGTAAGTGCTTAATGCTTATTGATTTGGCTTGATTTACTCATGGTCACACAGCCAGAGGTAGAATTTGAACCCTATACTTCACTTTAAAAACCAATACTGTTTACTACTCCCAAAGAAGAACAAAAAAAATCCCATTTTCATTTCCCAACTATATTATCCCCACTTAAGTCTTTTCCTCACCAAGCTAAAAAATATTCCAGTTCCTTCAAATGATGCTTGTATGGCATAGTTTCAAGACTTTTCATCATTCTGACCATTATCCTTTGGATGCTTTCCAGCTTGTTAGTATCTTTCCTAAAACGTGGCACTGAGAACTAAATATGTAGCTCCCAATGTGATTTTGTCTTTGTTTCCCCAGGATCTAAGATGTTTCACAGAGTAGTTACTTAATATAGGCTTATTGGATTGGACAAAAGGAAAGTGGGAAGTATTACGAAGTGGACTAGTAGCTAGGGATATGTCCCATAGTAAATATGTGGCCAGAAGGGCCTAAGATGGACTAGAGGCCAGAGACTTATTACTTTTTGTCCAGTGGTCCAGACAGTGGATAAAAATTAAATGTTATTTGAATTCCATATGAAATGCATATATTATTTGCTTAGGAAGTGATTTGTAATGTAGACTGAGAAATTAGTTAGAATCAGATCAGAGAGAATTCAATATAAAACTCAACACATTCACTACTCTAAATCAATCACAAATTTTAGCATGAAGAATTCAAAGGATGATGTATTTGTCTACTATCTTAGCCATATCCTAACTCTTAAGCAGCCTATCTAGTGTGAACAACCTTTGGATGTGCTACAAAGCAGGCTGTTTTCACCCCTAAACAATCAATCCCAGTTAAGTTTATCTAGAATCATTGAAAGGATGCAGCCTCCTTCAAACAGAGATCTGTTAGAGACTTTAGCTTAAAAAAGCCAAGGTCTCCCACTGCATCCAAGACCATCTCCAATGATCTTGATCTATATTTGGCCACTGGCCCAAATAGCTCTGGAGGGGAAAGTAAGGCAGGTGATTTTGCACAGTCTCCCTCAATTAAATCCAATTGCTTTGCATGTTATGGCGTCACCTCCCAGATGTCAGGGTCCCTTCAAGAAGGAAGGATAAACAACAAGAAGTTTATCTGATAAGAACAAAGGCAGTGTGCTCAAAGTGCTGGAAAAGGAACAGGGATTCTTTGAAACCTTGAAACCCCTGAATGATGAGGTACTTGCAATCAATCACAGAATCTCAGATTTTCATGCAAGTTTCTCATTTTTGTAGGGAAATGGTAGAAAGAGTATGACTATCCTTCTAGTCACACTGTTCCTTAACCTCGGCATTTTTCTTCACTCCTTTCTTCCTCATTCCATTTATCCTTCAGTTACCAAATCTAGTTGCTTCTTCCTCCATTGCTCTCCTTTATCTGTTTCTTTCTGCTCACATAACTACCATTCTAGTTTCAGAACCTCTTCATCTCTTATCTGGACTATTGCAATAGTCACTTAGTCTCATTCCTTCCAGTTTCTGCTCTTAATAAGGCATCTTCTACAGTTGCTTAAATGATGTTTCCTAATACCCAGGTTCTCTACTCACCAACCTTTTTAACTTCCTTTTGTCTCTAAAATTAAATATAAATTGTTCTGGTTTTTAGAGAGCTCTGGAACCTGGTCCCAACCCACATTGCTATTCTTATTATATAGTGCTTCCTTTTTTGAATTATATAGTCTTATCAAATTGCCTTTTTTTTTATTCCACACACTTAGCACTCAATTTCTTGTCTTCAAGTTTCTGTATCATTTGTCCTCTCTTTCTAGGATGTATTCCCTCCTCACTTCCTTGGAATTCCTTATTTCCTTTAAAATCCATTTAAAGCACTCTAATACAAGGAAATCCCTCCTGATTCTCCCAGCTACTGGTGCCCTTCTCTCCCCTGATAAATTACCTTTATTTTGTAAATCCTTAGATGATATCTTCCCTGATGGAATTTGAGCACTTTGATGAGACGTCTATTTTGCTTGTGTGTTTATATCTCCAGTGCCTAGATTAGTGTTTGCTTTATATGGGTGTTTAATAAATTCTTGTTAATTCATTGACTTTGACCACAGAAGCCATCTGTGACAACCCATACCTGGCCAAGATTCTGTTTATGACATACTTGGCAAATGCTCATACCACATTCTTCAGAAAATCTCCTGTGAGATCTACAAACTCCATTATACTTCTGGATACTTCTATTTCTAAGACTTTACATTTCCAATCTAAATAAGCATCCCCATTTCTTTGGATTGATCCTTTTATGGCATCCTGATCAGTCATTTGATGGTGTCCCAGTTTGTTAATTTTGTCTTAAATTGTGGTTCTTAGAACTGAACATGTTAATCCAGTTATGGTTAAACTTTGATAGCTTTTGGAACATCCCAATCACAGGATAGTTCCATGTAGATTGTAAGAATTAATAAGACATCGAAAAATTTCTCTAAAGTTAATAGTCCTGTTATAATTTCAGTTATTGTATTTTGGTTTTGTCCATTTTGAAATGTAAATGTTATGAAATATATATATATTTTTACTTTATTCTCAACTCAAATTATTCAAGAGTTTCCTTGTTTTCAGATGTTCATTTGTGTAGATATTCAACAAGTATTTGTTACTTACACATCTACTATATGCCCAGCCCTCTAGCAGATGCCATATGGGAATATAAAAGAAGAGACTATTTGTTTCCTTGAGCAACATGTAATCATGATGGGAAAATAAGATATACATAGAAAAGAAAATGACTAAGTCAGTAAAGCTCAGCAGAAAAAGAAATGAAATTATTAACCAAAAAAGCTAGGCTGAGCCACAAGATGCAGGTTAGCATACACTTAGCACAGCCCAGGTGAATTGCTTCTACAGTAGCTAACATTGGCTATTGACTTACTCCATAATCCACTGAAGGGACACTTGTATTTAGGACATGATGCTGGTGATTTTTTTTTGTAGTGGTTTGTTTCTGTGGAGGTTAAGGGAAGCAGTGTGCATATTATGTCCTACAGATGGATAAAGACTAAGACTTAGAAATGAAGAAGAAATGATATGATTTCATTTGGGTAATTTCAAAAGACTTTCAAAAATTCTATGGACAAAGCCCATTTTTAATGCTGAATCTCTGCAGTCTTAGTATATAACTGGGAAGCATGAAGCAGATAGTGGCGAGAGGAACAAGGAAGTGATTAATATGCTTAGCAGATCTCTCAGGAAAATAGCACTTCTTGAGAAGCAAACTTAAAATTTTAGACTTCTACATTAGCCTATTTGTCTGATGAAAAGGAAATCACACTGGGAACATGTCTTCTAGGATTAACAAGAGAAAGACAAAATTTATATCTTCTACTTGATACCCTTTAAATTCATGAAGATGCATTATAAAGTATCTTCTTCTCTCAACTAAATATCTTCATTTTCTTCAACTGAACCTTCAAAAGTTTAGTGAAGTTTTTTCCCTTCTCTTCCTTGTTAAAGTCTTCCACTTTCTAGCTTGCTTATACGTATCAAAATTTCTTCTGTCTTCATAGTTTTCATTGCTATTTTTCTTTTAATTATGTCTTTTTGGTAAAGAACATTTTATTTTATCTGATATCTCGAATGGATATGCTTTTCATTGACCTTCTCTAATAGGAAAACAACTGGTATTTTGTGCTCAAAAAGGTGTTAGCTGGAACTAGCAGAAATACAGGCAGAACACATCTCCACAAATGTATTCAGAAACTTCCCTTGCTTTCCGTACTTACTGGAATTGAGATTCTCAATTCTCTTGTCATACTTGCTTCCAGCTCTTAGCTGCCATGGCAGACTGCCTGAATGCTAAAAACTGTAGCTGAGGGCTCTTCACTAATTGTTTTATATGCACATTGGATTTTTCTGCTTTTTTTGAGACTCTCCTTGAATTTAAAGCCTACTTGCCACCTTGGTCATCTGCTTTTGAGCCTTAACTAGCATAAGTCTGCCACAGAACTAATGGAAACAGAAAATTCCCTCAGCTTTTATACCAGTCAAAGTTATAGTTATGTGAGTTTTTCCTCAATCAGGTCAGCAAAGTCCCAGGGTAGAAGTTCCAGAGCTGAAAGCATTAAGTCCTTCAAGGCATGTTCTGTGGTTTGGGCAGCAAGGTTGCTAATGAGATGGCCGGGGAGCAAAGTGAAGCATTACTGCAGCCCACCTAGATTTGTGGCCAAGTGTTATACTTAAAGTCAGGACTGCAAGGCCCAGGGCAGGTGATCTTTTCCCTCACTCTGAATTCCTATGATACGTATATTCTCCATTTTATTTCCTGTGTATGGAATGAATAAATGAATGAATATACATTTATTAAGCACTTCCTAAATACAAAGCTATATACAAAGTACTATGTACTATATACTGTAATACAAAGGACTTACTATGTACAAGGCATATGCTATATGCCAAACACTAGGGATAGAAATAGAAAAATAAGATAGTTTCTACTCTTTCGTAGCTATCATTTTATTTTTACATGTTGCTTTGAATTGTTCTCTTTTGGACATGTTTTTTTTTTCTTATCAAGCTATTTCTCTAGGAGGAAGATAATATCTTCTTTAATATTTCCTTTTTTAATATTTAATTTATATATTTATTACAATTACATATAATATGTTTTATTATATCATAATACATGTAATCTATATTGTATGTATTAATATGTTATATAATTTAATAATAAATGATTAATTTAATATTTCATGTAGTATTTTCCATCAGAGTGGAAACATAATAGATTTATATAATAATTCATACATAAAGAACCTCACAAAACAAGGCATTTACTGTATACTTTGGGAAAAGAATATTATCAAGGAATATGTCCAGGTTCTTATTTCACTTATTTACACTTATTTCAAAATGGACCAGAACTCTTTACAACCAGAAAAAATTTAAATGATTAGAAGATAGTATGGTAGAAGCCACATTCTGACTCTCCAACTGAAGAAAAATGATTATCAACTGCCCCATTAAAGGCAGCTGTAAAGTAATTGGGAGGAAGGATAGAAGGTATCTTCTTGGGGCAAAGTAGAAGTTAATCCAGACCCAAAAACTCAACTGAGTTAAGAGATGAACATGGCTGGCGTGCACACTTCCTCAAATGGAAGGTCTGAAAAGTAACTCACCAAATAGAAGAGGCATGAAATATTAATGTAATTAAGTGTGATTTATTAAACAGATTTCAAGAATTCAATCTTGAAATAATTATAAATATTAAAATCTTGAAATGAATCTTTGGTATTACCAATTTGAGTTGCCTCCAAAAGAGATCACACATTCTGCGATAATAAAAATAAAATTTTTGCTTTAAAAAAAGGAATGGAAGACTTTGAGAAAAACAATGTTTGGCTATATAATCCCAATTGATTATAAAACAGAAAGGCAATATGTGGATTTTATTGATAAGCCTAAATTTTAAAGTCCCAAGATATTTTGTCTTCATCTTACATGCATTTTTCATTGGCTGTCTGCCATGCCTAGAATTCTCTCCCTCCTCATCTTTACCTCAGGGCTTCTCCTACTTCTTTCAGGTTCCCTAAAATTCCATCTTCTGGAAGAAACCATTCCCCTAAATGCTAGTGCCTTCTCTCAAAGATTATCTCCAATTTATTTTGCATGTGTCCCCGGTGTACATTGAATATTACTATTAGACTATGAAATTTTTGAATTTTTTGCCTTTATATCTCCATTGTTTAGCAAGAACCTGGAACATAGTAGATGCTTTAATAAATGTTTGCTGATTTGACTTGTTATACTAGATTTACTTGAAGAGGAAAAAATGATCTCAGGTGCACAGATGATAGCTCTTAAAGGTTCAGCCCAAGTGTCACCTCCTTCAAAGAGGTCTTTTCCAATTTTCTCAATTGTTATTTACTCAGCCCCTTGCCCCTTTGTTTTCAAACATTTGTTATCATACTACTAAGATGTAAGATTCTGATAATCAGGGAATAAGTCATTTTTGTATTCATATTCCAAAATCATGGTGTCTGGCACATAGTAGACTTTTAATAAATGTTTGTTGACTGACTCATAATCTCATACTTTGGGTAAACTAAACATTTCTGAATCTATTCACTTAACTGTAGTTTAAAATGATAAAAATGAGTGACCTTACCAAAATGTTCCTGAAATTTTAAGCAAACTACATACACACAAACAGAGCATTCCCTTTACTTACCAATTTAATAACTTTTTTGGAAGGGAATCCTGGAATTAACCATTCTTGATGGACCAATTGGGTTGACTTTTTGCTGATCATTACTTCCTTTTTAAATGTTACTATTCCCTTAATAATACCTTCTAGAAGTTAGAACCTCAGGTCCTAACTTCAGGTTTGCTGGAAAATTCCATTGTCTTTTCTTTTGCTGAAAACTTGGTCATGCATTGCTCTTTTTTACTCATATGGAACCTTTCTGGTTTTCTGTGACCTTTCAAAGTCACAAATAATAGTTCCAACAAAGTACGTCCAACAATTCCATCAAATCCCTGGAGTATATTTTGTATGAGTCTGTGGTTTCAATGTGTCAAAGGAGATATGGTCCTCTCCTGTTGTCCTCTTATGCTCTTGGGTTTCAGTTCCTTTTTAAATACTTCTTTGCTGTCCTTTTCAGGTTTAAAATTCATTCTTTTAATCAGTGAAAAGAAAAGCACAATAACAATGGACTAGTTCTCCCTTCTTGCTGTTATCCAATATCACCAATTCATCTCCCACAAGCAGAGTTCCTTGTTCTTAGACAGCAGAACATCAGGGAGGATTCAAAATATATACCAATAAACTTCCAGTTCAAAAAAGGATATTCATAATAGTAGAAGAAATTATGAGTTTCCATCTTTTCCTTGCTTCTTCATAGGGTTTTTAATGTTCTCTTCTGGGAGCTTTTTTTACTTTATTCTTTTTTCCCCCATTTCATCCTCCATTCTTACTGTTTCTCATTTGTATAACATAATTACTATTTTTCTTTTTTCTTAGGTAGTTTTGCTTTTTTAGAGTTGAATCATTCTCAACTCTGCCCCAGTTTTTCTTTTGAGCTAGCCAATTGCTGATGTCAGTCTAAAATATATGGTATTCATTTCCACATAAAAAACAAAAACAATTTGTCCATGATAAGTTCCTTGAAAGTGATCTTTGATATTGGCTCTTATATATTAAATTTTCTATTGAGTTAAGGTTTGCTTGAAAGAAAGTCCCAAAAATCTGCATGTTCATTGAATGTCCATTTTTTATTCAATATTATGGATAATTTTGCTGGATATAATATTTTGGTCACAGGCCTAATTCTTTTGATATGTGATTCCAGGTCCTGCAATCTTTTATTGTGACTACTTTTTTTTTTTTTTTTTTGAGGCTGGGGTTAAGTGACTTGCCCAGGGTCACACAGCTAGGAAGTGTTAAATGTCTGAGACCAGATTTGAACTCGGGTCCTCCTGAATTCAAGGCTGGTGCTCTATCCACTGCACCACCTGGCTGCCCTATTGTGACTATTGATAAGTTCTGTACAATTCTAATTGTAGCTCCAGCATATTTGAAGTTTTGAATTATTGAATTATTTGAAATTTTCTCTTTGATTCGGGAATTTTGGAATTTGGAAAAAATATTCCTATGTGTTTTACATAAAGGACTTTTTTGAGATAGTGGTCAGTGAATTTATTTTTTTTTCTACCTTTTTCCTCATGTTCTATTACTCCAGGACAATTTTTTTAGATTATTTCTTGCATTATTGTGTCACGGTTCTATTTTTTTTTAGGTAGTCCATTTATTCTTATATTTTCTCTTTTTTTTTTCATCTGTTCTCCAAATTTGTTGTTTTTCTTAAGATGTTTCATATTCTGGTCTTTTTTCCATTCTTTATATTCTGTTTCATTATTTCTTGGTCTCTTATAGTTTCACCGATTTCTCCTTACCCAATTCTAATTTTCAAAGTGTTATTTTCAACTTTAAGATTCTGTATCCCCTTTTCCAGTTAACTTTTTTTTTTCATAATCTTGTTTTTCTTAGATGGTTTTTTAGTTTTTCTTCAATGTCTCTCATTTGATTTTTAAATTCTTTTTTGAATTCTTCCATAAATTCTCTGGCTAGGGACCAATTTAACTTGCTCTTTGGGGGTAGAAGCTTTTTTTCCCTTTTGTGTCCTTCTCCTGTGATGAATCCTGGTCTTCCCTATTCCCGTTGTTAAATTTCTATAGTGTGTTCTTTCTTCTTTTCTAGTTCATTTTTTTTAATGAGAAGGATTAGTGTAAGCACCACTAATTGTAGGGTGGGAGATGATGTTTCTAGCTTTTTTTTCTCCTTTGACTTGGAAGCTCTAGATTTTAGTCCATCTGAGTTTTAATTTCTTAGACTATTGAATGCTGTGTTATTTTAAGATTGCAGAAACAAGTTGGAGAACTGTAAGCACTCAGTGCTCCATAGATGTTCTGGCGAAAAGTCTGACTGCTGTCCCCGTAGTCTGAATTCCCAACTTGGAGTTGGATTTGAGCAACAGTAGAATGCTGCTGGACTCAGTCCCTCTCAGCCATCTGGGATGCTGTGCTGATTCAGAGTGACAGAAGTTCAGGTTCTCTTTTGGCTCAAATTTTCTAACCTGGTAATATCTCTGCAGAAGTCAGATTAAGCTAGCTTCTGGAACTTAGTCTCTCCTATACCCTTGAAGTCTGAGCCACACAGCATCTGCTTGGTTTTGAACTTGATCTTTTCTAAGTACACAGCCCAGGACTTTACCTAGCCCTGATTGTAGTATAGGACTTTCTCTCAGACTGCCGTAGATAATGTGATTTGCAACTGGATAAGGGGTATTAAAGCTACCAGCAGCCACCAGTTCCTGCAGGTAATAGAGCTGGTATTTCTTTTCACCTGAATTTGTAGTCTCTCCTTGGGTCCTCCATAGAGTTTTGGGACAGATTCCTACTGGCCACAATCTATCTCTCTCTCCATGCTTATCCGGCCTGGAAAATGACTCACTGTAACTTTTTCTAAATTTCTCCATCATGACTCAGTCCTATACGTTTTCTAGAACTTCTCTAGAGAAGTTTGAAAGGAACTATATTGCTTCTTGCTACTCTATCAAATTTGATTTTATCTCAGGATACAATTACTATTAAAAAAAAAAAAAACAACAACAACAAAAAAAAAAAAAAACCTAAGAATTTTCAAGCTGATTTGCTTTTGGCAGAAAGAATTTATTTTTTGTTTTGTTTTGTCCAGTTATTCTATAGTACTTGCCCAATGACATTATTGCTTCCATTTCTCTCTAATGATTACCACTAAAATGTTCCCATGTCTGGTTTCTGTACTCTCTTCATGATCCTATTTTCTTAAAAGATGATTCTACTATGCTCCACCCTTTTTATTTATTCTACTCCTTTTTAATAACATGTACCATTTTAGAGCTGCTATCTAATCATGAATCCCATTGTACCAGTTTTAATTCTATCTGCAAGATCATGTTTTCCCTTTTGTCTTTGAATTTCTAGTTCATTTTTCGTGTTCTTGGACCATATTTTCTATCAATTATTGGGTTCTCTTCTTTGTACATTATAACTATTTTCTATGCGACTTGTGGTAGTAAAGTTACCAACCTATCCCTATAGTAACCATTTTGCCAGATATACTATTTGCTAGTTGTTATGTCCAAAAAAAAAAAAAATTACCTGCCCTCTCCCTGAATTTTCCTCAATGGTAAAATGGGAATAATTATATTTAGTTATCTAACATCATTGTGAGGAAACTATCTAATAAAGCTTAAATCAGAAATTATTGTATACATTCTTTCACTGGCCCTTCATTTCTGTTAAGTTTCCATAAATTCCATAAATCTATATCCTATTTATGAATGCCATTTTCTTAACTGTATGGTCACCTCCCATGCCTGCCTTTCTCTTCTAAAGGCCTTACCTTTGATTGGCTCCAGAGGCCCAAAAAAAAAAAAAAAAAAAAAAAAAACCTCTTTCCTTTCCAATGTCTCTAGTATAACATTGTTTCTCTAGGATTAAACATCTCTAAATCATACTCAAAAAGGAAAGCAGTATATTTTTATATTCATGATATTGCATATTTGCTGCTTTCTTTATGATATAGAATCTAGGGATGTATTTTCTCACAAAATTATATGGAATATTTTCCAAGATAATTTTTTCCATAAATTGATTTTTCTTTTAAAATGTATTGTCATCAGTTCACATTTATAAACAAATGAACCCATCCTATAGTCTACAGCATTGTGTTTAGCCATCTTAACATAACTTCTTATTCCATTATAAGACTTGAATGATTCACATGCCATGTTTTCAATCTACTTTTCTAACTTTTTAATGAAACGTTAGCATGTGCAGGCACCAGATGTTTTGACATAAGGAGAAGCAATATGTAAATTTTAATCCATGCTAGGAACAATAGCCTGCAGGCACCTTTTTCTTATTACATGAATCATATACATAACCACAATGTGGTAGATCATATCAAAATCATCACCAACTGGAATACAGTACTCTTGTCTTGTGGTTGCCAATTAATAAAATTGATATGTATTTAATTTGATAGGTATCAGCGATTTAGCCAATAAGTCTTATTATACTATTCTACTGCAACTATTGAATAATTAGGTTGTGTCCTAAAGGTGATTGATATCTTTTTTAAAAATTGCTGGTATTCTCTAATATCCCATTAGCTATAACAGAAATGATATAAACATCATATAGGATTGTTTTTCATTTATCAATATCACCAACTTTAAACAAAAATTTTTATTATATTGTATTGTGTATCTTTTCTGACCTTTTCAATATCTTCTGGCCTGAATCCAGATGTAGAATTGTTTTTTCTTTCTAAATAATAAAAGTGACTTGGAGTTAGCCTTAGCTGTACCCAAGAATTCAGTATTAAAAAGTCACTCCTTTGTTAGGATCAAAATTCTTTGAAATAAAAAATGATTGGAAGACAGTTTTAAGTTGTTTACCCAAAACCAAGACAACTAAAGTAAATATAAATGTAAAATTCTAGATTGTGATGTTATATGGTTGAATAAATATGTAAAATAAAAATGTAAAAATGTTTATTCAACCATATATATCACCACAATCTAGAAAAGACTAAAATTTCTAATTATTTTTTCTTTCAAAAAAAAGTCTAATTCTGTCTCCAAAAAGCAACCCAAAAATTCTTATTTCCTCACAGTGACATAAGAGGATTAACTAGTTTGACATTGGTAAGATATGACCTTGAAATAAAATAGTTATCTGCCAAAGGAAAGAAATAAGAGAAAGCTCACTGAAAGAGAATACTATCCTTTACAAGATACTTGGGACCAAAACATGCTGTTAGTTACTTCTGAAGTGGCTGTACATGGAAGATAAGCATTTGGTGCAAATCTATGTACAGTGAAATCCCAACGTGTTAATCACTTCTAGCAATACAGATAGGCAACTCACCTATATTTTATTGTCCTAATGAATTGTCTGGAATACCAAGAGGTTAAATGATTAAATGATTCACCAATGATATGATTAGTATGTCAGCGGCAAGATGAGCTCAAGACATCTTGACAGACTGGCAAGCCATCTACTCTGTCATTCTCACTCTTAAAAGATATATATAAAATTGCCTCAAACATATCTTCTGATATTAAGAAGGCTCTACAGGAAATTTTTATCTATTTCCTTTTGAAATGTAGTCATTTAAGTGGCATTATTTTTGTGTATATTTTAGAAAGCATAAAATGATTTTCCATTTTCAAATCTTGTGGTACTGATTCCATACCTTAATGTTGTTTAAATACCAAATTTTACAATATTTTCCAAATTAAAATTAAGTGTTCTGTTTATCCTAGATTTTCAGGGGCAGGAGAGGATGATGTCTAAACTTGAAAAGGTTTTCTAGAATTTTAACAGATCAATCACCATGCTTGCTAGCTTTTTGGCAACATTCTAAAAACATTTGTCATAAATTAAAGTCTTAATAGCAGGAATAAGCAGATGGCAAGCGACACTATTAAAGAAAATATCAATTATTTCCATCAGGAAGTATTAGGTTATGATGTGTTATCATGGACTAAGTATTTATCTATTTTCAAGTGTTTCATCAGTTTAGTATTCTTTCCAAAGCCTTAGCCTGTGTTTTTCTATTATTTAGTACTGTGAATATAGGAAGACAAAATAAGACAAGTATAAAAACTGGTTTTTTAAAAAATCTATTATTTAATTGAATATATATAACAAAACATCAGCACATTATAAAAAAGGTATTTTTATAAAGACTGCATTATGTAGTAAGGCAATCTATTCTTGTACATTTACTTAGAAAACAACATACTGTGATTTAAAATGAAAAATTGCAATAATTACAAAATTCTATACTTTTTATAATAACATAAATGCTTTCCCTGATCTAACCAACTTAAGTAAATTAAAATTACAGTCACTTTATATCAGCCATTCAAATGTATAGCCCTATTAAAGTCAAAGATTTTATAATGGCAAACTTATTAAGATTAAATGACTGAATTATTTTTAGTCTTTTATGCCATGAGCAACTACATTGCTGTTGATTTAGATGTTTAAATTGGCTGTAGCTTTTCAAACAATAACCACATGGAAACCAGCAAAACAATTTGTTTCTTTTTATTGGCATACATATGCACTTCATGAATTAAATGAGAGGATATTTTATTTATTTTTCCTTTTGTTATCTTTTTGGTTTTTGGTCTATGACCCTTGCTTTCAAATATCTGTTATATAACATTAACTATTTTTCTTTTAATATATAAACAAAGTCATTAAAATTCAGAATTGTTTCTTCCTGGGAACACAACCTTAGAAACACAAAAGCTTTGTACTTCTTAAGGCCTGAATCATAAATGAAGAAACTGCAGTTTTTACAAAGGATTCATCAGTAGAAAAGATACTGAAAATAATTTGGGTATATGCTATTACACATGTAAATCCCTTGTAAGAAAAAGGTGAGAGAGAAAAAAATTCCATTTATATATGTAAAGCAGTAGACAGCAGTATCTCATTGCTAAATTGGATGGGTACTAGGAAGGAATTAGCCCACCCCACCTTGGAATGACTTTATCTGAGTTTCTGAAGTTCAATGTCTCCTTCCCTCCACCCTCACCCCACCACTTTCCTTCTGAATCTCTCAGGAAAAATGTAGTACAGCACCATTTTAAGGACAGAATTCTTTTCTTACTTCCTGACCAGACTATTCCAGTTTCACCTTAAAATAAATCACACAAGTATTTAAAGTATGAGGATGCACAATGACTAATGAACCATGAAGTAGTTTCTACTATTAATCATAAAGGGTACATAATTTAAAGCATAATAAATCATTCATCAGGTCATATACACACCAAAAAAAGCTCATTATATAATGTTCTTTCTATAAACCATTGAAATCAGAATAATTTTAGGTCACCCAAATTCAAATTTTAATGTACCAGTCTTAGAAAATTAGTATATTATAGTTTTTTAAAGTACAAAATTAGTCATTATGAAGGGTTTTTTTTTTCGAAGGAGGGAGGATTTCACATTGTGTCAGTCTCTGATTCTGGCTAGGTAATCCTGAAAATTGTCAAAGCTACATGTGTTAGCACATATCGATATGCTTTGTCCTATCTAGATTACATGGGAAAAGAAATCTATTTTTCAGATGCATTTTAACTACTTGTTTGATATCATTACACCAAGTTGTTAATCTGAGAAATAATAATGCCTTTATATATGTGTGAATGGTAATGAAATCTAGTAAATCAGAACCAAAAGTTTTATCAGTCTTGCCTGATTCTGCATGACCCCCGTTTGGGGTTTTCTTGGCAAAGATACTGGAGTGGCTTGCCATTTCTTTTTCCAACTCATTTTACAGATGAGACAACTGAGATAAACAGGATTAAGTGACTTGCCTCCTCACATAGCCAGTTAGTGTTTGAGCCCAGATTGAAACTCAGATCTTCCTGACTGCACTGAACCATCTAGCTAGCTGCCCTTGCTGAATCAAAAGGAACCTTAGTTCAAGTACTGTCTCTAATAAATACTAGCTGCATGTCCATGCATAAGTCCTTGAATTTCTTTGCGTTCTAGGCATCCTTCAAAGATTACAAATTATAGAAAAAGTGGCAACCTCTGGTGAAGGGCTTTCCCATACTAGAAATTCCCTACACCAATAAAATTAAAATGGCATACATATGGCTGGGTGTGGAATATGTATATAATTAAGAATATTCTCTATTAAAGGCCTCAATTGAGAAAGAAAAAAAGTTTTTCTTACTCCCAGAAATCAATGTCTCTTAAATATATGAAATGCCTACTATGTATGCATTTCAACTTCAACTGTAAAAAACACAATTAATAGATATTACTGTGAATCCTGAGTATCCTGCCGACTAAAATCAGGCAAAATATGCAAAGCAAATCAAGGTGCTGATAGTCGACAGTTTAAAAGATTTCAATATTATTCTCCCATAAGTTTAAAACCCAATGTAGGGAAAGGCAACTTGAAAATTTGAGGTAGAAAATAGGAAGAGAAAAGCATATTTGACCTAACTCTACCCACTTCACCATTTCTTTTTGTTATTTATTCTTTGGTGTTCCCTTATCTATACAGTAGAGTTCTCCCTCCCCCACCTCATCATTCCTGCTCTCCAATCTTTCTTTCCCCTTTCTCCATTTGACTGGCTTTGACACACCCCCATTCTTCCTTGCTCCATCTTTAAAAATCCATTACCCATTTTACAATCCTTCCACAGCAATTATAATCCTGCAGCAGCCACCACTGCCCTGTAGTTATTAGTGCCATCTCCAGCTCTCTTTTGGGCATGCTCTGCTTTCAATTCTTTGTATGCAGTCCTTATTAGTAGTAGTGATTATGGGGAGAATCAGTTACTAGTACAAGTCCAACAGACTGGAGATGCCTTAAACCAGCAAAGGCAGGAGGGATGACAATGTTTTAATGTTTTAAGACCACAGAGCATGAGAGAATAAGAGATGAGAAGAGAGCAGAAAGCAGTTCCTACCTAGCAACTCATGTTACTTATTATTCTAAATTATAGATTTCCTCTTTTTTCACTTGGGAATTTCACATTAATTACTGGCAGTAGGTTTTCATAGTCAAAGTAAATCAACAAAAATAATTAAATGCCACTATGTGACAAACATTGTATTAAATGCTATCATAAACTGGAAGACTGATTTTTGTAAATAAAAATAGGGTTCTGGAAATTATGTTAAAAGGATTACTTCTTACTCATTTTAATCCTTGTTATCTCATTACTAAATTGAAGATGTAAATTAGGATAAATGTGTCTGTCTTTGGATTCTCAATGAAAATTAAGACCACTGTGTCTAAAACCAAGACATAAATTAGAATCAAAGAAAAAAATAATTTTTGCTGGGAGAAGAGATTATAGAAACTAAGCTTTAAATTGCCTATGATCTCAATTACAGAAATATTCCCTTCTTAAAACAGACTGAACAGTATTTTATGACTATATTTTCTAGATCAAGAATATACATTCATTCACTCACTCAATAAAGTACCTGTGATGAGTGATGGAATAAAATCTCTTTAGTCATCTCATAAATGTTTTAAGCAATGATTCTGGACAATATATAGTCTAGCAATTTTTGTAATTTTCTGCTTTATCATATCTAAACTCTTCTACCTGGTTTTCAAAGCCTTCTATAATTTTTTCCATTCAACTACACAGCCTTACTTCCTAGAATATTCTTAAATGCACCCTCAACTTTAATCAGGTCAGAAAAGTAATTTTCTTTCCATCTTTACCTTGCTCATCTTCCCTAAACCCTACATGATCATCTTCAAGATACAAATCAAATTCCAAGTTCCAGATCTTCCATGAAGTCTTGCTTAGTCACTTTTTCTTCACTGATCTTTCTCTCCTCTGACTTTCTGCAGCAGTTGGAGTCTATACGGTATATTTCAGATCTAAATTATATTTTTTTCCTATGTTGACTCATAGTATGTTAAGTTTATTGCCTAATCTTCCTGATGGAAGAGGCCAGGTCTCATACTTTCCTCTGTCTCTTTGTGATGAATAAGTAATAAGCATTGAGATCTTGCTAAATATTGATTAAAATGTTGTTAATTAATCAACTAGGTATACCCTATTAGCCTTTTTTGGTAACTCAAGCCTTAAAATTTAAGAAATACTGGGAAGATATAAATTTTCATGAATTAATACATTAACCCAAACTCAGAAAAATTCTACAGGTTCTTTTAAAGGCAATACCATCCTCTTGGAATAGATAGAAATAAATTGAAGTTTTAAAATCTGTTGGTTCACCCAATAATTTCATCATCATCTCCATCAATGACTACCGATTTTATACCTAATGTTAATCAAAATTAAAATATGGACAATCATAGAAATGCTTTAAATCATAACTTATTTCTAGTCAAAATAAATACCTAATCATAATTTAATAGTATTTCCTAAAATCAACCACTTTTCTTTCCTGATAAAGAAAAGAAAAATGTATTTTCTTATCCTGACTATAAAGTCAGAAGGGTTAAAAAAAATAAGAAAAGAAATGGCATCAGCTTTGGGTGAGGGTTTTTTGAGGCAGTCATTTTAGAGATGATGCAATATAAGCTCCCTTTGTTATAAGTAGTGGAATGGGAAAATGATGTATCAAGTTCTTTGTTCTAAACTAAATACATCTATCATTAACTAAACTGTGAGGTTTTAAGAGCAAATGAAGAGAAAAATGGCTGGAAAAATTAAGAACAACTTGTTAAAGTGCTTGGAAATTTTCAGCACTGTGCTTTGGAAAATATCCAGTGTTTACTGTAGATTTAATTCTAATTATCCAGGGGCAGATGTTCCATTTTGTAATATGCCTCCATTTGGCTGTGGGTTCTCATTAGCATGTCCACCAGAGGGCAAGGGGGAGCCAATGAACCATAAATCTGTCAATCTTGTTGCTCATAAACTGATTTTTTTTTTTAAGGTTGGAGAATGGACAAAATTGAAATCAATGACTTTGTTGTTTTCACTGAATGTAATTGATTGTGTCCATAAGCACTTAGTTCAGTTTCTACTTCCAAACTTCAGTGCAGGGCTAATTCCAAAGTAGAAGTCCATATTCGGTTTATTTTTTACATATGATTTTCACACATTCCTGGGAACCATTTCAATATTGGTTGAAAACTGCACACAGAAAGAAGTTATCCATGCAAATTAGGTATTAGGTAACGTTAGCCAAAGATATTTCTCCAACTTAATTTTGCATCTTCAAGCAGTCTCTTCCTTAGCTGCAACACTCCCCAAAACCCAGTTTGCCATGAACAATTTACTCTGTTACAAAAATTAAGCCTCAGCAATATACCGGGTTCAGAGCAAAATTGCATAGCACCAGCAGAGAATTTCTTCCCAATGTGAAGATTGGGTTTGTTCAGGGTTTTTTTGTCTGTTTGTTTCTTATAGCTCATCTCCATCATCTGTACTAAAACTACTTCTCCTACTGCTCTCTTTGGATACTGTAGGTGAAGTCGCAGATAGCAAAGGATCTGTTCCAAATGGAGATATTGAATCATCCAATAATATATGATCCAATCTTTGTTCTTCTTTCAAGGCAGCGCTAAATGATAAATCAGTAAAGTGTGACAAGGGATAAGAAAAAGCCATAGATCCATCACAGAGGTCAGGTCTTGATCCCTGAGCCAGAGTCAGTTCTTGGGAATAATCTCCTGATTTTTCCTCTGGATATGTATGATGATTGGTGGTATGGGCAGCCAAATCAATTGCACTGTGTGAAGATATGATTGGCAGGCCATGTGCCTGAGCCTGTATTTCCAGTTCCTGTAGTTTGAAATGAAAATTCAGTAAGTACTTTGAAAGTAAGTGTCACAATGTAATGCTCCCCACAATGAGACCCTCATGATGAATAGGTTTTCATAATTTGAACTATTATGCTATTAAACATAATCACTATTAAAAATTATAATTCTGTCCCCCCCATGATAAAAACCAGTCTATTTCTAAACAAAAAAGAAAAGAAAAGAAGAAACATATTCATCTCCCTTTTTCTCACCATTCCTGTTGTTCCCTGGAATCCCTAGGAATATGAGACAGTCCCATATTACCAGAGCCTCTCAGAGGGTTATAGAAAAATCGGTAACAGTCCTGGACAGTTTCACATAAAGCTAGCAAGTACTTTGCCTGGCAATATGCATGCCATCTTAAGGGGAAGGGAAAAAACCTTGAGGAGTAAGAATTATGAAAATCAATATTCTTGTACCTTGTGCCACATGTACAGGTGATGAGTGACTTAATATTGCCTGGCACAACATACCCTCAGGCAAAACAAAATATAGGAATATTACTAAAGGAAAAAGAGAGGGGAAAGAATTTAGTGTCCAATATCATTTTGAGAAATTAATGTGCTACTTAGTATAATACATACACCTGCACTTTGCATGTGTGTCTTTTGGAAATATATTGTGAATGGGATAGGTCACATATTCCTAAAATTTTGTAATTAGTTCTCCAGATGCATACACATACACATATGTACATACACATGGATGTATGGATGGATGTATATTCTCTCTTTAAGGTCATATGATTTTGGATTTTATAACCAAAAACCAACTGAAATAATCTGGTCTATGAATTTGCAAAGACATTTCAAATTGTCCTTCAGAGAGAAGGGGAAAAAAGTGAATAAGAAAAAAATATAAATGAGGCCAATGAATAAAACTGATGACAGGAAAATGGTGCATAAGCTTCGCGGTTCATGGCAACATTCTTATAAAAACCTGAATTCGAAGTAGAAGCTGTCGGTTAACCAGCTCTAATTTCTTCTGCCTGTGTTCTAATTCTCGGGCTCTCTGTTGTTCTTTTTGTAGCCACTTGATGTACTCCACTGATGCTTTTAAAATAGTTCCTTTGTTCCAGCGCATATCACTGCGGAATGTAGAGATAACCTTTTCACAATTGTGCATGTCAGCAGAATTCATAAGAACTTACAAAATCTTTTACATTAATATGAAATAATGATTTACATGACTATTATTCACTCTTAGATATTATTGCTTCTGAATAGAAATTTTAATAGAATAGTTAAGAAGCCCTTATATAGTAAAATTAATCCCTGAATGAAAATAAGTGTCAAAAGAAAGTAATAAAGTGACTTTTTGTGGGAGAGCTAAATGCAATATCATGATTCTACCATTACAGTTTTTATATTTTTAGTGAAAATTGCTTTTATTATTAACTCTAAGATTAAAATCTATGTGCAGTATTTCTGCATTAATGAACTGGGAAATGTACATTACTGAGGACTTAAGCCTAAATTTTTTAAGATCATTTCAAATATACTACTCTTTTTACCTGACTTTCTAATAAGGTTGCTTTTATGCTGGTTAGGAAAAAAAATAATTAAAAAAAGGTCCATACAAGTGCTGATCCTCATTGATTGCGGAATAGACAAACCATACAGTTTAGTGATTTAGTATTATATCACTAATAAAGCAAAACTTTTTTTTAATGATTTAGCAAAACTTTCCTTATGAAATGCAGAAAAATGGTTGAAAATGCTAGGTGCTTATTTGAGATCAGATATTTTGAAAGGTTAAATGATATAAACACAATGGACATAAAACCATGGAATTCTAGAGCAATCAGGGGCATAGATTAGCTTAGCTTGTCCATGCTTCATCTACAGATGAGAAACCTGGGACCCAGCAAGGTTATGACTTGTCCAAGGTCAAGTACATTAATTAGTGACAGAAGTAGCATTAAAACCATGGCTTCCTGATTCCTAGACCAATTTGCTTTCCACTAAAATGCCCTGCTTCTCACTTCCTGTTAATCTTTCAGGTTTGCATGAAAGAAATGTACATTTTATTAAAACACATATAGTTTTATTACAGAAGAAATTCCAAATCTGAAAACATAGAACAGACCATAGATTTTAATTCCTGAGAACATCTATCAGTAGAGTCAATGCCAGATGAGTATTTTCATGTATGCTCTAGAATGTAGGTATTCCTTAAGTATCATTGTAAGCAGATCTAATGAAAATATTTACTGGATTTCTAGCTGATAGGGAGTAGGGATTTTTTTCAATGCAGCATAAATAAATAAGACAATAACAGAATAAAACCTGATTTCCTTCAATGCCTGTTTTTTTGAAACATGCTAGATTTCACTCCCAGAGATTATATATATATATATATATATATATATATATATATATATATATATATATATATATATATATGAATCACACTGACACATCATGTATAGTCGGTGGAGGTGAGAGGTCATATGTAGGATGAATGCAAATGAATGATTTGTGTATTCTGTAAAGATAATCTGTAACCAGTGATTTTTGCACAAAGGAAAATATTTTTTTAAAAAATACCAAAAGTTATGTGAAAGTCAAATGACTCCTTCTACACAGATGCACTGGGAATGTGCCCTCTATAAAGGCGTGAGGGGAAGCCACAATTTCGGTTACTTCTTTTTTAGAAGCACAGTTATCTTTTGGTCTCACCACATTGACACTTCCACATTCTTAGTTGGTAGTAGAGGTGAACATCACAGTACTAAGCAAAATGAGCTCATGTCCCAAAGATCTGGGTTGGTATTTCATTCCTGCCACTTGATGCTATCTGTGTGATCGTGGACAAAGCACTTAACCTCCTCTAGTTTCCTTTTACTTTTTAATAAAATGAACACATGGGACCAGATGGTTGTAAGGTCCTTTCCATCTTGGAAGCTATTACCTAATAAGGGAATAATGGCCACTTTTACGCTACATAGCCATGTATGTGGTTGAAAGACATAATCGACTCCAGACCTAAACATGTTACTGTGAGCGGAGAAGCCACAAAATGATAACTATGGAATCATCTTCCTTTTCCTACATTAAAAAAAAAATCTCCTTTGCTAATGCAGAGATGTTATATTCCATGATTTAGATCTAAATAAGGCTTTCAAAATAGTGGTAGGAACTATATAACTGTGGATAAGAATTATAGATAGTTCTTATCTTCACTTTATTAAAAGGTTAGCCCTTATAAAATAGTTTCAAAAATGCTAACTTTTAGAATTGGGTTAATCCATGACATACCTTTCTTTAAAAAAAGAAAAAAACTATAGGATTTTTCAATTTGTTTAAGCAATCTTCACCTGTAACTTAAGGGAATTTTAAACTATCAGTTAGTTGGAGATTGTCCTTTCTGGACAAGGATCAAAATGACATTACCATGTTGTTCAGGGTACGATGTGACCTTCTGTTGTTAATCAGACCATTATGCCCTCAGAAGACTCGCCCCCATCGGTTGGGCACAAACAGTACACATGAATATCTAGAGTGGAGATGATTCCAAATTTGCCTAGCTTGTGTTTCTTTTGAGCTACTACAATGTTGCTAGTAACTTGTAACCAGTGAGCGAACCTGATTGTTCTATAATACCATGTCTTTTCTAAAATGATGGCTCAGGATGATCATCAGAACTAGGCATAAATAACTATCCCAGGAACATTTTAAAAAAATAAACATCTTCTCCCCGACCCCCTACAGAAGTTAAAATGTTTTTCAAGATTTATAAGTATGGTCTCATTCCTGCCACAGCAACTCCCATTTTAAATAAAAACCTGAAACTAAAATCATTCATAAAGACAATCCAGGGAAAATAAATCAATTTTATAGATTTGAACTAACCAATTTAGTAATGTACACATGATGTTGATTGTTTAGTGTTATGAGGAAAAACCAACAAGTACACTAATGAGGATTTTTTTTAACTTTGCCGTTATTTAAATGAATTGAGAAAATAACAATTATGGGAGGGGGGCATCCCTAAAGATTGATTTTGGGTAGGATAGCTCTTATGTGATAAGTTTAGGTGGCAGAGAGATTGTCAAGCAGCTTTCTCATTGGTAAAAGTACTATTTTGTGATATATTTTTACCCATGTTGTATTTCTCACCTACGTTTTTCCGCTTGTAATTCCATGTTTTCTTTCCAATGAAATATCAAAGAGATATTCACATCATTATATGATACCATGCAATTGCACTGTTCTTTAGAGTCAAAAATTTCAGTTCAGATGTTGGCTCATTGGCAAGTCATAATTTTTCTGACCTTTGATTCCTCTACTTATAAAAGATAATATGTACCCCAAAAAAGCAGTATGGCTTAGTGCATAGAAAACTGGTCTTACAGTCCAGAAAACCTAGATTTAATCCCTCCCTCTGATACATACTGCCCTGATGACCTTCCAGAAAATCATTTTATCCAACAGTGCTCCAGGTAACTCACTCCCCTGTGGTGGTTGTTTTTGTCATCTCTGACTCTTCATGATCCTGTTTCAAATTTTCTTGGCAGAGATACTGGAATGGTTTGCACTTCCTTCTTCAGCTCACTTTACAGAGAAGAAAACTGAGGCAAACAGGATTAAGTGATTTGTCCCTGGACTGCTAGCAAATATCTAAGGCCAGATTTGAACTGGTTTTTCTTGCTCAAGGCCCATATTCTATTCATTGTGTTACCTGGCTGTCCATTCCACTTGAGATTGCAAACAAGGTTAGAAGTTCTCCACTGGGCACTCTCTACACCAACAAAATCACAGGAGTGTGTGTGTGTGTGTGTGTGTGTGTGTGTGTGTGTGTGTGTGTACATAGGTAGATAGGTGTATGTGTATATTTACATATTATTACATATATATATTTAAATATGTATGTATATATATGTATGTGCATATATATGTGTGCATACACACACACATACACATCAATATATGTGAAGGGTGCTGGAGAGGTAGTTTGGGAAGCATGAAAGGTTTTAGATGACAGAATAGAGTCTGAATTTGCATTTCTCTGATTAATAATGACTTGGATTCGGTAGATAGCAGAACACCATTGAAAGTTTTTGATCAGGGGATGGATATAGTTATGGTTTAGGGAGTAGAAATAGGGAAATCGAAGAGTAGGAACTTGAGACGGGAAAAAGTTAATGAGTGTATATGTGGGGTTAGAGGTGCCAGAGGCACACAGCCAATGAAGATGTCCAATAAACAGAAATGCATCACTCTCTTCACCCCTCCATATATTCTATGACCCTGTAACACCTGCCTTCTTACCTTTTCTCACACCTGACTCTGTCCCCCATGACTAATTGCTCTTCTTCCTTAACTCTATCTCCTGGATTCCCTCAAAATTCAGCTAAAATCCCATCTGTACACAGAGTCTTTCCTCAGCCCCATTAATATTAATGTTTTCCTTCTGAGGTGCCTTCAATGTAGCCTGTATCTGTCTTATATGTATATAAATATATAGTTGCTTGCACATTGTCTTTCCCATTAGAATGGAAGCTCCACAAGGATGGGGATTATGTTTTTGTCTTTTATATTCACACTATTTAGAATAGTGACTGGCCTATATATTGTAAGCATTTAATAAACACTTGGCTGGCAGTGACCTTTTTCTCTAAGATAAAATATGTTCACTGTTTTGCCCTACCTTATCCTTGACTGTCATAATACTTAAATATTGTGGATTGTTTGCTGTCTTGAAGAGGGGAAAGAAAGGGAAGGAGGGAGAAAATTTTGGAACACCAGGTTTCTCAAAGGAGAATACTGGAAACTATCTTTATTTAAATTAAAAAAAAAGCCAATATCAAAGGATATGAACAGACAATTCTCAGATGAAGAAATTGAAACTATTTCTACCATATGAAAAGATACTCCAAGTCATTATTAATCAGAGAAATGCAAATTAAGACAACTCTGAGATACCACTACACACCTGTCAGATTGGCTAAGATGACAGGAACAAATAATGATGAATGTTGGAGGGGCTGTCGGAAAACTGGGACACTGATACATTGTTGGTGGAGTTGTGAAAGAATCCAACCATTCTGGAAAATGATTTGGAACTATGCTCAAAAAGTTACCACACTGTGCATACCCTTTGATCCAGCAATGTTACTACTGGTCTTATATCCCAAAGAGATTTTAAAGAAAGGAAAGGGACCTGTATGCGCAAGTATGTTTGTGGCAGCCCTCTTTGTAGTGGCTAGAAACTGGAAACAGAGTGGATGCCCATCAATTGGAGAATGGCTGAATAAATTATGGTATATGAATATTATGGAATATTATTGTTCTGTAAGAAATGACCAACAGGAGGATTTCAGAAAGGCCTGGAGAGACTTATATGAACTGATGCTGAGTGAAATGAGCAGGACCAGGAGATCATTATATACTTCAACAACAATACTATGTGATGATCAATTCTGATGGATGTGGCTCTCTTCAACAATGAGATGAACCAAATCAGTTCTAATAGAGCAGTAATGAACTGAACCAGCTACGCCCAGCGAAAGGATTCTGGGAGATGACTATGAACCACTACCTAGAATTCCCAATCCCTCTATTTTTGTCCACCTGCATTTTTTATTTCCTTCACAGGCTAATTGTACACTATTTTGAAGTCTGATTCTTTTTGTACAGTACAATAACTGTATGGACATGTACACATATATTGTATTTAACTTATACTCTAACATATTTAACATGTATTGGTCAACCTGCCATCTGGAGGAGGGGGTCGAGGGAAGGAGAAGAAAAGTTGGAACAAAAGGTTTTGCAATTGTCAATGTTGAAAAATTACCCATGCATATGTTTTGTAAATAAAAAGCTATAATAAAAAAAGTAATTATCACTATAATAAAAAATAAAAACTACTAAATATAGGCAGAGGCTTGAACAAGCTAAGCAAAATTATAAAATTAGTAGGCAGTCTTGAATCACATACTACCATCTGATCGCAGTTCCACTGGGGCCTAGGTTTCCTGGCCATGTCCTCACTGAGCTTCCTCTTTAGGAAGCTGTTTCTTCCCCACCTCATTCTCTATTCCTTCTGCCTTTTCAAAGTAATCAAAATAGTAGCTAGAAAATAATAAATGAATTCATACTTATTAAAACCTAGAGGAGAAGCATTATTCCTCTCTTTTACAGTCAGACTTTTCTTATTTCCCCTCCCTATTAACATGGGGAAATTTTACCATTGCTTCCAATACAACTTCAGATGAGGCTATGAGGATCTTGTAATATAACTAGAAGATTTTTTTTGACCTGATAAAAGTATTACAATCGACGTCAGAGGGGTATCACAGATTGCATTCTCTATAAAGTGTGCTTTCAGATCTGCTGTGATGATGAGAGACATCAGAGCCTCAAGGTTATTTCTGGGCAGACTGTGATTTAGTGGAGAGGCAAGAGAAGAGATGTTCACCACAATCCTCACTTGGTAGCTTCCTTTTAAAATTTTTTTGATAATTTTTTAGTGATGTCTTCTGTCTCTTACCATAGTTATCCTAAGTATCTTTTCACTATCTTCCCTCTAGAATCAAGATAGCATTTTTTAGAAAAATTTTCTCTTTAAAAAAAAAAGAAAAAAAATTAGGACAAGTGATAGATACATGGAAAAAATATACAATACTCCTATGGATTGGGGGTGCCATCTGACATCTCTTCATTTGACTTCTTTATTTTTGATCATTTTGTTACGTGCATTTTAAAATTTTTTGTTGTATAGTTCTTCCCATTTACATTGTGGCAGTGCAGGGATAGTTACAATTGGCATAGTGGATAAAACATGACTTCTAGAGTCAGGAACACCTGAATTCACGTCCAGCCTCTGACATGTACTAGCTTGTGATGAGAGCCAGTTACTTAATCTCTCTACTTGCCTCAGTTTCCTCATCTGTAAAATGAAGATAATAATAGCACCTGCATCCTAGGGTTTTTGTGAGGAACAAATGAAATAATATTTGTAAAATGCTATATAACTTTTAGCTGTATTATCATTATCATTATTATTATTACTGTGTATTGTTTTCTTGGTTTTTCATTCTGCATCAATGCATATAGATCTTTCCAATCTTCTCTATAATCATTACAAAGGTCATTTCTTTCCATTCTATTATATTCACATGTCACAACTTAATTAGCCATTCCCCAGTTGGTGGCCACCTACTTTCCAATTTTTGGCTATCACAAAAAGTGCTGGGTTGCTTCCTATTTTAACTAATTATTCTGCCTAGTGCTAAGCTTTGTTGTTTCTGTGTTGCTAAAAGCCTTCAAGTGTGTTCAGCACCCTTTAAATTTAGCATTCAATTACCAACAAGTAGCTTGCCCAGGTTGGAACAGCCAATATGTACTAGAGATAGATTTTTAATACAGCTCTTCCCAGTTAGGCTCTCTATTTGCTATTCACATTACCTCTCTAAAGCAAAAGAAATATTTGAAGCTAAAATAGGTGGACTCTTAAAAGCCTGAGCCTCGGTTTACATATTGTGTCTATAAGGATATAATCAATACATTTATATTAAACTAAAAAATAATGCCTGCATATAACATGCAATAGAACTAATAAATTATTTTTCTTCAAAAATTGAAAGATACATACACCCAGTCATGTGATATTAACATCCTGTTCAAGCATATATTTCTATATATTCATATTTCACAAAATGAGTTTGAACCAATATTGATAGGACCCCTCATGTTATCATATGTTAGTCTACTTTCCTTCCTGCCCATCTGTAAATCTATTTTAAATTGAACCTAATGTTCCCATCATGTAGTTTTGTATTTCTCCTATACTTTCTGATTTGTTTGAGAACCCAGAAGAAACAAACAAAAACAATGATAAAGTAAGAGACAGGAACATTTAGCAACTATAAAGAATGTGACATAATGGAAAGGGGCTTTGAATTAAAAGCCAATATAATTTTACAGAAATCACTTATCTTCTCTGAGACTCACTAAGACTAGATGACCCATGGTAGCTTTTCCAAATCAAAATGCTATAACCCAATTTCATATTCTATTAATTAGCTAATATTAATTTTTATTAAAGTTTTCATTAGTTCTAGTGGTAATGGGTTTTTTATGCATTTTCTTTGAGTACACTTAGATTCAATAAATATTTATTAAGGACAAATCATTAGATTAGGTGTAAGAAAAAAAATGTGAAAAATTTTAACAATTCCTATACTCAAAAAGCTTTCATTCAAATGGATAAGGAAAGGGTATAGCATATAAAGACAGATAATTACAATTTAACATAGAATTTGATGGGAGAAAAAAGATCCATATAAAGTTTTTTGGTTTTTGTTTTTAATAAAAAGAAATTGAAGGAGGCAGAGATTACTTTTAGCTATTATGATTGGGGAAGACTTAATAGAAGAGGGGACATCTAAGCAGGATCTCAAAGGAAAAGTATTTCAAAAGTGAATTGATAGACCTTAAATCTGTACATGCTTTACATGTTGGTAATTGTAAAATTAATCCAGTTTCTTAGTCTTATAATCCAACAGTAGCATGCAGTAAACTCATTTATGTAACACCTTCAAAGGATTTGCATTGATAGCTTCCCAAAACTAGATATGTAAATACAATACAATTATTTGAATATTAAAGACTTCATTCAATAAAGGCTTCTTGGATTGCTGAGAACCAAACATTCAGCTTCAACCAGGGTCTGCCTATATTATTCCACAAACTTTAAAACTTTCCCTCAATGTTTGAACTGTAGGAGTTAAACCTAGATAAATAATAACTTTTCATGTTTTTAGAAGCACTTTTTGTGGTAACAAAGAATAAGAAAATGAATAGATGCCTGTAAACTGGGGAATGGTTGAACAAGTTGTGGAATATGAAGGTAATGGAATATTATTGTTCTATAAAACATGATGAACAAATTGATTTTTAGAAAGTCCTGGAAAGATTTATATGAACTGAGACTGAGCAAAACAAGCAGAACCAGGAATAAATAGTACACAATAACAGCAAGAATGTGTAATGATTAACGATGAAAGACTCAGTTCTTCTCAGTGGTTCAGTGATCCAAAGCAATCCTCATAGACTTTGGACAGAAAATGCCATCTGCCTCCAGAAAAAGAACTGAGGAAACTGAATGTAAATCAACATGCTATGTTTACTTCTTTTTTCTGTTTTTTTTTAATCTCTCCTGTGGGTTTTTCCCTTTTGTGCTGGATTTTTCCTCCCAACATGATTCATAAAGTAATGTGTATTAAAAATAAATAAATTTACTAGGAAAAATAAAATTTTTAAAATAGCTTTTCTCCCTGTTATATCTCCAGGTCTTTGAGACAATTAGACAATTAAGGTTTATACCAAATAGCCCAACATTATTATGTGTTGATGTCCAGAATAACTATTAAACAGGCTAAATCAGTCCTTCTTCTGAATAGCATTTGATCTTTCCCCTCGGACCAACATGATGATGCCATATAGGAATTAGTTAAGACCTAGAAGGAAACAACCTACTTATAAAACAAGTCTCAATGATGGCTTTGACCATTAATAGATGTCAGCCTGGAAAGGATTTTTAAAAATGTGTTTCAGTAATATCCTTATCTTTTCCTTGAACCACCTAGTTTCCTAGTCATTGGTTCTTCCATTTTTTTCCCAGTATTGAAACCATAGACATTATTATAGAAATGATTGTTGAACTCACGGATCATTAGACTTTGGAATAAGAGTGCCAAGCTCCTTGATTCGGTAATTAATATTGTACCTTCTTCTTCTTTCAACTATTAGAAAAGAAACATTATTGATTATTCTCATTAAAGCACAGTGGAATTGTGACTAGATGTAAACTTTTTTTGAATATCTCTAAAAACAGTAGGGAAAGATTACATTTTAGTCATTAAAATATTATAGACGAAAAAAAAATAAATGCATGCCATTGTTCTAGAACCAGAAAGATCCTGATACTGCATTATTTTAGGATCCCCAAAGCGAATTTTTCCTTTTTCGTGTGTGTATACCTGTGCAGCCTACACCCACATTAGTTTTTTCTTTGTGTGTATATGTGAATGAGTATATACACATACAAACATATGAGAAATGTGTGGTAGAGTTGAGAAGACAGCAACACCATAAGGAGTAACAACTGAGAAAGAGAGCTGTTTTCCAAAAAATGTGAACCAAAAAACAAGTCATGTGATGAGAATGAGAACTAATCATTACCACTGATGTATTCACAATATTAAAAGGAGTGAGGAAGAACCCTAAAATATGAGGCTGGTTGCCCATGATGAACTTAGATGTGGATGCAGATAGAGTTTAACAGAATGGATTGTTATATGATAGACCACCCTCCTAGATGAGCTCATAGATCTACTTGAGCATTGATTATATGATTTGACACATATATTGATACTAACTAGACTATAAAGTTCAAGAGAAGCAGTGGCCAACTCCAAGAATAAATAGTACACAATAACAGCAAGAATGTGTGGTCTTTTTTTGAGGACTTTAAAATAACTAGAAAAATCCTAGTTGCATAGTAGGAGCATCTAAATACTTATTATTTCGAAGTGTTATGTTTTTCTAGTATTATAATGACTTTTATATAAGGTTCAACTTTAATTTATAACTTTCCAAAATATGAAAAAGTATGTTATGAGCTATATACTGCAAGCATTTTAAATAGACTCTAAGTTTTTTAACTAAAAATTTCTTTAGTATAGATTTTATAATCTTCTGGTTTCATAGTCTCTCATACTGACTAGTACAACATATGCTTGATAATCATCATGTGAATAAAAGGATTTTTCCAATATTAATTAATCCTGGCCCTGTTTGAGTCTTCCAGTGATCATAGATGGGCTTCTTAGAAAAGAAGAGTTCAAAGGATAGTGTATTATGAAACATATGCTAGATTTGAAGGCAGAGGATTTGGGTTCAAATCCTGTCCCTGCTCCCTTATAAATTGGGACTCTGGGAAAGACAGTAATACTTTCACAATATTGTTTTTTTTTTTTAAATAGGAGATTTGTGCTAAATTATACTTTTCTTCTTTAAATCTATGATCCTAAAAAGTAAAGAACTTCAACAACAAAAAGAAAGATGCATCAAATTCCCCAAAGAAGATCAATAAGACATTTTAACATTACTTTGATCTGTTCTTGAAGACATTAGAATAACATAAATCTGTAAGAACATCAGTTATCTTAGTGAGAATACTCTCCAAAATAAATTGGGGCTAAAGGATTTCACCTTTAGAAGTGTCCCACCAAAGTTTCTCCAAAAGTAAAACAATACTATGGTTTTTCTTTTTGTATCATTGTTTTTCTAGTGAATACAATTTGAAGGAAGGTTAAGTATAACTACTTAACTTTGAGAGAAGAAAAATTAGACAAGCCTGAATAAGAAATTATTTCAGTGTATCTGAACTAATAAATATTAGCATAACCAAACATTCTCATACTTATACAAATAGGGTATATTCATATATCCTATATATGAAACAAAGATTAACATCTAGTTCTTGGTTAAAAAGGCTTTTTCCTGCATCAAAATTAGGATGGGTTTTTCTCTTCAGGTCCTTTCATATTCTATTATTTTAAATCACTATACACAAAATGTCATCAGTTATTAGGATGTGATCTGTAAAATTTCAGTTTTGTTCATCAATTAGAAAGAGAACCCTAGTTGCCAGTGTTATTTATCCATGTATGTCTTTAAAGTTGAATGAAAAATGTTAGAAAATATATTATAACTTTATTAATATGTGAAATGTGTATATTTTCAGTGTTCAAAATAATTTATTAAATTCACTGTGTTGTAAGAATATGTCTTATCCCAATGTATGAATAAGTTAGCTTTTTATAGTGGCTAGAAACTGGAAATTGAATGGATGTCCATCAATTGGCGAATGGCTGAGTAAATTATGGTATATGAAGGTTTTGGAATATTATTCCATATAATGACCAGCAGGATGAATACAGAGAGGCTTGGAGAGACTTATATGAACTTTTGCTAAATGAAATGAGTAGAACTAGGAGATTATTATACACTTCAACAACAATACTATATGAGGATCAATTCTGATGGACGTGGCCATTTTCAATAATGAGATGAACCAAATTGGTTCCAATAGAGCAGTTATGAACTGAACCAGTTACACCCAGTGAAAGAACTCTGGGAGATGAGTGTGGGCTACAACATAGCATTTGCACTCTTTCTGTTGTTCTTAGCTTGCATTTTTGTTTTTCTTCCCAGGTTATTTTTCCCTTCTTTCTAAATCCAATTTTTCTTGTACAACAAGATAACTATATAAATATATACATATATTGTATTTAACATATACTTTAACATGTTTAACATGAAAAAAAAATTAAGCTGCCAAGATAGAAGAAAGCTAGTTTTTAGCAGGCTACCTGATTTTGTTTTAAGAGGCAAAGGTAATAATAAGGGAACCATGTATTTCTCAAATTAAGTCCCTTTCTAGTGGATGAAAAATAATTATATAGGGATGATTCAGTAACATGATCTGAGCTTTTATTTCAATTAGCAGTTAAATCAAGTTGAGAACAGATGAAGAAATGAGTTTTCTTTTGTTAGAGATAAAAGTAAGAAGAGCCATTTCTTAAATAGGTAAGTATAATACTTTTGTTCATGGTTCAAGTAGTATCCAGTAGTACATTCAAGAGAACAATCAGCATTAGAGTCTCAATGTTGTAGGAGCATCTGTGCCTGTGACTAATGTCTACTGAGATTTTTGCCTAGAAACAAACCATTCTTAAAAAGGCTCCAAATATGTCAGGTGGGGCCATAAGTTTCAATGTGATTTCTGAGTGAATTGAATTTGGATAGACTGAGTCTATAAAGGAGTTGAGGAGCCTCCTCTATTCTGAGTTTCTGTGAATCTGCAAATGGCCATGATAATATATAAACTTCAGAGAAGGGAGGAGGGAAGATAAGACCAGAGTCAAGAGAATTCAAATTTTAATTGAATATACTGAACTGAACCATAAGTTGCCATTCTTTACTCAAGTTCTTTATATTTTTTCCCCATAAATTCAAGCTCATGACCTTCAAAGAAATAGAAAAAATTACCCTAACTTATAAATAGCCCTAAAATTATTATATTCTTTCCCATTAAATGGTTTGGGTCATTTACCAAAATAGATACTATTAAAAAAAAAAGTTTGAATAAGTCAATGAATATTGAACACATAAGTCAGCTGGCTTAACATAAGCTTCTACTTTCTTTTTGTTTCTTTCTTTCTATTTAATGCCACTGAGTACTATGCTCCAGTTCAGAATGAAATAATATAGGAGAATATCCTTCATCAAAGCCTTAGTACAACAATGAAGTCAATGCAATCTATAGAGCAATCCATAGATCTTTATGTAATTCAACCTACTCCTCCCTTCTAACCATCAATTAGCATCATTTAGTAACACAATTTGTAGGCTCCAACTTTTTTTTCTCTTCTTGAGTTTCTCTCTTCTATGTACCACTTACAAGTCAGATAGTTAGCATTTGACATTTCCAAATCACTTAACATTTGTTCTCATTTGATAAGCTGTACAAGATCCAATCAAATTTATCTGAGAAAAGTTATAATGTTAATAATCAGTCTGCATTCCCCATACTCTTAGGACTTTCTAAACTTTTCATCTCTTCTACATCAGAATTTAATTTTTTTTAAAAAGATTTTTTGTTAGTGTCTCTTGTTTTTTATACCACCATAGTTTCCCCGTATTCTGCTCTCTATTTAGAGAACACTCTCATGTAAAGAATGACATGTTTTTGTATTGGTCTACCTGCCATCTAGGGAGGGGATGGGGGAAAGGAGGGAAAAAAAGTAGAACAGAAAGTTTTGCAAGGGTCAATACTAAAAAATTACTTATGCATATGTCTTGTAAATAAAAAACTATAATTAAAAAAAAATAAAGAATATGTTTTAAAGCCTAAGAAAGTAAAAGAGGTAAACTTAGTATGACTGACCAATATATTTTAAAAGTCTGAGGCAATATGCAGTACTAATGGACCTGCAAAAAAATGAGGTAAGGGCATTTTCTCATATGTCTTGGTTAGAGTCACGCTTGTTCTGTATAATTTTGCAACATTTTTGTGTTTTGTTGTGATTGTGTGTGACTTTTTTCGATTACATTGTTCTAGTTACTGTGTATATTGCTTTTCTATAGATCTTTCCATGCTTTTCTCTATGACATTAAACATTTCTTACTAAAGAGTAATAATATTCTATTACATTAATATATTATAATGTGTTTAGCCATTCCCCAATTGAGGGGTATCTATTTTGTTTCCAATTCTTTGGTATCATAAAAAGTGCTACTATAAATATTTTGGTGTATAAAAAAACTTTCTTCTTATCAATAACTTTTTTGGAATATAAACTCACAAAAGCGTACGGGCATTTCAGTCACTTCATTGCATAATTACAAATTGCTTTCCAAAATGATCGTATTAATTCATCACTATGAATAATATATTGGTATTCTTATTTCCCTACAACACCTCCAATATTGACTTTTGCCATCTTTTGTTTATCTTTTCCAATTTTCAGGATATGAGGTAAAACTCAGGGTTGCTTTGATTTGCATTTCCTTCTATTATTAGTACTTTGCAACATTCTTTGATACAGATGTGAATAGTTTTTAATTCTCTTTTGAGAAATATTTGTTCATTTCATTTGACCACACAGCTACAGGTTGATTATATTTATATTTATTTACATATTCATTCAGCCTATTTATTTTCTCTGGATTTGTTAATACTTATCTCTATGCATTTCTAGGGAATGTCTTGGCCTTTTATATCTACCTTTTTATATCTTGTGATCCAGAAGGAAGTTTGCTCAAAGCCCTTCTGGTCTGAGATCTGCAAGTTCCTGACCCAGGTTTCTATCTGTGGGCATGTCCCCAGATGGGAGATTAACTGCAGAGGGGCTGCAGGTTCAGATCAACTGAAGTGCAGACTCTACAGTGGAACCTCTGTCCTAATTATTAAGTCTCTTGTTTTTCTTTTGGAAACAGAACCACATAGCAGCCTTTCCTTCTGAGGCTGTTCTTTGCCCAATACATAGCTGGGGCCCATGCATGCCATTACTCCTGCTACCCACAACTGGAGAGTTGGTGACAGCTGCCATATGGCAACCATACCCTAAGCTAGTTTCTGCCCCAGTGCTTCCTGCTCTGGTACTCAATCATTATTCTCTTTCAGTCTCTGAACATGGTACTGCTACTTGTTGGGAATATTCTCAGATACACTCCCTCCTGGGTATCTTAAGATCTCTTTGTCTCCCTAAGTTGTTCTAGTTTAGAAAATAACTTATAATGGCTAATTCTATCCGGTATGAAAACAATATTGTAAGAAGCTAGGTTTCTTTTTTCTACTATCAAGAGCTACTAATTATTTATATGTTTTATATTATTTTTATCAAAGAAATCTAACACAAAGATTTCCCCCACACACACATGAATAGTTTTCTTTTTATCTTAATGAGTTAAATTTCCTTGGTAGCTTTTCAGTTTCATATAATTGAAATTATCCATTTTATCTTTTGTAATTGTTTCTATCCCTTGCTTGATTATTACCCATAACTATGAATGATCTGCTACTCTTATAATTTTTTTTAAAAATATTATGATCTTTAATATTTTGGTCACTTATTCATTTAGGATATATTGTTGGTTAAGCCTAGTTCTGAAAGATAATTTTTATAGTTTCCCCAGCAATGTTTATGAAATGTTTCCTAAGTCTTTCCACTTTACTCAAAACTGATTATCTTATTCAATATTATTGTTTCTGATTCTTCCTTGTCTAGTTTGTTCCATTGAACTACCTTTCTTCCTATTTTTTTAACCAATACCCATTTTGTTTTGGATACTGACTGCTGCTTTCTTTGTAATATATAGTTTGAAGTCTGAAAGTACTGTTCCTCCTTTGTCATTAACTTTTTTCATCATTACCCTTAATGTTCTCGATCATTTTGTTTTTCTAAACTATTTCAAGTTCTATAAAATATCCTTTTGCTAATTTGATTGGTATAGCATTAAAAGTGTAAGTTTATTTTGGTAATCTTATGTTTTTTATTATATTGGCACCATCAGCAGCAAATATTGCCCCAGCTCTATGACAATTGTCCTTTATTTCTTTATGGAATGTGTTGCTGACCCCTTAGACATGTGTTCATGGGAAGTGAGGTCAACATTTCCTCTGTTGAGGAAGGTTCCTCATCTACAAGCATTGCAGGGATATGTAATCTGTGCTCAAATATCACCCTCTACACAGTTCGCCCTTACTCTTTCCTCCTTTTGTTGAATTTGATTGCTTGGACAATAAGACCTCATATTCATTTAGTCATGCTCACTTGAGAACTTATGTACTCAGTACACCTGTGACATGTTATGAAAGGCACAACTTCCAACACCAAATTGTCCTGTTTTCTCCATTTAAGCATTTATTACATGATACAATTGACCAATATGCATTCATCTGAGCTACATTTGCAAGGATTACATTGGGCAGAAATATGATATCTTTACTATTGTCAGAGGAAGCAGGAACAGAAGGAGGAGATTCTGTTCTTATTTCTCTTACTGTAAAAGACTGGGAATTTTCTTGAGACAATTTTATTGATATATAAACCATTGAATTAGTAAACCACAACATAGTACATACACCTTTTGACCAAAGAATAATAAAGGAAAGCAAAATTTTTCAGTATAAGAAAAGGACTTAATATTAATTCTGAATATCACATTTAATAAAATTTAGACATATTCTGTATTAAAATTGCTCATTATTTCACAATAATTTCATTAATGTTTTAGAATGTTTTGTCTACTCTTCTATTTATGATGGGTCTTTCCTTTCTAAATCTCTTCTCATAGAAAAATAGTTGCCTTTAATATAATTTTTATTAACACTGTTTTTGACACAATTATTGATATTATACAGCATACTTTTTAAAAAAAATTACTTTGTCCTCAATTGCATGTAAAAACAATTAACATTTAAAAAATGAGTTTCCAAATTTCTCTCTTCTTCTCTGCCCAACCTATACAGTTAATTGATATTCACTTGATATGATATGAAGAGTGTTAGAAAGGCAGCATGATATTTTAGTTCAACATAATCTTTTTTTAATCAACTATTTGTTAAGAAAAAATATATACTCACTGAGATTATGATTGTCCTTTTTTTGCCTCTCTTTTGCCAGAGCCCGGGTATCTGTTTCTGATCAAAAGCAATATTATTAATGCAAACTACTGAATTAGTTTGAATAACCTTACTTAATATACCTAGTAACATCAAAAGACTTTAAAATTAAGTAAAAAGATATTTACTTAGATAACACCACTAATTGGGCATTTTTCACCTAAATATTTGTAAATTTGAAACTTTTCTAATAAGTCATAATTGTAATTCATAGAATTTTATATGGGAAGCCTAGGCCATCAGAAGATCAATCACCAACAGGGATGCCCTTTCCCTCTTGCTTTTATAGATATTATAATTATTTTATTACCTAATTTTATAAGGAAATTTATATTTCTGTATCTCCTTGAGTTGAATTTTGATTTTCAAGATCCTTCTCTTTAATAAATAACATTCTCCTAGCATTCTTTAGATAAGTATAACTTCTTTCAATTAAATAAATAACCCTCAATACAATATTTTCACATTTTCTTTGAATGGTTTTATTGAAAGGTTTTATATATAGATAGATATATATATACATATATCTATGTTTATAGATATATGTAGATAAATAGATATAATTTATTATATTAGGCAAGATTTACCTATTTATGGCATTGGGATCCAGAGTGAGAAAAATTGGTATGCCCTAAAGAATTAATCATTTGTCATCAAACTAAGAACTCAGTATAAACATTTAATTCTATTGATTCAATAGAATTGATTCTATTAATCAATAGAATCTATTTTTTGCTCTTGTAGAGATAGATGAATATCAGGAAATCTGGGGAAATTACTCACATTCTTCGGGTGCATTTCCTTCTATGTAATATAATGTGATAATAGAAGAGATAAACACTAAGTTCTATTCTAGCTCTAGGAGTTAAAAGTGATTATAACTTCAGTCTTATTCTTTCTGTATCTGGTGTAATGGCGAAATGCAAATGAAAGCAGCTTCACTTGGAAAGTGGAACAAAATCAACTCATTTGTTCATGATATTAAATAATCATTTGGTCTAATTCACTAATTTATTATTTTTAATCTGATATTATTCTGATATAACATTGATACAGTTGAAAATGAAAAAATTTTGTCAGATTATTTTATGTGACATAGCCTTGGTATGAGATTGACAAGTGTCTAAATAATCAATAGCTCAGCCTGATACTAAACTGATTTTTCAGTGGAAAAACTTTCTTGTGAGAGAACAGAACATATTGAGTTTCCCTATTTTAAATGGCTATGTCAGTAGTGGGAACAAACACACATCACATATGGTTTCATCAAATATATGATCAACATTTGACCTAGTGCTATTTTTAAGAGGATATAAAAATAGCATTGCTATATTACCTGGGGTTTCCCTTTTCACAGGTAGACTTCCTGGACAGGAAGCATTAGTAAGTCCCATATTAACTGGTGAAATCCCTTGGTCACCATTGTATACATCCAAGATGCTTCCAGATAACTTTGTGAAGAAGAGGAGGAAGAAAAATGTTTTTAAAAATCAGAATAGATTAATGAAATCATCAACCCTACTGCTGGTTCTAAAATAGTTTTAACAAATTTTCTATTTATTAAATTTTGGTAAATCTTTATCCAATAGGAATAAAATAGAAATATTTGGAAGGATTAAAACATACCAGGAGAATGGGTGCTTATTATGTAGGCTAAAAGTGAGCTCTAGTGCTTTTGGAAACAGAATTCTTGAATATTTGTAAGTATTATGAGAGTTTATATGGCCTAGCTAAAAGTAAGAATACCTAAGAATCACAGCTTAGGAGAAATTAATAGGTACATGAAGAGAGATTGAAACTTCATTGAAAATCAAGTTAAAACTGAGGAAGACTTGTTAGGAGAATTTATTTAAATACTATTGTATTTAAAGTATAAAAATATTTTATTTAAGTGTTTTTAAATATTAAATACTTTAAATGCTAATTTAAATATTAAATAAATACTATGAAGTGTTTCATAATCAAAAGGAGTATCACATATTAAAGTTAAATGAAACTTATATTCGTTTATGAAAGGATTACTTTTCTTGCTATAAATAGTTCAGATGCATATAAACTCTAGGGTAACATCTTTCCTATAATAAATGTATGGGCCATCCAAATAGAGTAAGATTGTGTTACTTAAGTTACTTCCAAAAGAATGACTCTGTGGAATGCCATTACTTATGCTCAATTTGAAATAGATACCAGGGCAATTTTAGAAAATCTGTTCATGTATTTGAACTCCCAAGAAAATTAATTTCAAAGCATGCTTAGAATCTGCTCTGATTAGCACTGAAAAAAAAAAAAAAAAAAAGAAAAAAAAAAAAAGAAGCTGTATTTTATATGAAGGATCTGAAAGTTAACAAGATTTCCATCTTAAATAGCTAGATTTCATTTTAGTTAGAGGGCCAAGAACTGGACAAATAGTAAGCTTTCCACATTCCACTAGATATGGCCTCTTTCTTTAATTCATCTATTCCCTCCAGCTATCAATCCATATCCCTTCTACCTTTCATTCCTAAAATTCAAGAAATGGCCATCTCTTTCCGATTCCTGATTTGTAGCAGTATCACCATTCCTGATTTGTGTTATGAGTCCTTGCAATCTGAACTCTATTCTCATCTCTCTGTTCTCTCAAAGATTAGCAATGGTCTCTTAATTGCTAGATTCCACAGCCTTTTCCAGTTTTCTGTGTTGTTGAACAAGTCCTGCCTCCTAAATCTGCAGGAGTGGAAGATTGCCGATTTAGAACATTGCAAATTCAAATTCCACTGCCCTTAGCTTGTCTCATAAATCTCTAACTTCCAACATGATGCTCAAGTATCCCTTTAGCATATGTTTTTTTTTTTTGATCTCCACCAGAGCTAGTACCCTTCCTGCCTAAATTACAATCTTGCCAGTATTGAGGAGTCTACCTCACATCCCAGTCATTTCCATAGCATATTTTCTCCACTCTGGCCATCACATTCACCATCTCCCTGCCAGAACCTCAGACTCTGTGCTGAGAGCCATTTCTGGGACTTATTCTGGCCCAATATAGCCCTGCACATCACATTGAGTCCATCTCCATTACATGCTACTTTTTATTCATGCCTTCTCCCCTGTTTTCAAGATCTTCTTCCTATATTACTTCCTTCCTCTACTCCCATTAGAATACAAGGGCAGAAACTATCTTTCTTGTTTGACTTTTGATCCCTAGGTCTTAGAAGTTCATAGATAGCTCTTATGTGCTAGGGATTAGGCTAATAAAGTTTGCTTCATTATCTTGTCTCTTTTGTAGTTTTGGGTGTATGATATACTTAGGCACAAATATAATTACACACATATAAGTTCTTGCAAGTTAGAATTGCTTCATTTTTGTATAACTTGTACTTATCACAATGCCTAGCATAGAGTAACATTTCCTAGATGTTTGATGTTTATTGATTAGAGTTAAATGGAACTTGAGTGAGTTGACCCATTAGTATCATGTAGATTGTAAGGGTAAGAGTGAGGATTTGATTCCAGGTGTTCATATTCCTAATCTAGTGAGTTTTCCTAAGATCTGTTACTCGGTTTCTGTGAAAAAGTTCTTCCAATAGTTCTGTTTCTTCGGCTTTGCTATCTAAAATCTCCTTTTTTGCTTTGTCTTTCAAATCCTGCTCTTCCCTCCCCCCTAAGAGTATAAGCCTGAGGCTCTGATCTGAGTCCTCCGCCCTAGTCTACATTCTCTCTTTTGGTGATCTTATCCTGTTTCATAGCTGACTCCCAAATCTTCATATTTAGACCCTATCTCTCTTCTCAATCCTTTCTCTGAAAATTCTCTCCTAGAGCACATACATTAGACTGACATTCTCTCTCTCTCTCTCTCTCTCTCTCTCTCTCTCTCTCTCTCTCTCTCTCTCTCTCTCTCTCTCTCTCTCTCTCTTTCCTTTTTCTGTCTCTCTCTCTGTCTCTCTCTCTTTCACTATCTCTCTCTCTCTCTCTCTCTCTCTCTCTCTCTCTCTCTCTCTCTCTCTCTCTCTCTCTCTCTCTCTCTCTCTCTCTCTCACAAAAGTACTTTCTTCTCGTTTCTACATTTTAGAAGCCCTTTTATCCCTTCTTGGCTCAAATGCCTATATCCATTTATCTTTTCCAAATCCCCCAAGTAAAAGCCTCTTTTAGATCACATATTCCTAAAGCAACTTGTCTGGAGTTCTCTTACAGTCCTAACTATTCCCTACTCTGTCCATATCATAACCTTCCCACACAATTACCAATTTAGTAGAATTTACTCTCCCTTTATGAAGAGACTGTGACATTTTGCTCTTTCTATTCCCAGCACTTAAAGTATTGCCCTCTAATTTTGATTAATTTGAATCATGAATGCACGATTCTTCATTTTCAAAGGTTTATGGTTATAGAAGTAGCAAATTATAGTCAACAGAGAGCTCATCTTGGAAAGTGGAGCCATTTGGGTTCCCATTTCTATCATCAAGGTAGTCAGGTGGTGCAGTGGATAGAACATCACACCTGGATTCTAGAGCACCTGAGCTCCAATCCAATCTTAGCCACTTATTAGCTGTGGGACCTTGAGCCAAGTCACTGAGCACTTATTTGCCTCAGTTTCCCTACTGTACAATGAGGATAAAATAACTTCTATCTCACCAAGTTTTTGTAAGGATAAAATGAAATAACATTTGTAAAGTGCTCAGCCCAATGTCTGCCCCATAGTGGGTACTATAGAAATGCTTACTCCCCTCTCTTCCCTCCTTTCCCTTGTTTTGACACAGTACCATAAATTTATGGTCCTTGACCCTAGAACTAACTCTCCCAAGTTGCCAAGAAGATACTGATTCACACTGGTAAATGGAGTTTCTTCACCTGGAAACTCTTATTTAATAAACCAAGGTCCATTCCATGTAATAAGATAAATATGAAAATAGAGAAATAGTGTAAAGCTTCTTAAACTGTAGGTCATGAGCCCATATGGGGGTCTCATAACTGAATGTAGGAGTATCACAAAATTATGATTTATTATCAGCAAATGTTTGATTTGTATACCTATTTTATATACCTGAGGTCATTAAAAATTTCTCAGATAAAAAAGGGGTTGCAAATGGGAAAAGTTTAAGAAATCCTGCCCTAATATTGAGGGAGGGACTAGTCAGTAACAAAAACATTCTTGAGGAAGAACAGAGTGAAAGGAGAAAGAATAAATGGGAGGGGAAATACAATTAGTAATGGTAATTGTAAAAAAAAAAAAAAAATTGGAGCAAATTTCTCTAATGGAATATTATTGTTCTCTGGGAAATGATGAGCAGGATGCTCTCAAGAAAAAAACAAAACCTGCAAAGTCCTCCATAAACAAAGTAAAATATACTGTATACAAAGTAATAGCAATATTCTGGGGAGACAAGCTGTAAATAACTTTGTTATTCTCAATCCACAACTACTTTGAATCTGAAGGATTTACAATGAAAAATCATATCCATATCCAGAGAAGGAACTGATCAAGTCTGAATATAGATCTAAGTATTCTCTCACTCTTTATCTTTAACTTAATTTTTCTTGAGGGTTTTACATTTTCATTAGAGTGGGAGATCTTTTTTTCACATTCTTATGGAAATGTTTTGAATAACTTCACATGTGTTTTCTTAATTATGGATGGGGATAAGGGAGAGAACCTAGAAAGAATCTAGAACTCAAAAATCTTAAAAACAAATGTGAAAAAAAATGTTTTTAATCTAACTAGGGAAAAATAGTAAATAAATAAATTTAAAATAATTCCACACAGTATTAAATAAGGTATACCTGCTTAAACAAACCCAGAAACTAAATTTTTTAAATTATTAAAAAAAAACTTTTATACAAATAAAATCTGATTTAAAATAAAAAATAAAAAACAACCTTGTCCTAATGGATAGATAGCTGAGCTAAGGAGACCTGAGTTCATGTCCTGCTCTGATACCTACTGGATGTTTATGGAAGTCACCTCCTATTGCAGGGTCCTATGACTATAAGTTATAAAGAAGATGTCAACTTAAGTTAGAAGAGAAAGTTTCCCAACTGAAAGTATTCTGTACTAATCAAAAATCTGGTCTCTATCCCAATAAATTAGTAAAATATTTTACATGTGATTTTACTTAATCTTTCCAATAACCTAGTGAGGTAGGTGCTATTATTATCCTCATCTTACAGATAAGGAAACTGAGGTGAAAAGAAATTAAATGATTTAAGGAGGAATTTGAACTCATTTCCTTGACTCCAAGTACAATGTTCTGGCTATTTGGGCATCTCTATATTTTTTTTATTTCAAGCTCTACCAAGTTTTGCAGACTTGGAAAGGCTTCAATTATGGGTCTATCAAAAGATATTATGCCTGTCATCTGAGGCATACTTATCAATGCTTGAAGAGACTCAGTAAGCAAATGTTTGATTTGTATACCTATTTTATATACCTGAGGTCATTAAAAATTTCTCAGGCAAAAAGGGGTTGCAAATGGGAAAAGTTTAAGAAATCCTGCCCTAATATTGAGGGAGGGACTAGTCAGTAACAAAACATTCTTGAGGAAGAACAGAATGAAAGGAGAAAGAATAAATGGGGGGAAATATGTAATAACTTTTCTACTATAGCAACTCATGAAAATCACCACCTCATAATCAAGGGATTGATCAATGTTTATGCACAGTATACAGACCAAATCTGAAATATTAAAGCTGAAGCCATGAGTATCTATTTTCATTCTGTTGCAAAATTCCCATAATCAAATTTCTTGATGTGACCTCATCTCTTTTTCCCCCCAAAGCATACATTATTTCTGTTTCATTTGGGTAAAGATATAGAATTTAAAGACATCATCACCATGATTATATGGATTTTTTCAAACACATTTGACTTAATATTGAATATTATATTCAGAGTATGTCCTACCCTATCTTAGGATAACATAACATCTGATCATTAAACTATTTTGCATTTTCTTTCATTGCTGGGAGCAATTTCATGGACTTTTAGAGCTCCTCAGTCTCTTTCCTCTCCTCAGCAGAAGGTGCCTTGTCCACCTTATCTTTTTATAGAGCAGGACCAATCTTTTCCAACTGATGTCTGTAGACTTGAAGTATTACTACTAAAAATTACCACAGATCAGGGACTTAATAAATCCTTGTTGAATTTGAGACAAAAAATTTTGTCTCAGACAGGAAGTCCTGAGTTCAAGTGTGGCTTGACAGATAGGATTGTTTGGCTCAAACTCACTAAATGTTTTTTTCAATAGCACACCTAACTTATGGCTTGACATGTTCTTCCTATTCACAACTCTCTCTCTACTCCAAGCCTTAATGACAAAATATTGTTCTAAAATCACCAATTCCATTAAGTTACTTTCCTGCTCAAGACTTTTACATGATTCCCTATGCAATCACACCAAATCTAAATTCCTCCTAGCTTTCAAGGCCCTCTATCTGATCTATCCATCCACATCATCTGCTCCTTCCCAACACATTCTCTTAATTCCAGCCTTTGTTTAATACATTAACCTTATTTCAAATGTCCTCCACTTTTTCCCCCCACAAATCAAAATTCCTCATATCCTTTAAGTGACAGTCAGCGGGGAGTACACCTCCATTAGAAAGTCTCCCCCAATTACCTTAGGCAATTGATGCTTTCCTGCCTCTTATAAACTTCTATTCCACATGCTATATATGTACCACAAAGACTAGTGATTATTTTGTCTTAACATTTCCTATGTTAGTTTTGTCTTTCCCAGAAGATGGCAAGGTCTTTAATAAGACTATTTCATCTGCTACCTTTGTTTCCTCCAGAGCACTTAAAGCATAGATGGGTAGATGGTAGATACTCAGTAAACACTTATTGAATGAATGATTAATTAAAAGGACACAGGAACTTCTGGAGGCTTTCAAATGTAATGCCATCCTTTGTCTCCCTGGAACACTGAGCAGAAGGCTGTTTGAGTTTTTTAAGACTGTTTCTTGGCTCCTCTGCTTTGCTTTTCCACTGGAGATGCAGCCATACTATTACAGAGAGGGGTTGATGGGAAAAGTTAGCATGAGGCTATTAGGTAGAACAACTGGGGACATAAAAGGAAGATAAACTACAGGCATAAATGCAGAACTCAGTAGGGGAGCATGTACATGTACAATGTATGCATACATGAAAAGCTTAGCTTTTCAAAGATTAACACATTTTCCTTTGGGGCTCCTGTTCATTTAAATGCAGTAGACAGTATTTTTATAGTTTTAGGATGCACTGTTGAGTTCAATCCTGCCTCATTTCTGTTTATCATTTGAACCTAAGAGCCTAGCTTTGGCAAACATTGAACATAGAAGGAAGGCCCACTCATTTTTTGAGTACAAATAATGCACTAGCTCTGTCTCTTCTAGCTTGAGTTAAACAGAGAAAATCCAATGTAGGAAGAGAATGAAAAATTTTTCACGTTCTTTTCACATTTATAGAAATATTTATACATGTGTACTTTATGTTTATTCAATATATTGATTAAACAACTCCAATAAAATATTAGTTTAATATACAAACACTAATACAAATGAGCATATAGTTCCTTCCCAGAATGAATCTGACTTTAATATTTCCCCTTTAAATAAGAAAGCCAAAAAAAAAAAAAAAAAAAAAAAAAAAAAAAAAAAAAAAAAAAAGAAAAGAAAAGAAAAGAAAAAATAAATAAATAAATAAATAAATAAGAAAGCCAAAGCAGTACACTACTTTGGTTCTAATAATCCTATAGAAAATAAAACACATAGAATTTTAAAGTTTTCATAAAGTACATAGCCTGGAAATCTATCAACTCAGCCACCAAAGCTTGTTAACCTGTTTCCATGTGCTCCGGTAGCCTGTTGTCAAGATACCTTCTTTTTATTTTTTCTAAGATTATTAGTTTCAGCATAGCATTTACTGCACTTCACACTCAAGACACTGAAAGATAGCCCAAATTTACTTGCTCACCAGTCTGAACTTTGGAGAGTCTATAACCTTCACAATAGCAATGGTTTTCTCTTTTTTCTTCATCATTCTCTTTGCCTTAAACTTGCAAACAATAAGCAGAAAATCTAGGCTGAAACTTCTGCACAAAAGTGAACTTTGATTCTTTCTTGGACTTTAAGACTAATTTGGTCCAGGATGTGACTTACAAAAGCTTCCTCACTGATGTTATGCACATTTTCAAGTTACTCAGCTAAGCAAAGTGGGTTGTTAATATTTACTCAATCCCCATCCGTGGAATGGTTTTGAACTCTAACAGTTTACTTAGATTGCCAAATGCCACCAGCATTTACATTTACCTGGTTGAAGAAATGCCGAGAAAATAAGATGAAGACATGAGTTACTTAGGTCAGGAGAATTATATGTACCAACTTATTATCTTTCCTAATGTGTGGCAGCTGCATTTTCACCATCATTCTCATTAACAAAATCATTCTCACGGAGTATTATAAAAAGGAAATGTTTTATCTATTTGATATTTGTTTCTAAGAACCACATCCCACTCCCCAGAATCAGGAATTGGTAAAAGTATTTTAATCTCCCTTTTTCATGGATTCTAACTACTCTGGCATTTATGGTATTTATTGTCCATGCATTTATTGACTATACACTTAACTAATCCAGGGGATTGAATTTCTGATTCATCACAGCAGCAAAAATGGTCAAACTATTGATTCTTTATGGTTATCTTAATGATTAAGTCAGTTGGTCAGCAATGATTATTTGGTATCTACCATGTAGAAAGAGCTACACAGCAGCATCTAGTAAGTAACTGGTGAAAAAACCAAATAGAAAGAGGTTCTCTTCTCTTCCCCAAATAAAATCATCCATCAGTATGGAGAGGGAGTGTGTGAAAATCTGAACTTAGGCTTAATGGACAAAGCAAAAAACTATTCCTTGAGGTCTCATTTCCTTATATGAATTTTGACAAACTAACTCTAATGAAAATAATTTATTCTTTCTGAAACAGAGTTGAGAATTAATAGTTTCATGGTTATCATCAGTAAGTGGTCATTAAAATCTCTTGGCACACATTCCATTTATTACTACATCTTCCTTTTTTCTTTAGTGTACTGACACAAACACTGATTCAAATATCAATATTTCTATTAACAAATACAGACATGGGCAATTTACCCTGGAAAAAACCTCCAAAAAGCTAAAGAATGCTGTCATCCAAGGAATAAACTAAACCACCTAATCCTACAGTCCTATTGTCACTGCCTCTATTATTTTTTGTTAAAAGACAAAATTTACCAGTCATATCCCTCTCATTCCAAATCTTACCCTACTCTCACAAAGGATATTATATTCACAATTATATTATGTAGTTCTGACTGTAATATGCCCAAATCCTACTTGCTAATATAATATGGACACTTAAAATTAGAAGGATATTTTTATTTCTTAAAAACAGGACACTAAAATTAGAAGGTAAGAGATCATCTTGTTCCAATCTCCACCCAAATCATAAATGCCAACATTTCCCTAAAGCAGTAATCTAATTTTGCTTGAAGAAATTGCGATCAACCTAATGTTCATGTATTTACCATAAGAATTCAAAACTTTAGGAGGTCCACAGTTTCATAACATAGATCCCAATCCCCTCTCCAACTCAGAAAACAGTTTAATGAAATAATAAATAGTTTAGAGAATATCTAAGGTTAAAAAAAAAAAATTCTTCAATATATAAATGTCTTAAGTAAATCTCTCTACATATAATTAGGCCAGTTCTTGGACATACAAACAAAGTTTACTGCCAACCTCACAAAGATTTCCCATTTTGTTAAGTCCAGAGATCACATCCCAGTGTTTTATGAACAGAACACTTGGGAGACATCAACTAATTACTAAAGTCCTATTCCTATGTCTCTTCAACAACAGATAATAATAATAATTAAAAAAAAGAATCCAACCCTTGTTAAAACCATGAAATGTTATGACATCAACACCAAAATAAGCATGAGATCAACTTAAACTATATAGAAGGCAGTCTTTAAATAGACAAAATAGTTTGGCTGGATATTTCCCTCAAGAAGCTCTTGATATACATCTGTACATCTTAGACAAACTTCTTACTCCACAGTTATCAAGGATCTCATAATTGTGAAACTTAACCTTTCTTAATCTTCTTCCTTCATCAATAAACATTTATTACATGCAGACTAAGTACTAGGAATTTTGCTAAGTGCTGAGGATATTAAAAAAAAAAAAAAAAAAGATAGTCTCTTCCTCAAGGAACTTACATTTTCTTATAATTCTCTGCAGCATTTCTTACCCTTGACCAGTTTCCTACTAGACAGTCTCTTCTCTGATTTTTTCATGAGTGTTTTGTGTTTTCTCCTGATTCTCCTTTTATCTAGATTCTAATCTCTAACTCCTTTGCTGAATTATTTTGTCTTTATAACCACTAATACTGGGTGTACCCCCAAGGTTCTAACCTGGATCCTCTTCTCTTTTTTTTCTGTATAATCTCCTATGTGGTGAGACTTGTTCAGCACCCATGGGTTCTCTCTGTGCAGATGACTTCCAGATTGAAATATGTAGACACAAGTTTACTACTGAATTCTAGTCCTGCATCCCCAACTGCCTACTGGATATTTCAAACCAGGTGTTCATAATAGAACTCATTATCTTCCCTACCCAGCCATAGGTATCACCATTCTAGTTTAAAATCTGGTGTCATGGTTACTTTACTCCACCTAATATATCCAATCAATTATCAGATGTATCTTTTTCTAAAACATCATTTTCTCTCCATTCTTTTAGTCACAATCCTCCTATATAATATCTCTGTCTCAATTCTCTCCTCCAAATCATCCTTCAGACAAGCATCAAATTAAGTGTCCTTAAGCTTAGATCTCTCCACATCACTTCCATACTCAAAACTCCAATACTGAGGTAGGATCAAATATAAACTTCTTTATCTGCCACTGAAAGATCTTTCAATGCAGCCCCAAACATACATGAATGAAACTGGAAAGGATAAGAAGACATGGATGAATTGTACAGGATTGGACACATTGGTGAAATTATTGGTCAATAAAAATATTAAAGCAAGAAGCTGACTGGTCTCAAACAACTGATTGGGTCTAATACTTATAATCATATGCAAACCAACAGTTCAGTTCCACTTCCATTAGTAAGGAATGAGAAACTCTTTTAAATAATATTGAAGAGAATTTGATTTCTGTATTCAGTTTGAAAGTAGAAAAACTAAATATTTAAGTGATTATTATACTGTCCAATGAGTGCTTCAACAAGTATATTAAAAGTTTGCTAGTGCCAGGTAGAGCCTCTGGGTGAGTTTTCATATTCTATCCCAGTTCCTACTTTCCTAGGTTCTAGCTTAGAGGTTAATTAAAGGTTAAATCTTGACATTTTGGGCTTATGCCAATGGCCTATTTTATCCAAATGTGTTCTTTTTTTCCCCTCCAAAAAATGTATTCGTTATGATCTCTAAAAAATAATTTTAAATTACTATCAAAAGCATCTAATTAAATACATATATGAATTTACAATGGTTCATAATCTCAGCTAAGAAAAATTGTTCATACTCTCTGAGATGGGGTATATGCATTTAATGTCATTTTAATATTGCATTCCACATGTGGGAAATGGATATGTTATAATCAAATCATACTTAGAAATCAGTTCCAATTTAACATATATTTTAACGTGTTTAACATAGATTGAATTACTTGCCATCTAGGGGAGGGAATGAGGGGAAGAAGGGGAAAAATTGGAACACAAGGTTTTGCAAGGGTCAATGTTGGAAAATTATCCATGCATATGTTTTGAAAATTTAAAAAAAAATTTAAGAACCGTATTTCTAATAACCCCCCAAAAGAAGAAATCAGTTCCAAAGAAAAGTATGATGAAAGCAATATTACATGTGTGTGTGTGTATGTATTGAAGAATATAATTATTTCAAGTAATAAAATTCATACATAAAAGGAAAAAGTTTACAGGAAATGAAGCCATCTTTTTTTTTTTTTAAATCTAGGAGGTGAAGAAATAATAAGAAAATAATATTTCCATTCCAGGAAGTTAGATATGCAGAATTTATCATGACCAGAAAACTTTAATTATACTTAAAGCATGAGGTAAGACTCGAGGTAGAAGTTTTGAAATAGCAATCCTCAATAAAGTTGGGCATGGAATACTAGCCCAAGATAACAAAGTTTAAGCACAAAATTTCCCAAAACAACGCAAATAAAAATCCCAAGTTTAAAACCTCATCAACGGTAATTAAATGTTTTAGCCATCATTAAATTGCCAGATTGAGAGCAGGGGCAGAAAAGTATCAGCAGACAGGCAATAGGGAATGCTTTCTTGTGGAAATGAAAGGGATTCTTTATGAAACTTTTTGAGAATTCAAAATATGAATTTTACAACCCTCAAAAGTGAGCCAACAACCTTTGTACTCAAGGAACAAGCTCTTGTTTTGCACAATTGCACAGAATTAGACTTAGAAGGGGTCTAATCAACATTACCTCCTCACTCCAATATCATTTTATAAATGAGGAACCAGGAATAAAAATTGTATAGATAGTACATGACATAGTTGGGATTCAAACCTAGGGTTCTTTGCTTGCAAATTCAGTGCTTTTTCTCCTGCACTATACTGCATGTCAAAGAACTCAGAATTCATATTATTAATTTAAGTTATTTAAAAAAAAAACAAAAACAACACTAACTTCAGAATTTAAAGTGCTCACTTTTTTCTCTTATTTTCTGAAAGAATGTAAATGTCTAGAAATTCCCTAAGGAGTCCTGAAAAAAAATCTATATACACTACATCTTGTATCCTTGCTCATCTTTTAATTAGTAACTAGAAGGTTAAGTGAGCAATTGCAGATGAGATGCAATTCTTGGTTTGCATTGCATATTGCTCCAAGTAAGAGAAGGGCATCAACCAATCTCAAAGGAATTTGTCCTGATTTTGACAGCAATGCTTCTGTACTGGGTGCAGAATATTTTACTTACACTAGTCCTAAATACTATTTAAGGGCCTTAAGATAAGTTTCTCTTTTCATTATGCTTACTCTTCTAAATCCATGACTTGGAACCTCTCCCTTCCTTCCAGGCTCAACTCTCAAGTATTATCTCCTACAAGGGTCCTTCACTGATAGGAGCAGTTTTACATATTTTTACATATTGATTCTCACTTATGCAGGCAGCTCATCTTCACCCCGGACAAAGTAAGAATGCTGATACTAGCATTTGTATAGTACTTTAAGGTGGGCAAAGTGCTTTCTTTACAAAATATTTCAAGAAAACCCTGAGAAGGTAGGTGCTATTATTATTATTATTATTATTATGATTTTTCAGGTGAGGAAACTGAGACAAGCTGAGATTAAGTGGTTTTTTAAGGCCGTGTACAAGCTACTTCTCTAGAGTAGGATGTAAACCCAATGCTTAACCTGGATAATTTAGAGTAGGTTCCTCCCTGGCCTCCCTGGCAAAAGTCTCCCCCTACTAACAATCCAGTCTTCCACTAAAAAGCTGAAGTGATTTTCCCAAGTATAGGTTTGATCATGTCACCATGTCACACTTTAAAACTCAGTCGTTTCCTCTTGCCTCTAAGATAAAATGTAAACTTCTCCATTTACTTATTTGAAGTCTTGGTGCCATATCTTTTTTTGTTTGTTTCATTCATTTGCTTGTTTGTTCCTAATCCTATACTCTAGCATGAACTATTTGTCCCCTCCTTAACTCCACATTCCAGAATGCCTTGGTTACCTCTTTCAAGAGTCAGTTTAAGTACTGTTTTCTATAATTCCCATGAACCCTGACATAGCAAGTATTGTATACTGGTGAATTAGGGAAAACATGAGATTTGGTTCCTATGAACTTCTGGTCACAATCTGAACTTTAGCACCTTCTGGAGCAGCTTCATATACAGATTGGTGACTTTTCTCTTCCTTTTTTCTGGAGGAACTGTATTGTGGCTTCATGATCATTGAACTCAAGGCCAGCAGCACCATAGCATACCTGAACTAAAATTACTGAGCTTAGGGACACTAGACTAGATTTCAATACTGTGTTTGGGGGGCCATTTAAAACAACAGAATCCCCTAACAAAGAGCACAAAAATACAACAACAAAGTATGAATAAATAGACCAAGGGCAGTTTGTGGATAAAGCCCTGAGCTTGGAACAAGGAAGACTCATCTCCATGAGTTCAAATCCAGCTTTAGCTACTCACTAGTTGTATGACTCTGAACAAGTCACTTTCTCCTGTTTACCTCAGTTTCTCATCTGTAAAATGGCCATTTCTTCCTTGCTCCAAGCTCAGGGCTTTATCTACAAACTGCCCTTGGTCTATTTAGAAATGACAAACAAATGAACAACAACTAGACCAGGAAAAGGACACTTGGTTTTGCAGTGTGAAAGCTGAAACAAGAAGTCAGGATGTTACCTTGCTCAGGTGGGACTTGTGTCTATGAATGATTGTGAAAGTAACTTTGAGTATTCGTTATACAAATACAAAATCTTTGAATAATGAGAATCAATTGTACATGTAACCATAACATATGTATGTGAATACACGCAAACAAACACACATATATATAATTCCACTCTAAACTCTTTCCTTTGGTGATCTCAGCTTCCATGTGTTCAATGACTATATTTATGCAGATGACCCCAAATCTATAAGTAATCCAAAGCTATCAGTCCAACTCCAGCAAAGGCTTGTTAATTACCATTTACTCTGTTTGGAGAAGGAAATGGCAAACCACTCCAGGATCTTTGCCAAGAAAACCCAAAATGGGGTCCAAAAAAGACAGACAAAATGACTAAACAACATGAACATTTTTACATGGCTATACAAGAACCCTTCCTAAGACACAGATCTGATAATATCCTTCCCTTGCTCAAAAGACAAAATACAAATACTTCAGGATGTCATTTAAGGTCTGCAACCCACCTTTTCAGCCTTATTTCTTGCTCTTCTGCTTCAAATAGTCTATATTCCTGAGCTTTTCCCCAAGGTTGACATTCCAGTTTCTGCCTCCAATTTTTTGGGGGGTGGATATAGGGAGAAAAGGTGAGGTTATTTTTGTTTTTGTTTTTTTGTTTGTTTTAAAGCAGGGCCCTCTCTCCTAGCTGAAATGGATGACTTCCTCATTGCAAGCTCTCAAAATCCTCTTGTTCTTTCAAGGCTAAGTTCAGATAAGTGCTTCCCTGATTCTTCTAGTTATCAGTGTTCTTTCTGTTTCTAAATTGTATTTTACTGTATGTTTGTTTATGCTGTATCCTTCCAGTAAAATGTAAGCTTTTTTAGGGCAAGAACAGTTTGGTTTTTGTTTTCTTATCTCTGACACTTAGCATGGTGGCTTACTTAAGTAAGCCTACTATAAATTATAGCCTACTATATACTTATACTTACATAAGTGCCTACTACAAAGTAGGCACTTAATAAATGTTAGTTGAATTGGATTGAATTAGAGAGGTTTAATGAGTTGGCCAAAGGCATACAATTAAATGTGTCAAAACTAGGATTCAAACCCAGTTCTATTGTTGAGTTCTTTTTCCACTATACCTTAGTATATTTTTTTTAAAAATTCATTTTAAACAGAAGATATATTGTCAGTCACTTAAGAGTAGGAAAAAAGTGTCATTTGAGATATCTTTATATAATTATTAAAAGTTTTGAGTTTTATTTATTTCTATTCTATGTCATTTTGTGACATACATCAATCAAAATTTAAAAACACTCACCGTCCTTTGCATTAGGAGTGGAGCTTCTGGACAATCTGTTCCTTTATCATTAAAACTTGATTCCATGCTGATTATGTTCTCAAAAACATCATCCATCTAGCAAAATGTAATATACTTAGAATAAATATACAGGCTCATAACAGCTGTCTTATCTCTGTAATCACTCAATTGACAAGCATTTGTCAGACTTTGACCATGAGCTAGAAACCTGACAAATGCTTTCATTTAAAGAAATTAAATTATTGTGTCATCTGCAAAATGGCCCCCAAATCTTTTTTTTTTTCCCCCCCTGAGGCTGGGGTTAAGTGACTTGCCCAGGGTCACACAGCTAAGAAGTGTTAAGTGTCTGAGACCAGATTTGAACTCGGGTCCTCCTGAATTCAGGGCTGGTGCTCTATTCACTGCACCACCTAGCTGCCCCCCCCCCAAATCTTTATATGCTAAAAATAATGGTCAGTCCATGTGCTTTATATGGCTAAAATATTCTCACTGAAAATGAAGATTAATAGGAAGCAACAAAGTGAACCAGAAGCAACCAGAAAAGTGTATGAAAAGCCCCAACCCAGGGACCTTGCTATTTCATCATGTCATTTTCTGATACTGACAATCTCTTTATTGTTGGATTGTTTTCATTATTTTCAATTCTTTGTGATTCCATTTGAGATTTTTCATGGCAAAGATGCTGGAGCAGTTTGCCATTTCCTTCTCCAGCTTATTTTACAGATGAAGAAACTGAGAAAACAGGGTTAAGTGATTTGCCCAGAGACACACAGCTAGGTTTGAGGCCAAATTTGAACCCACGAATATGAATTTTCTTGACTCTAAAACTAGCATTCTATCCATTGTACTACCTCTCACTCTTTTTAACACTCCCTTGCATGACAAAATAGAAATTTCTCTCCTATGGTTGATTTTCGCTATATTTGCTCCATGATCATCTACAGCAAAGTACTTCTTATAAAAGGGAACTGGTGGCTGTTACCCTGATATATTTCAATCATTCTTCCAGGTGCAGAATTCAGGCAAATAAAACCACTGATTAATAAACCTGCCAATTCACTCATAAAACCTTTTTTTTTTTTTTTCCTGTCCTTGAAAATGGTTATGTTGCTGTACAACAGCAACAAATAAAACAAAGCTTTTGTATGATTGGGCCTAAATTATAATGCTAGTACAGCACTTGTACAAATAAATACATGCCTATATACCGGGAAGAAGACTTAAAAACTTAATAGAATTTACCTCCCTTCCCAATCTACTTCATTAATCCTTTCTTTTCATTGTCATCCCCTTTCCACTCCTTCCTATAAGGGAAAATGCTAGTTTGGATACATAGGAGTAGAGTGTGTGTGCCATGTTCTCTTTGCTCAGGATGTGAAAACCAATAAAAGAAAGTGAATGAAAACTGTGTAGAGATAAATGACACTCCTACAGATGGCTCAAAATATTTCATTGTTTTCATTACTTTTAAATCCTATTCAAGATGTCCATGGATTTAGAAAAATCAAGAATAATGTGACTAGGAATGATGTGGATTCTAGACTTATCTAGTTATCTTCACTAGGATTTTCTTATGATTCACATAAAAGTAATTGGGACTATCACTTAAAATTAAGAAAAATGAAACATGGTTTGCTTGTGATTATCATGATAATCTAACCTCTGGAAATTTTGATATATAGAATGTTTATTATTATTGTCAGCAGGTTTTCATTTTTCAGTGTTTCCTTTCACTTAAATAATAAAATTAATTCTACATCCAAAGAGTGCCAGGAAAAGAAAAAATTTCAAATGGTGAGGAATAACAAAAGTCATGGTGAACAAGATAGTTTTCTTGTCTTTCCTCCAAAATAAAATAGATGATATTGAAGCTGCTCCACCTAAATGGTCTCTATTTTTCCTATACTTTCCTATCTCCTCTGGTACTATGAGCTATCAATTATCTTTTTCTTATATATTCAATCTTTCCCTCTTCACTGAGTTCTTCCCCTTTATCTGCAGATAAGCTCAGACTTCCCTTATGCTAACCAAACAAATAGAAACTGTCCTTGACACCAGTTCCTCAAATGTATAGTTCATTCATCCATTCATGTATTCATTATATAAAGAATACTAGTTATGTGGGAGGCAGTTTGATATTAAAAGGGCTCTTAGACAGGTCTCATTCTCCTTGACTTCTAGATAATACTCACACTTTCACTCATCTATTCATTAAAATTTGCTACCTCTTTGGCTCCAGTGACACTGAATTATTTGGACATTCCTCTTGTTTCTCTGACTTTTCTTCCTGCTGCTCCCCTTATTTAATCTCCTATAATAGCTCATCCACATTTGATTGTCATTATCTAAGTCTCTACTTTCAGTCCATACCTCTCTTTCTGAATATAGTCCTTTTCCAGCTGCCTACTGGACATCTTCCTCTGCCTATTCCATCAACATGCCAAACTTAATGTCATGGAATGAACTCCTCTTCTTCCCCAGAACTTTGCTTCTCCTAATGGCATTAATACATCATCATCTTCCAAATTCAGTATTAACTTGTAATCTCTTTACATCTGTTCCCTCATTTCTATCACTGCTACTATCAGTTTCTCAGGACCTTATCACTTCACACTTATATTATTGATGCATTCTGATAATCAGTATTTCCTCCATTATAAACTGAGGAGAATTCTATCTTTTTATCATCTTGATTCAATTCTTTTTTATTATTAAAGCTTTTTATTTTCAAAACATATACATAGATAATTTTCATCATTCACTTTTGCAAAACCTTGTGCTCCAAATTTTTTTCTCCCTTCCTTCTTCCCCTTACCCTAGACAGCAATAATTGAGTCAATTCTTCAAAAAGCTACACTGGTCCTCAACAGCCTTCATAATAAATTTTGAGCTATTTGAAAATGAAATGGGCTACCTTATAAGGTAGTGGATTTCCTCTGATTCACATTTTTAAACAAAAACTAAAGGGGCACCTATCAGAGGGATAGTACAATGCGACTTCCTGTTGAATTGGAGGACCAATATGGAAGACTTCTAATATTTTAAAAGTCTATGTCATTTCCCCGATCATACACATTACAGTGTCCCTGTACCTCACTGAATTAAAGCCATATGTTATTCCAATATCCTTCATATTCTGGCACCATTATGTCTTTCCAGCCTCACAATCTTTCTTGTATGCATGCAGTCTATTGTCTAGCTAAAACAGATTATAATCTGTAAACATACTTTTGTCATCTGCTCATTCACTCAAGCAGTCCCTCTGCCTGGAATACTCTTCCCCAAATTTCCTTGTAATTCTATCCATTTTTTCAAAGCTGAGCTTAAATATGATCTCATTTATGACAATTCCTCTTATACTTCTAGGGCAAAGAAGCAATCCTTCCTTCTGATTTACTAATAAACTTTAATGATAGTCCCTTTACATCTCATACCACATTCTTTTTCATAGTTATTTACAGTTTTCTCTTCTTCCTACCTTCCAAACCATAATCATTGGAAGGTCTTATTTAATCATTTAGTTAATCCCTCTATAATCCCCACTACAAAATCTGGCCTAAAGTGAATGTTTAGTAAATGTGTTGAATATTCTCTGACTTTTCCCACTGCTTTCCTTAAATCACCTCATATTTATTTATCTGCGTACATGTACCTTTTCCAGCACAATACAAGCTCCTTGAGACCAAGAATCAATTCATTTTTGCCTCTGAAATCTCAATATCAGTACAGTGTCTATACTGAACATTATCGATGTTCAGTAAGTGCTTAACTGAACTAACCAATGCATGACTAAATAATAGCGAGGGGACAAACATCTGCAATACTGATGGATATATATTTCCCTTTTTCATAGACAACAACTTCTAACCAAACTCAAAATCCTGAATTTCAGATAATTTCCTCTGTCTCAATCCACTACAGGTAAGAATTGTGAAAATGACTTTGAATTGGTGATGACTTCAGGGCTACCATTAGTGGGGTGGAACTATGTCCTGCTCAAATCATTTGTGATTTAACTTTTAGTTTAAAAAAAGAAAAGAAAACATACTTCACATTTTGTTTTATCTATTTGATCTGGACTGTGTTTTTATCTGTGCCGGAAACTTCCAACATGGAAACTCCTGGCAATGTCAATAATTAACTTATCCAAACTTTATTCTATTAAGAGATCTGTCTATGGTACTGAGAAGTTAAGTGCCTCATGTGCAGGCACACAGCTTTGGTATGTTTAAGAATTCGAACGTAAACCCAAGTCTTCCAGCTTCTAAGGCTGTCTCTGTATCATGAGGACTCATATTTTGCTTATTAGATTAAAAAGCCCATATTCTTAAACTCTTCTGAACAAGAGACCATGTCAATAAATTTTTATTCTCTACCCTTCTTCACCAAAGAGTCATCTCATACCAAAATCCATCTTGAAAATGGATATCTATTGGAAATGTTTTTTAGAACAGTACATGTAAAATTTATAACAATTGTTTGCCTTTTCAGTGAGAGGGCAAGAAAAGACACATCACTGAGGAAAAAATAAAATATTAAGTATTTTTTAAAAGAAAATGGATATTTATAAGATCCCCTGTCCTTTATAAGTTGTTAATAGCTAATAATAAATTTATTCTTCTCTTATGTTTGTAATCTTAATGGAATTATGGAAATTCTGAATCCAAATTCATATTTCAAAAAAAAATTACAACCAATTAGTATGTCAGGATAGTCTCCATTTTTTTTTAAATGAAAGAAAGAGTACATTACCCAAATGACTTTCAGAGTTAAATTGAACTTGCTGGACAGTTCTAGAACTGTGATCATTTAAAACTTTTTGTGTATACACACACACACATCACTTGTGTAAAAATTAATGAATTATCATGGAATGGAAGGGACCTTAGAAAACTTTCTAGTTCACTTCTCACTTAAGGAAACAGGTCAAGCGACCAACTAAAAGTCACAAAGGTAGAAAATTGCACTTGGATCCATCCATCTTTTCCAGTATACTGCCTCTTAATGCCTCTCTATCTTTTTCTTCTGGTCTTAAACAAGTAATGATAATTTTCAAAATCATTAGTCATATATTCCATACCACATTTTTATGGTCCTTCCCAAGAGCTAGCAACTTGGTGATTGGATTTTCTGTGATCTCAATCTCATTGTCAGGAGGCACATTTCCGTTCTGTACCAAATGTGTGACACCTGTGGCTTGTGGATGAGTCAGTGTTAGGGTTTGATTGGGCAACTTGGTGTCAAGAGTCAGATACTCCTTAATTTGGTGTCTCTGTGCTTGCTGTATATGGTACCTAGTTGGGTTTTCCACTTGTGTTTGAACCTAGAAATCAAAAAGATAAATGTTAATGGGTCACATCATTTGTTAAAGCATAATGACTAACAGTTCTATTTTTAACTGCCAATCGTGACATTAAACACATAACACTCTAAAATACCCCAAGCCTTTTGTAGATTTTCATGGTTGTCAGAAGTTACATAAGGCTGTAATGACTTTACTATTTAGAAAAATCAATATGTGTCAGTGAGAGACTGCTGGATTTCTTAACCTTTACTACACATCATTTGATGCCAAAAGCATTGGTAAAAATTAATTTCTCTCAAAATATTGTGCAAAAGAAAATGGCATGCAATGACACAAAATTAATTGCAAAAGTGATTGCATAATGCAGTGACAGTGATAAAGAAAATGCCCAAGATCTTGCTGCTCTGAGTTCTTTACTTACCTTGTAATAAGGTCGATCAGTTAAATGAGGCATTGCTGAGTTCTGAAAAAAAGAAAAACTTTCAGTCCTAAGAAAAGCCTATCCACATATCAATTGTCAATCAAACAACCAGTGTTTGGGCTTTCCAAGGCTACAAGTCAAAAATGAAATTTTTGAAGCTCAGTGGGTCATTATACAGTCAGTGATCTTGCTTATCGACCTCGGTGGTAAAAAGCACCCCATCTTTTTGAATGCCCAAGGCAATCCCTCCACATTTCAGACTCCTTTTCACCAGTACTGCATTTGAGCTCTGGTGCTCATGTACACAGAGGCTGCTGGCAACTTGGCCTTCTGACTCTTTCTCCCCCTCCCCTATGATGTGACTAGTCACCAATTTCTAGTAATAAATTTTCCTCAAGTGGCCCATATGTAAGTGTGTTTAATATGCCCAGCATGTTAAACAATAGTAAAGGCTGCAGTACAGTGCTTATTTTTTTTCTTTTTTATTTCAGCTATACAAACTACTGTTTAATTCCCTTAACATACATTAGCCCAGACAAATAGCCCATACAAAGTATTTTGCATTTAAATGAGCTAGTTTGGGGTACAATATTGTAGTACTTACTTTAGTTTAATTCTGTTATGCTGACATTTTTAGCATTATTTTAATTGTGTGACCATAAAATAATTTTTCAGTCATATAAAAAAAGATTAAGATTGGTAATAAAGATTACACATATTACTAATTATATTGCTACGAGCTTTGAAGTTGTAAAATAACATTTCATTAAAACACCAGTGGGAATTTTTTAGGGTGGCTGTTTAGATTATTCTACAGTTTTAAGTTAACACTCCTCATTCTCTTCACACATTTACAAAATATATTTCATAAATAGCATTTTCAGACTCACAAATTAAAGAGTCCTCTTTAGTTATGTATTTTACATTAATATTTAAGAGCATTTGCATTAGGTTTTTTGTTCTGTTTTTTTTTTTTTTTTTTTTTTTTTTAAAGTAGAGAGCCTCTGGTTGAAATGAAAGGATGTTGAACTCATCAGTTCCCCAGATTCATTCGTCTCTTCTGCAGCATTTGTTAAAAGCTGCTTTAGGAAGTACTATGAAGGAAACCAAAGTTTTAGAAGACTCAGTTCAAACCTTCAAGGAGTTTATAATTTGGCTAGGACAATACGATCCACACAAATCAGATAACTGAAGAACAAAACAAGTTGAGCCAACTAAAGTGAAAAGTGAAAATGATAAGAGTCTAAGTTCAAGAACATGAACTTTGATTGATGTCTTTGAAAGAAAGTTGATCTAGAGCCATATGGCAGTATGCATGTGGCACCCTTTAAAGGGATGACTTCTAAGGACTAGTAATGGCTCTTTGATATTTCTTTATCTGTATTTCCCTAGTAGAACATAAGCTCAAAAACTGCTTCCTGTCTAGTTTTTAATCTTTGTATCCATAACACAAGGCAGCTAACTGATGCAATGGATACAGGACTGGGTCTGGAGTCAGGAAGACCAGTTGCCTTATTTCCTCATCTATAAAGTCAGCTGGAGAAAGAAATGGCAAACCAATCCAAAGTCACAAAGAATCAGACTGCACCAAAACAACTAAACAACAATAAATCCATAGCATCTAGTTCTTGAAACTTTTATTTTCTTTGTTTTGGTGGAATTTTTTTGGGGGGGTAGGATTGGGAGGGTCAACTGGAGCTAAGATCTCATAGGTGTAAGAGAACTTTTAATGAAAATGTTACCCATTTTAATAGGGAACTATTCTTCAATTTAGAAAATTGCTTTCAAAATTGTGAGATCAAATATCTTACTCAGGATTACATAGCCAGTATGTCACAGAGGTAAGTAAATGGTACAGTAGATAGACCTCAGCACAAAGTTAGCCCCAGTTTCCTTATCTGTAAAATGAGAATAATAATAATAATAGCACCTTAATCCCAGGGTTGTTAAAATAACAAAATAAATAAATCTATAAAGAACTTTCCAAAACTATATATAAATGCTACCTATTACTCCTTACTCTAAGAGGCTGGTTCTTTCTGCTTCAGCATGCCTCTTGCCTCGCCTGTAGCAGGCACCTAATAAATGGTCATCAAACTTCGTTCAATTAGATGTATTTATGGGGAAAGCATTATAAGTAGTGAGCCATGCCAATTGTTTATATTTTTGGTGCAACATTCACTTAATTTTTGCTGATTGAAATAAAGTTTTTTTAAAAATTAAGTGAATGTTGCCCCCAAAATATAAACAATCGGCATGGCTCCAAAAACTAATGATAATAGCACCTTAGATTCTTTTGCAAAGATTGGAGTTCCAGGGATGTGGAATTTTGCATATGTTCTTAGCTTTTTTTTAATGTATTGATTGGTTTTACTGATTTTTTTTTTTTAATCCTTAAAATCTTCTTTGTTGCTTCTCTGAGAGGGAGAGATACTGGGAGAAATTTAGGCAATGTAAAAAATATGTCAATAAAATTTATTTTTTAAAAAATTAAAGTCCATTTTTATCCTAATTCTTTGCCTATTCTGCCTCAAGGGCACTGAGTAGTCATCATTTTTACTTCTGCATCTTTTAGATAAAAGTAAGCAGCATTCCAATTCAGGGTCTGAATAACAGAAAATATTCATTAAGTAAGAATGAGTCCTTTCATCCACTCTGCACTTTAACCACCTTCCCTTTACAGATCTAAGACAGATGCTGACAGTTATGGAGCTCTGAGCTTTTCACAAATAAGAACAATAAGCTATTTCCTTGCAAAGAATAGAATTATAAGTAACAGCAATGCCTTCTAAAGTCTGTTTACTTGATAACAAAAGAAGAAACTTCACAGTCTTTGGAACACAAGCATTATCACTGGGGTAATACATGCATAGTGACATTCAGCTAATTCTATTTTCAATGATATTATGGCACTGTCCTTAAGTGAAAGGAAGGCTGGAAGGCAGAGAGATTATAGGCTACTGCAGTAGTCAAGGAGAGAGGTAATGGGGACTAGATGAGGATTGTGTGAGTGAAGAGAAGGGGACATACATAAAACTTACATCTTGTAAAAACCAGATATGAAAATGGAGTGGGAAAATGGAAAGTTGAGGAGGCAAACCCATTATAAGTCCAAATGACTGGAAGCATAGTGCTGTTTTGGACATAATGAATTTGAGATTCCTATGGGATATTCATTTAAAGATTTCCTCAAGGCTTTTTATCTGTGACTATCTGAGGAGAAAGAGATTAGGGCTATATAGATCTGAGAATCATCTGCATAGAAACTTTCAGCCCATAAGAGCTCATTAGATCAGCATACACATGTATGTATTTCTCAATTAGATGTAAGAGCAATTTTTAACATTTGGATGTTTTTAAATTTTCAGTTCCAAGTTCTCTTCCACCCCATCTCCCCAATCTCTGAGATGATAAGCAATTTGATACAGGCTATACATGTGCAATCATGCAAAACATTTTTATATTATTCTTCTTATGAAAGAGAAAACACAGACCAAAAAAAAAAAACAACACAAAAAGTATAAAGTAAAGTGGAAAATATTATGCTTTGATCTGTACTCTGGATAGACTGCATTTTCATGAGTCCTTTGGAATCATCTGTATTGCTGAGAGAAGCTAAGTCATAGTTAATTGGTAAGTAGCTTTCTCGTGCAGATTATCCATGAAGAAGAGAAATAACAGATGGTAACCAGCAGAAAAAGTAGGATCAAATGAGGATTTTTAGGATGATGGAGAGATGTGTATATGTGTTTATAGTAAGTTGAGAAGGAACCATTTCGTAAACAGTGAAGTTGGGGTGGGTGGGGGGGGGAGGAGGTGTGGTGGAGATAAGGTAGAAGAAATATAGTGGAGAAAAGAGAAGTTTATGAGATCAAATCACTTTTTCCTAACTCTCGCACAATAGCTTTCTATAATAGGTTCAGAAAAAAAAAAAGGGTCCCCCAGACTCTGAGGCCATGTCCTATCATGAAGACTTAATCAGTCATTCTTAATGGGACATATCCTTAACCTTCTCAAGCATGGATATTTCTCAAAAAATGTCAGCCCAAATTCCTAGGAAGTTCCATTTAGCTTAATAAACAGTATACAACATGCAAGGTAGCTTACATAATAGTGATAATTTGTATGTAGGAATGAATTAATGACGTTCTAAATTTACAAAATATTTTTTTTTATAATAATCTTATGATGAAGGTAATACAGATAACAGATATCATCATCCTTATTTTCCATGGGTGGGTACTCTAAATCAGGGCTTCTTAAACTTTTCCACTTATGACCCCTTTATGACTGAGAAATTTTTACATGACTCTGGGTATATAGCCATAATAAACTAGGTATATAAATCAAACATTTACTGATAATAAATCATATTTTTTCAACTCCCACTTTCAGTTATTCAACTCCATATGGGTTCATGAACCACAGTTTAAGAAGGTAGGCTCTAAACATGTCAGCCATGATGAAAAACTAAAACTCTTCTCTCCAGAATCATCAATGATCTCTTACTGACAAATCTGATGACCTCAATACTCATCATTTGCAGCCTTTGGCATTCTTCTAACTCTCTTCTCTGTATCTGTGACATTATTCTTATTTGATTCTTCTCTTTCCTGTAGGATAACTCCTTTTCAAACTCTTTTACTAAAAAATCATCCACTATAGTTCCTAACAATAGGAATACCTTGAGACTCTGCCCTAGACTCTCTTCTCTCACCATGACATTTAATCAACTCACCTCGGTTCCACGATAGCTCCCAGATCTATCTGTCTGAGTCTGAGTCTCCATCCTTAGCTCTAGTTCTGTATTACCAGCTGAATAATGGACATTTCAAATGGGATATCCTAGAAACATCTAAAATTGACAGACGGATCAACAGATCCAAAACACAACTGCCCCTTAATACATGAAACTCATCGCTTATTTCCCTATCTTGCCCTGGCTGTTTTTAATACCTAGAATGAACTCTTGTTCTAAGACTCTCTGGATTTCTTCAAGTCTAAACTCAAATGTCACTTTCTATATCAGTGGTTCTCAAAGTGTGGTCTGTAGACTCCTGGAGGTTCTTTCAGGTAATTCACAAAGCTGAAATCATAGTATTTAAATAATAATATTGAAAAATTATTGCCTTTTTTCATTTTTATTCTACTATAAGTATACAGTGGAGTTTTCTAGAGGTTACAGGGCCTCTGAATTAAAGATTTAGTTACAAAAATGAAGATTGAATTGTTATTTCAACTGTAGAATTATATTTTTGCCTTAAAAATGGACAAATCTCCACACATGATTGAACTTTGATTTTGCTTGTTTTTATCTGGTAGTAATACCAACTAATTATCAAAGATTTTCTTTTATGTGAATGTTTAACAACAAAGACAAGTAATACTAAAATATTCAAAATGCTGAGTAACTTTCTTTGAACCTGATGATTTTTTTTTTTTTTGAAGAGTTGTACAGATATTTACATGGATAGTAAAAACAATAGTGGGTCCTGTCAGATTGGCTAAGATGACAGGAACAAATAATGATGAATGTTGGAGGGGATGAGGGAAAATTGGGACACTGATACATTGTTGGTGGAGTTGTGAAAGAATCCAACCATTCTGGAGAGCAATTTGGAACCATGCCCAAAAAGTTATCAAACTGTGCATACCCTTTGATGGGCTTATATCCCAAGGAAATATTAAAGAGGGGAAAGGGACCTGTATGTGCCAAAATGTTTGTGGCAGCTCTTTTTGTTGTAGCTAGAAACTGGAAGATGAATGGATGTCCATCAATTGGAGAATGGTTGGGTAAATTATGGTATATGAAGGTTATGGAATATTATTGTTCTGTAAGAAATGACCAGCAGGAGGAATACAGAGAGGCCTGGAGAGACTTACATCAACTGTTGCTGAGTGAAATGAGCAGAACTAGGAGATCATTATACACTTCAACAATGATACCGTATGAGGACATATTCTGATGGAAGTGGATATCTTCGACAAAGAGAAGATCCAACTCACTTCCAGTTGATCAATGATGGACAGAAACAACTACACCCAGAGAAGGAACACTGGGAAGTGAATGTAAATTGTTATCACTACTGTCTATCTACCCAGGTTACTTATACCTTCGGAATCCAATTCTTAACGTGCAGGATTTACACATATATATTGTATCTAAGTTATACTGTAACACATGTAAAATGTATGGGATTGCCTGTCATCTAGGGGAGGGAGTAGAGGAAGGGAGGGGATAATTTGGAAAAATGAATACAAGGGATAATGTTATTAAAAAATTACTCATGCATATGTACTATCAAAAAAAATTTTTATAATTTTATAATAAATTAATTTTTTTAAATGGTGGGTAAAACTACTGTCACATTAGCAAGAACTGAGACTGTGGCACCAAAACAAACTATCATTCATATTCTTCACCTCTAGACATTCACAGTTTAAAAAAAAAAAAAAGTCTTTAAATAAATAAAGAGGTGGGTGAGTGATGCTAAATAAATAGTAATTAAAGTTTAAAATTAATTAAAATATCAAATGTTTATTAAAATAAATTAAAAACAAATGTCATTTTCCCTTTACAAAGTCCTAGAATAATCCATAAATAGTAATTTTATTATGTCTCAACCTTATAGGGTAAAACTTTTTAATTTTCTAAGTGACCAAAAAGAAAGTATATATAAAATAACTTTTTTTTTCACTGTCTACCGTAGTATAAGAGATGTCTTGAGTAGAAACATTTATGTAATTGAGTTGTGAGCTTTACTAGATCTTTTTTGTTCATGAAACATCATATTTACTTAAAAGAATGGCTAACAAAAACTATGGCTATTTAAACTTGGATATTTGGCAGACATTTTCTCAAAAATGAAACAAGCCTGTCACTTCAAGGAAAATAACTGACAACATTTGTTGCAAAAGATAAAATCTGAATTTTCAAATAAAAATTTGAATTTTGGAAAATATCTATGTGACTGTGAGCTTGACAGCTTCCCAACACTGAAGGAACTACTTGGAAAGCCTACTTCTGCCTTTTTCAAATACTTGTATGTCTGAAGCTGGACTTTCTTCATATTTTGCTCTTATTATTCAGTCTTTCTCGTTATGACCAACTCTTCATATCATTTGGGTTTTCTTAGCAAAGATACTGGTGTGGTTTGCCATTTTCTTCTCCAGCTCACTTTACAGATGAAGAAACTGAGACAGACAGGGTTAAGTGACTTGCCTAGGGTTATAAAAGCCCAACACTCTATCTACTGTACCACCTGGTTTCTTAGACTTCAACCAAAACAATATGTCACAACAGATTCAGTGAAGAAAAAACAGAGTCCAGTTATCTTCTAATAAGTCAGAAATTTATGAAAATATATAACAATGTCACTCTTCTCACTAATTTTTGTTTTGAAAAATAATTATTTATATATATGAGGATTTTTATTACTTTAACATAAATTAATAAATTAAATAAATTTAAAGTAATTCATAATAAATAAATTAAAATAAATATACTAAAATTATATATTTTTAAAGTATAAAATTCATAATTTCTAGAGATATGACCTACATACCAAAAGTTCTTTGGGGTTTCTCAATAATTTCTAAGCATGTAGAAGAGTCTCTAAAACAAAAAAAAAGTTTGAGGACAACTATTCTCTATGAAGCCCATCTTCATCACACACATACACACACATACACATACACATACACATACACACATATCCCCATTACTTTGTGTCAATTTTGAATATATTTGTATAACCCTATATTGGTGTTGTATCCCTCCCCCCAAAAGTTTCACCCCTTTCAATCTAAGACAACAGAGCATGTTAACATTATCATCTTTGTAAATACTTAATACTGTATGTTGAATATAACAGTCATGTAATAAACACTTGGTTGTTGATTAATTGCTTAAGAGAAATGAAAGCTTTTACCCTTTTTTACGAAAAAGTTCTCTGTTAGACATCAATTGATTATTAAGCATCTACCCTGTACCAGACACTGTGTTCAACACTAGCAATACAAAAAACAAAAGACTTGTCCACAAGAACTCATTATCTGATGGGGAAGGAAATAAACAAATGTGTCCAAATAAACTATGTGTAGATTTAATATAAAATAATTTAACAGAGGGAGGGGACTAGAATTCAGAAAGGTGAGGAATGGTTTCCTATAGAAGGTGGGATTTTAGTTGGGACTTACACCAAGGAAGCCAGAAAGCAAAGAGAGATAAGGAGAGAGTCCAATTTATGGGGGGACAACCAAAGAAATATCTAGAGCCCAATGATGTAGGGTCTTGTTTATGGAAAAGCCAGGTCAGTATCACTGACTCAAAGAGGATGTGTTAGAGAGTAAGGCTGTTACGAAGGGCTTTGAATGTCAGGATTTTGCATTTGATCCAGGAAGCAATAAGAAGCCACTGGACTTTTTTTTTTTTAAATAAAGGGGTGCTTTCAAATATGGCCTCAGACATTTAACATTTCCTAGCTGTATGACCCTAGGCAAGTAACTTAACCCCAATTTCCTCAGCAAAAAAAAAAATTTAAAAAGAGGTGCGTTAGTAAAGTTATTATAATAATTAAATGGAGAATGGATTGGAATAGGGAGAGACAAGGCAAATTGATGCAAAAAGCAAAAATAGTTGCAATAGCTATCCAAGCAAGGTAAAGCACCAGAGTGATGGCTGTGCCATTACTCCACTCATCCAGGCACCTGTGTAAAATAGAAATGTAACTCAAAGTTTTCTGACATCAAAAAAAATAATAATTTAATGATTTTCTTTTTTATTTTTGTTCCTCTCTTTTCCTACTACCACTTCATTCATTGATTCTGGCTTATATAGAAAGCACCTCACAGTGTTTTAAGGAAGTTTGTTTCTTGTATATTTCCTTCCTATTTTAGAGACTCTGAACACTGAGAAAGCTTTCCTAATCTCTGAATAGGCAGAATCTGATGGTTCATGTTGCTAATCTCATTTCTGAATCTTCTGAGATTTGCCCATTACTAGTTTATATTTATACTAAAATGTGACTTTAAAAATAGGATATTAAAAATAAATAGTACCTTCAACAACACCAAAAAAAGGTACTAGAATTCTTTTGTAGACTCTTTGAAGAATTCAAGTGAAAAGCTATTCACACTTCTAATACTCTGTGGGGAAAATGTTTAGTGAAATGTGAGGAATCCAGAAAACCCAAGTCCCACAATTGCCACTCACTAATTCTATATTTGTAGCCAGCAAGCAATTTGATTTTCCAGGCTCTCCATTTCCTTATACACAAATTTAGAGGTTGATTTACATGTCCAAAAGTCTTTCCAATTCTTCCCTGAATCTTTGAGTCAAAAACATAGGCAACTATAAAATAGATTAATTTAGATTTTAGCAAATCTTTATTATTATCATAGCTAATATATGTGCAGCAATAATAATAGCTAGCACTTTACTAAAACTTTAAGGCTTGCAAGGTACTTGATAATATATTTTCTTATTTGATTCTAATAATAATGTTCAGTAAGTGCTATTATTATTATCTCCATACAAATGAGGAAACCGAGTCAGAACAAGAACAACTGATTTGCCCAAGATCACACAGCTAGTAAGTGAGACCAAATTTTAATTCAGTTCTTCCAGATGGCCAATTCTTCACTCATTCCACTGTCCACCTAGCTATTTCTATCAATTATACATACAAGAGTCATGGGAGGTCAGTAGAGAAACTGGTACCAAGAGAGGTAAATCGATTTGCACAGGAAAATTGATATTAAGAGTCTGAAACAGAATTCAAACTCAAGTCTTTCTGACTTTAAATCTGGCAAATTTGGAAAGAAGAAGTACTTTGCTTTTTATCTGAATTTCAGCAATTTTTCTTCTCCATTCCTCCCCTCCCCCAATTAGGAACTGATTTCATCACTTTAGGGAACTCCCAGTATAGACACTGCCCTTGCAAATGAAGATCTACAATTCATATGTATCACAGTCTTAGAAAATAGCCAATAACACTTGAAAGGGGTCTTTACCACAGTCATACAATTAATATATATATGTACCGGAGCCAGAGATAGAACCTGAAACCAGTTTTTCCTGATTCCATGTCATCAATCTTAGTCATGATGTTAAACTACCTTTCCAATTTACATATATCAAAAAGCCAAATTCCTATGGAACTTAAGTTTGCAAATTTGCCTTGATAAAGCTAAAATATATCATCATGTTATCACAACATTCAATCACAAAATGAAAAAATTGATTTAACACATAAATTTTGCCTAGATCTACAAATGAACTGTTATTTTAATTAACCTAAATAGTAGTTAAGCCAAAAATTCAATTTTTAAAAAAGTATTTGGAAAAATTACTTCATTTCCATTTCAAAATAATGCTAATTTAATTTAGAATTTTATGTCCTCAATGTGTCAGAATTTTTTTTAACAAAATTTAGAAGCTTCTAAATTTCTGTTTTATAAGATTGCTATAATTGTGAGATACGAAACTAGCCAAGAATTATTTAACAAGTAAACCTAAGTACCAGATGAAAATTTGAATCACAAACAGTCTAGCCTCAAAGTGCAAAGAGTAAGCAACCCAGTGAAGTGGAAGAAAATCCTTTTCCTAACTGGGGAAAGGACACTCCTAGGCGTGTTACCATGGTTAACTGAAAGAGTGTTAACAACCTTAGTGGGTTTGTTTTGTTTTGTTTTGTTTTTTACTACTTTTGGTTCAAAGACAGGAAAATACGCTAGAGCACTAAGAATTCAGACATATACAGGAAAAGGCAATTTATGGTATTTGCTTTGGTGAGCAGATAATAGACAGATAAAGTTCTCTCAATACAGCAGTTTTTGAAATCAGCTGAATCACTCAAAGTCTCACAAATACTGCCAGACCCTATAAGAATCCAACTCCAAGAAAATGTTGAAATTAGATAGAAAACTGCTCTATCTAAACCTATCATAAAAATGAAGTTAGATAAGCAAAGATTGAAGTCCATGGAATTTGGTTTCAAGCATTTATTAACTGTGGGGTCCTAGGCAAGTCACAGTACTAAAAATTTCATTATCTTACTAGGTGCTAAATGGAAATAATCCTAGAACTAGGTGAGGAAAGCACTTTTTGAACCATAAAAGCATTCTTTCAAATAAGATATTATGTTTCTATTTATAATTATCTTATTCAATTCTAAAAACCAATTATTTCATCTGTAACAATTCATAGTCTGGAGGCTCTTCCTGTTTAAACTATATTGAAAAAAGTGAAAAGAATGAAATCAAAAATGTAAATGATAGTAGCCAACATCTTCCATCAAATTCTTCCTCTGATATCTCATGGCTTTATGGAAGAAAGTCTAAGTTCTTAAGTTATCAATCAATCAACAAACATGTATTCAGTGCTTGTTTTTAAAGTTCAATTGTTTCAGTCCTGTCTCACTCTGCATGATCCCATTTGAGGTTTTCTTGGCAAGGATACTGAAGTGGTTTGCCATTTCCTTCTCTAGTTCATTTTACAGATGTGAAAACTGAGGCAAAGTTAAGTGACTTGTCTAAGGTCTTCCAGGCCCCACTCACCATCTCACTGCCATGTACCTATCACAAGCCATGTCAGGTATTACTGACTGGAAATTTTATTTTAAAAACTGCTTTGCCTATTATTTTCTCTGATAATAATAATAAAATAATAATAATATTAGTCAGCTAATTAGCAGGGTATAGGAACGGGATCTGTGATGTCACTGATATTGATAAGAACTGGGTGAGAATACCTCTGTCCACCCAGGTGGACACCTGCTCTGAAACTTTGTGGAAAATTAGTTACAGAGATATGATCCATGAGCTTCTCTCAAGTAGTCTAGAATCCTCTGACCAGACTTTGATTTATTCTAATAACATTACCAGATCATTTTAAATATCAGAGGGAAAAAAAAAAAACCATATCCAAATCAAGACAGACAGTATGAAGCCTGAGGTTTTAATGACCACTCACGGCAATCTCATTCACTGTAATATGACTGTCATTATTTCATGTTGTTAATGTTATATTCAGTTTGAATTTAATGAATGAAGTAAAAGTTTGGACTTCACAATTGAATAATAGGTTACTATTAATTATGTCACTAGTGTGAGAGGTATGTATAAGAGGGAATCTATTTTGGATCTTAATATCCCTACCTCCTACATATCTACTCGTAAGAAGGATATGACATTTGTTAATGCCTTGTAGTAAAGTATAATAAGTCATTTTTTCAAATCTCACCTTTGGAACAGTAGTCTTTGACAGTGGTATTCTAATAAATCCTGAGGTGACGAGCCTGAAAATCATCTAGTACTGAATGTCTGATTGAGATAAAACTACAAAATTCAGACAGGCTTCATCAAAAGTTTGGCGTGGGTTTCTGAATATCTTTTGGCCCATTTTAGCTTCCACAGCCTAAGTACAAGAAAATAATTTGAACCCAAGCCTAGAGACTCCAAACTAAGTGCTGTTTTCACTGCAAGATGCTACTTATGTCATTCAAATCTGAAGGATTCCAATCAGATCAGACAGGCCAGAAAAAAAAAAAAAAATACCACTTTTAAGGAACAACTCCAAAAATTTTTAAATGGGCCCTTTTTTGCAAAAATGTACTAACTGGTTATTCTTTGATATTTTAGCAATACAAATGCACATCTGTACTGACTACCTTGCTTAACTTGCTAAATACAGGTTAGGGAAAGTTTGCTGCCTTTTACACATTATCCCTCCAGCTGTAAAAATCAACTTCCCAGAATTGCTGCCCAACTGATGAACACCAACTTTCAGAAAAAAGAAAGCTACAAAAATAGGTAGTTGGGAAACTTGAAAATAAATTTTCCTATCAGCCAATCAATAATCATTTATTAAGCTTCTTCTATATGTCAGTCACTGTACAGGATGCTGGAGATACCAAAACCAAAGAAAATGGTTCCTTCCCTCTGAGAGCTTGCAGAGGTGTAGGTAAGACAATTGATCATACGCAGTTATATAAAAAAAGCAAGTTTCCCTAATACAGGTATAGCACAACTCAGTCTATGAGGGGATTTAAAATGTATACATATTAATACATGTGTACAGTTAATTTCTGTCATTTCTTATATAAATATAAAACATATTATCAATCTATTATACATATCTTGCTTTGTATATATTTACATGTTTTCTTCTCGGTTATATCATAACATCTCTGAGAGAAAAGAGTGATTATCTTTTGCCTCTTTTTGTGTCCCTAGCACTTAATACAGTGCTTGATACACAGTAGGCACTAAATAAATGTTTATTGACACACAAACACACACATAAACACATATATATGTGTGTATTATATATTTTATTTTTTGTATTTTATGTAATATATGTATTATGTATTTTTAGATTGTGTCTCCCTAACTTACCCAAGCTGGAAGTACAATGGTCACACAGGGTTCAGTCCCATTGATGACTTGCATGGAAGCTTTTTCCTGTCCTACTTCTGATCATTGCCTTTTGGTCACTTTTTAGGCAATCTAGTAGCCCTTTGCTTCCCAGGCTCATCCTGGTGATATATGGCCATGTAGACTCACTATCAGCTTTTATCTATTGCATCTCAGAACTTTTTGGGCTCCACCAGCCTTAGCCTTCCCAGTAATAAGAACTACAAATGAATCATTTTTTTCCTTAGGGCATTTATTTTTAGGTCTATATCAAGGATTTAAGACTTGAAAAGGATACAAAAATGTATTAGTATTATATCAAAGAACTTAATGTGATTGCAATCATAAAATAAGAAGCCAGTTTTTTCTTCATAATTATTTAATTGGGGTGACTGGGAATCCAATTTATTAATTCCATTAAAAGGTAATACCCCAAAGTGAAAAATTGAAAAGCCTGTGTTGCTGGTACTTGGAACCAAAAAGCTCATTTCTAAATGCTCAATTTCAGTAACTAACTTCAAGAAAGATTAATCCTTCCTCTAATTAAAGTGAATTTTCTAAAGTCTAACAACATTTTATAACTGTACTAAATTAATGGATTTTTTTAACAGTAGACTTATTTAAATGATTTTAATATCAAAATTGTCTTTAAAGTAAACAATGAATATCTTTTTTACCAAATTTAAAACAACTTATCAAAGACGCACTCATTTTGTATCCAAACCTATAGCTGCATGCCGAAGCTGAAATATGCAAATTAATTATTTAAGCCAAACTCTGTAAAACATCTCAAATGAAACTTCCCTCAGAAAACTTTCATCTGGTAGCGTTAGAGCTTCATCATAAATATGCATAAAGACAGAAACAAAGCAGAAGACATCCTGCTTCAAAAATCAACAATTGTGTTTCAATGATGCTTTACACTATGCTATGTCTTTTAAGTTAAAACAAAGCTTGCGTGTGACTCTTAAATGGATGATTTTTTCATCCAGGCTACAGTGACCTTTTGATATCATATTCATAAAGAAGTTGAGGATGTTCTTTCAAGGATGTAGACAGTGAAGAAGCAACATTGCTGAGTTCTTTACAAAGGTCACATTTTAAATACCTTGGAAAGTCATCAATGTCTGTTCTATTTTGGAATTTAGATATCCCAAAATAACTTTGAAGGTTATAAATGGGCAGCATTTGGGGGAGAAAGACACCCTGAAAAGCTCTATCACGCTCATCATTTATTATTAAAATTGTGATGTAAATGTACCATATTTATAATTTTTATTATAGCTCAATCATAGAATTTGCAGTAATATCTATATATTAACATCCATTATTAACAGCCTTGAAAAATAAGACTTGTCATTTAATTTAGTAGAATATTTAACAATGATAAAAATAAAGCTATGTAACTTTGAAAATAACAAGATTAAAAATGTTTTCTGTCAGAGAAATTTTTTTCCTAAAGCAGGCAAATGGTTTCTATAATATTTTTAACCATGAAAACTTTTTTATATCCTTTATCTACTCATTTTATGGGTTGATATATTGTAATCAATTAATAGAGTCATTTTTATCATAATAAAATGTCATCATTAGAACTGTAGTAGTCCATTCTAACCATTTCATAAAGTATATGATTGGGACATTTTAAATGGTTAAATATTAAAATAATTTAATTGAAAATGAGACTTTGAGATTACTCATTTTGATTGACAAACTGCTGAAAATAGCTTGGCTTCATAAGTGCTTTTGTCCCTTGTCTCTTTTACAGACTTCAGCAGTCATTTTGAGGCTGAAATTTGTCTTTCTTTCACCTTGATTGACTGGTAAATATGACTATCTTTGGCTCTCTGCATTAATTGAATTCATTTAATGAAAGCATAATTATTCAACTCCAGATGGTCTAGGGCCAGTCTGGATCAATTGAGCTAAAAAAGAACTATGGCAAGAAAGTGAACATACCTACACTCCTCAAATTTTAACAGATAATAGACCAATCTTAACTTTGCTTGTGATCCTAGTGCTTTTCAGTTCATGTCTTTCTCTTCAGCAATAATGTACTCATTACTTTACTTTTTATTTTTGGAAGCAATATAAATCACATTCATCTTGACATATCAAATAAAGGAACAAAAATGAGATATTTGAAACAAATTCCAGGGAATACATCGATCAAAAACTAACGACATGATTCAGAATTAAGACATTAAGACATTAAGGTCATTGTTGAAACTTCCAATCAGTCATTAAATAAAAAAATATTTTAAATGGTTTACTATGTGCCAGACACTGTGCTAAAAACTGAAAACACAAAGAAAGGTAAAAGATAAATCCCTGCCTTGCAGGAGCTTCCAATCTAATCTAACAGACATATACAAGGTCTATTACAATAATAGACTGGCAACAGACAAAACAACAGAACCTGTTCTCAAAAAGCTCATAATTTCCTATATAAACATCTGGCTGATAAAATTTTTAAATATTATAATTTCCCAATTTTCTCCATAAGTATGTCTTCTTTCTGTCCAAGGATAACACTGACCCACTATTCAGGACATTTATTTTTAACAATTTGTTCCAATGATAACGATTGGTTTGATGGATATAGTCACATTCTTTTACTTAGTTTTTTTTTGTGTCCAACACCACATTATCAGATAACTGACTGAGATGGAAGCAAGGAATATAATTTGTGACCATAAATAGGGCAAAACTAGGTACCCTTTATCGGTACTGAACCAATAATTGTCATCTCCTAGAATATGATACCCAGGATTAATGAACTCTGACCTAAGAATCCCTTCCTTCAGGATACCCGTTTTCCAGATAAAGTTTGATAGTGTTAAGCATTAAGCTGCAATCATTATATTTCCACATATTTTCACTTAAGAAAACAAGTTTTAACTACCAGTTACCTAATGTTTCATGAACTGAAATAATCTAATGAATTTCCTGACAACAGACAGTTTTAAAGACAGCAATGTCTGATTCTAAAACAAAAATAAATCTCATGATTTCACTAGCTTTTAATAAATAAGTTTTCTTATTTGGAAGGATAGTCACATAGGTGAAGGCAAAAGATGATAAGGAAGTAAACAAAAATTCCTCTTATTAAACAGAGTTTAGGGAAATATGGTCCTACTGCATGTTATATTGCTTGCCCTACCTCTATTGAACAAGACTAGACTTTTTTTCCCTTCTTTTTTTAAAAATAAAGAGTACTGGATTCGAGTTCCAGTTCTTTTCATGTATGTCTTCATCCAGGACAATTTATAATCCAATATATATTAATCATTAACAAACAAAAATTACAATATTACAAGATTTCTTAGGACTAGATTGACTATACTTTGTCCTTTTTTATGAGAGTAAGGGAGACTTAGGGAAGGGAGCAAGAAAGAGCAGAGAAGCTATATTATAAAGTGGCAATTTGGATCTTCCCCTCTTGCAAAGCTGGTTTTTCACAAACAGTGGAGGCAAAATCTCTGCCTTGAAATATTCCTTGATAAAAGTCATTTATTAGCTAAATTTCCTCCCTGGTGAGAAAAAGCATGTATATATTCCTATAAAGTTTTTCCTGATTTTGACTATTAGTGAACCATATTTTTTAAGTATACATTTTCTATTTATCTATAGGTGTATATTTTCCCCTCGCAGAATGCAATCTTCCTGAAGTCTAGAACTGCTTCATTTTGTCTTTGTCTCCTTGACCCTTAGATTGGTTTCTGACATAAAAGAACTTAATAAATGCTTGTTAATTAAATGCATTAAGATAGCTCTTCTTATAAGAACTGTTGGCTTATTATATTAGCTTCTTAAAATAATCAAATAACTTAAGACTGAGTGAATCTCAAGTATTTCTGGGAATATATGAAAAAAAGCTACTCAGACTGAACTAAAAATGTTGATATATTACTCCCATAATTCACTTTTTAAACTTTTATATCATTTTAAAACTCCTAACACCAGGCCTACAGACTGCCTGAGCTTTTTCTATCACAGAAACAGAATTTTTAATCTTTCAAACTACATGACAAGAAAGATGAACAAAGGTGAAAGCAAAAGCATCAAGGAATAGAACGAGACACCTTCCATCTTGATCATTCCTTATAGTCTTGCTTATGACCATATAACCCTGAAATTCATCCTCTAAAAAGCCATCCATAAAATCTGCTATCATGCAACACAAATGACATATACGATAGAAAAGAAAGAAGAGATGAGGAAAAGAAAAAAAATCACAAGTATTTTATCCTCTCTCTATATAGCACTGAACTTTTGCAGTGTGAGAAAGATCCAAAAAAGACCAAGAAATAAAAGCAAGTCTTTATGCAGGAACTTTTATTAATAGAGACCCAAAAGTAGCATTTAAAAAAATAAAAAGCTAATTAATTAGGAGTTAGGACTGACATGAACTTTTTAGCAAACAGTCAGCCTCAAATATCCCAAAGCAATCGATTAAAAAAAAAAAAAACATCCTTTTTAGGCCTAGAACACCCCATTTTTGGTTTATTAATATATACAAAACTTTTACTAAGAGGGATACTTGACAGAACTCTGTCTCAGTCCCACATGGAATTTAATTACTAAGAAGTTAAAAAAAAAATCCATCAAAAATAATTTTGACAGGATGAACCCCCAAACAAAATCAGGATATTCATTACATTACATATACAAATAAAAAAGGAGATTTGGACACTTAAAGATCTACAAAGAAGTTAAATACATTATTCCACAGATTCTCATAAAAACCCTGTGATTATAGGCACTATTATCTTCATTTTACAAATTTGCAAACTAAGGCACAGAGACTTTCCCAGAAATCTAAATGTCTGAGACAGGAATCTGTCTCATCTTTTAACTTCTAGACACTAATACATTGTTGGTGGAGTTGTGAACTGATCCAACCATTCTGGAGCACAATATGGACCTATGCCCAAAGGGATACAAAACTGCATACCCTTTGACCCAGCAGCATTACTACTGGACTTATATCCCAAAATGATCTTAAAGGAGAGAAAGGGACCCACACATTCAAAAATGTTCGTGGCAGCCCTTTTTGTAATGGTAAGGAACTGGAAACTGAATGGATGCCCATCAGGTGCAGAATGGCTGAACAAGTTATAGTACATAAATGTTATGGAATATTTATTGTTCTATGAGAAATGACCAATAGAATGATTTCAGAGAGGCCTGGAAAGACTTACATGAACTGATGCTGAGTGAAATGGGCAAAAGCAGGAGATCATTATACACGGCAACAAGATTATGCAATGATCACTTCTGATGGATGTGGCTCTTTTCAACAATGAGGTGTTCAGGTCAGTTTCAATGATCTTGTGATGAAGAGCCATCTATAACCCAAAGGGAGGACTGGGGACCAAGTATGGACCACAACATAGTATTTTCACTTTCTTTGTTGTTGTTTACTTGCTTTTTGTTTTTTCTCATTTTTTTTCCTTTGTGAGCCAATTTTTTCTTGGGCAACAGAATAAATGTGGAAATTTGTATAGAAGAATTGCACATGTTTAACATATATTGGATTACTTGCCATCTGGGGAGGGGTGGAGAGAAGGGAGAAAAAAATTTGGAACATAAGGTTTTGCGAGGGTGAATGTTGAAAACTGCATGTATTTTGAAAATAAAAAGCTTTAAAAAAAAAAAAAAGTTGAGACTACATAGCTGAAAAATAAGTAATTTTTCACTACTTTCCAATTTATTTGTTATGTCCATTCTTCCTGTGTTAAAAGATGATTTTGATTTATCCTATAAATAGAAAACCATATATCCTGGAAAGGATTAAAACTTGATCTGGGAAACAAATGCAGTAATCTATCATAGACCATTATCATTGAAACTTTTGCTAATGGTCCTAGCATAACAGATAGTAAGTAGCTTTCAAATGAAACTCCATGGAAGAGATTCAGACATCCACATACACAAAGGTTTGGTTTCCACTTAAACTATCTTTCCAACTATGAACCAATTCAGTGCAGACTATCAAGGAAGTCAAATAAACAATCAAACTAAAGAAGTTTCAGGGAGAAACACAGTGAAGTCAAGCCAAAAAGAAAAATCCTTTCAAATGGCTTCCAACTTAATGCTCATTTCTTGCCTAATGAACCACAGTCAGTCAAAATAGTTTTGGGGGGAGTTTTTGTTTTCTTTTAAGTCAAACTACTTTGAACTCATATGCTCAGCTTTGGTGGATCACACATTTTAGCAAGTGTATGTTACATCCAGATTGAAAAAAATTTAATTAGATTATATCAGTGGTATCAAACTCAAATAGAAACAGGAGCCACTAAACTAAACATAAGGATCCCATGTGTCCCATGGACCATGTTTTATACCTTTCAAACATACTATATTCTCTTTAAAAGAAGTGGGTCGACCTCCTGATAGAAAGCTGTGGATTCAGAGTGCAAATTGAAACTTGTTTTTTTTTGACATGGAGAAAAGGGAATTTATTTTGTTTGATGACATATTTATAATGGTTGTTCCTTTTTTTCAGTGGAAGACATTTTGACTAAATTTTTTTTAAAATAAAATTTAATTTAAAAATAGAGAAATAGTAAAAAAAAAAAAAAAAAAAAAAAAAATGTGGTTTTTCCACAACTATATTAACTGATATTTAAGGAACTTTAGTAGCAGCAAGAATTTGGGAATAGCTTTCCCATCAACTGGTAAAAAGAGACATTAGAATAAAATGAGGTAATATTTTAAAAGTGCTTTGCAAACTTTAAAGAGCTCTTGCAAATGCTAGCTATCTTATTAATTATTAATTATGATTAATATTAGCTGAGAGCCTCTCCAAGAAGGGAAAAGGCATAAGAATAATAGTTGAGAGCTTTAAAGTGCCAAAGTACTTTATTATAGGTGTTCCAAAAGTCTGAGTGCATCAAACTGCACTAAGACTTTGGGAACAACTTATGTTATTTCATGTAAACCAATTGAACCATGCTGTGAGATAAAAGGTTTTCTTCCTTTTTCAAGTGAAATGGAAAAGACATCTTGGAGAAGTTAGTTGACTTGCCCTGCTTTCTAAATACTGGCCTAGCTAAATACAGAGTGACTCATTACCTGCAAAGTTGTGGCCATTTCAAGCCAATGAAACAGACAATGTAAATCAGTTCTCAGTCCTATTCAATTCCCTTCCACATCTGTTATGAGCTTTGCAGAATAGTGAAAACAGAAAAAAAGTTAAAGAATCACAGTTTTTAGACTATCCATTCCCGTTAAGTCATCAATTCAAGCTCTAAATGTCAGATCTCTTTCTTGAGACCAAGTGAACATAGAGGAAATAGATCATTTACATTTTGATTTTCTTATAATTAATACAAACAAATAACAAAAAGAAACTGCAATCAAATGGGAGGATAATGGCTCACACATTCTTTTTGGAGAGACAATAAAGAAACTGATGAAGTTGGTTTTATCCTATGCCTAAGGACACTTCCTGGGGCATTTGGTCATTTCATGATAGTATTTGAAAGAAAAATGCAAAATAGCAATTACAGGTCATTGCAGAGTATAAATATATTTTTTAAACTCCATAAGAGATTTGGTAATGCAAACAGACACATGCTTTGCTACTAATAGGCATCAGTGAAAAGGTAAATATTACAGGAAAAATGAGCTGAAAAATTGGATGCATAAGTAAGAAATGAGAGCCCCTAGGCCAGTAGACTACAGAAGATTCACATGTATGGATCAAGACTATTTTCTTCAAGAAAATAATTGGGATATATTCAACATAAGTACCATATCTTTCACACATACACACACACAGAAACTGATTCCGCAATCTTGAGTTACATTATGAGCTCAGGAATAGAAGTGATAATTCTACTATACTCTGCCATGGTCAGATTTCAGTTAGATTAACCATGCAGGTGAGGGGCAAGGGACTGTGTTTAATGTTGAGAACCACAGTGTAAAACAGATAAGAATAAGCTGCAAAGTGTCCAGAAAAGACAACTTTGGGTCCATGTTATATGAAGATCACTTGAAAGAATTGGAGATATTTAGTCTGAAAAAAAAGATTCCAAGAAACATAATAGCTGTCTTCACATAACTGATATCTATTTTTAGGGGAGGGATTGGACTGGTAGAAGACCAGAAGAAAGTTCTGTGATTCTATAAGTATTTTTCCAAAAGAGAAATGGCAGCAAAGGGCAACAATGAGTTAAGATAGAAATTAATTTATAATTTTTCCTGATATGCTAGAATATCATAAACAATACTATGTTATAAAACAATGAATGAGAAGCATCAGAATTGGCTCAAATAGGAAATAACATATATGCTCAATAGGGATATAGAAATCTATCTTACTTTGCAGGAAAAAAAGGAGGGGAATAAGATTTGGGAAGGGAGTGATGACTGATAAAGAGAGGGCATTTTCGGAGAGGGAGTAGTCAGTAGCAAAACACTTTTGAGGAGGGACAGGGTAAAAGGAGAGAGAGAATAAATAGGGGAAATACAATTAGCAATAGTAATTTAAAAAAATTTTCAAATCAAGTTTCTCTGATGGAATATTGTTCTCTGGGAAAGAATGAACAGGATGCTCTCAGAAAAAAAAAAAAAAAAAAAAGCCTGGAAAACTCCTCCATCAACAAAGTGAAATATACTGTATACAAAGTAATAGTAATGTTCTGGGATGACCAACAGTAAATGACTTTGCTATTCTCAGTAGTACAATCACTCACAACTATTCTGAAGAAATAATGATGAAAAATTGTATGATCTAAATCTATACTTCTCATATGTTTAAAAGAAATACACAATTAAGCTATATTGGATTGATTGCTGTCTTGGGGAGGAGGGATGTAAGTGGGGAAAGATGAAAAATCTGGAACACAGTCTTATAAAAATGAATGTTGAAAACTATCCTTACATGTATTTGGAAACTAAAACACTATTGAAAAGGGAAAAAAAGAAAATTCATCTTCAATATAGAATATATCATAAAGATAAAAGATAAGTGAATTCTTCAGATAGCACCTGGATTGTTAACCACTTCCCATTCTATACTAAATTCTTACACTGGTTTTCATTTTTAATAGATATTTCTAAACATATATATTATGAATTGTTAATAATCAAAGCTACATAATTATATTTTACTCATAAGAAGCTTATCTTCATGAAAAGTAGTTAATATTTCTGGGTAAAGATTGGAATAAAGATTTTATTCCTTACACCTAAAGAGAATTGATGGTTGGGTCAATGCAAGAAAGTCATCTGACAGAATTACCTGCCGCCTGAAGACACATGGCTTCTGGAGCCCACAAAGAATTTTACAAGTTATATCTGGCATGAGAAGTAGTATGGATAGAAATAGCTTCTACTTCTAACATATACTAAGCCTGAGTGAGTGACAATTCCTCAGAGTTCTGGGTAACATTCTAAGACTACAAATTACAGAGATAATGCTATTCTACATTGATAATGGGTGTTTCCTCACTTGGGAACTCTAGATCCTAAAGAAATCACAGGTCCAATTCCTAACTTTAGGTCTGACATTTTTAATTCATACACATCTTAATGGATTATGTAGGAAAGAAATTAGAAAATCACCAAAGGCCATAGGAATTCATTCATTTCCTTTCACATTGTCCATAACTAGACTTTTTACAACATGACAATATGGAGGAAAAAACAGGTTTTCTGTCCCTCCAACTCATATAGCAAGAGGTAAATGCCCTAATTTTCACTCAGCACTGGATTACCACCTCCAGGTTCCTGTCACTGGAGGAGGGGACAGCTAAGTGGCACTAAGTGGAGTCAGGAAGAAAGACCTGAGTTTAAATATGGTTTCAGATACTTACTACTGGTGTGACTCTGGGCAAGTCACTTAACCCTGTTTGCCTCGGTTTCCTCATCTGTAAAATGAGCTGAAGAAATTGGCAGACTACTCAGACATGATTGTAAAACAATAAAGCTTCCTGGGGAAGGGTAGAGAAGGGAACAGATCAGAACATTTACTTCCCAATGCAAAAGCTCATAGCTGGATAGCCTCTGCATTGCACTCCCTCTGCAACTGTAGATTGCCACCTAAGACATAGAAATATAGGTAGAATACTTTGAAACAATCAAGCATCATTCAAACATTAATTAATACTTTAAAACTTAAGGACTGTTTGATTTTGAGTTATCTCTGTAACGTCTAATGTTTTCTGGAATAGGTTTAACTCCGGTATTAAAGGAGATACTCTTATGTAGGAAACCAGAAGACTTCTGCAGAATAGGAATGAATAGAACACTTGGGAATAATACAGGCTACTGGCTACAAATTAGGTGGATGGAGGCAATAACCAGTACAGATTTCTCACGTGACTTGTCCAAGGTCAGTTCACCTCTCTGTGATGTCTCATCCTCCAAATGGAAATAAAAACAGTGAACCCTCTCATAAGCGTGCCCTGTAGTCTGATTAAAGATTGAAAAGATCTTTGAAAATCCACAATGTTCCTAGGGAAAAATGCTAAATATCATTATCATTATTACACCTAATGCCATAATTTGGTCTCCCCAGATTCCTTTTTTATGCAGATTCTCTCAAATTCTGACTTTTGACTTTTCTCCTCTCTGGACAAATCTTCAATGGTAAAGAAAAGGGAAATGCTGAAGCAATTAAAGAAAAATTGAAACAATTAATTCTCCTTTTTTTTTTTTAAGAGCTAGTCTCTGTGAACCAGTTCAGTTACACAAAAAAGTCAATGACTTTTTTCTAACCAAATTTTAAAAAGAAAAATTGACTTTATTTTTTGACTAATTTTATTTATATTTTAATTATATTTATATTTCACCATTGTAACAAGTAAACAATCAATCCATTATTTCAATACTAAACATTCTTCTTACTTTTATTTGGAGGGGGGCAAGGCAATTAGGTTAAGTGACTTGCCCAGAGTCACACAGCTATAAAGCTATGAGGTTGGATTTAAACTCAGTTCCTCCTAACTTCAGGACCAGTGCTCTATCCCCTTCACCACCTTGTTGCCCCCCCCTTCTCTACTTTTACTTTCATTTGTGATATCTACCTGTATTTTCATGTTATCTCTTCAGTTAGGATTTCTGCTCCTTTTAGAGTCAGAGATTATACCATATATATTGAGGACTAGGTACCATTTTGAACAACAAAAAGCTTCCAATAACGTGCACCTTTCCTTACGTTGGGAAGTTTCTCTTTCTCAAATAGCATTTTTCTGATTTACAGTATTGTATACAATAGTGGATGACAAAAAAAAGGTAAAAAAAAGAAAAAATGAATGAAATATCTTAAAATTATATTGTTTTCACCTAAATTCAAAAAGGGTAATAAGATCATAGATTTGGAACTGTGAGAAAACTTAAAATTGTCATGGAACACAACCCCTTCATTTTATAGAAAGGTTAACTGACTCACCCAGAGTCACACAGCTAATAAAGGTTTGAAGAGTCATTCAAATTTAAGTCTTTCCATCTCCAAGTTAAGTGTTCTACCCATTATACCACATTACACTCTTGAAAAAAAAAAAAAAAAAAAAAACCTACTTAATATTTCTCACTGGTAATGAATATTCTACTGTTTTTCTGTTATTCTGCTATTAGGGAAGGTTGTTTGATGGATTTTGAAGATAGCTGATATCACTTAGACTTGGGTTAAAGATCTCCCTAACTGATAACAAGGAATCTTTTCCCTATAACTCTGTGATGTATGTACCCCTTTTGGAGGCACCTAAGTCTTGTCTAAGCCTAAAGGTCTGCTGTCTGGGAGTTCATAGATCATATATAAGATTTTAGAGTTCAAAGGGAATGCTCCAGATCCCACTCCTAACTTTGAACTTTCTTTATCATGTCACAGAAAACTTTTCTCATTCCCTGTATTCATCACACTGAAAGTACTCTCCCCATGTTAACCCTTCTTCAGATTGACTTGTCCTTCCCAAAGCCTCCATTTTAAGGAAATGCTCAGGTCAGCCATGACTTAATTTCCCTTCATATTGTACTTATAACTTTCTAGGTCCTTCTCTAACACTATTCTTCTCCCCTCATCTAATATTAGGCTTAACCTATTTAAATCTATTTAATCATCCTGAGTTCTTTCTGATGTATTGGAGAGGTATCAGGATAAATCCAGAATGGTTAAATAAAATCTGAGACCAGAATTTATTCTGGGACAAGGAGTAAAATGGTAGCTTGGTAAATAAGTACTGAGGATCTTCAGTGCTTACATTTAGCCTGTATTCTACTTTAAATAGACTCTACTGCTTTACTAATGATTCCATGTTTTATGCAGGTTTCATCAGGGAAGGTTCTATGGAATGAGAATTTGTAAGCAATGGATTACCTCCTTAAATACCATGGACCAAACATAGCTTAAATGGGACACATTAGGAATCCTAGGGGCCATAACTAATGTTGGGATAATTCTCATAAGCCATCTTTAATCAGATGGCTACTGTTTTTAAATCACCCCATTTTTATAAATTATAAGCTTCCCTTGACAATAAAGATCTATCTAAAATAACAGAACTTCTTAACTTCAGCCATAATACTTAAATATGAGGTAGAATTTCTTAAGTCTTTTATATAAGCTCCCTAAGTTGTCAAGAATAGGCTTTGTAGGCGTCAGAGATATCTGATCAATATGCTGGTCCCTACTCTTAATTCTAAGTTGGTGTTTAATAAATGGCAATTAATTAAATGGCTTATTCTTCTCACTGGCAGAACATTTTCAGCAACAAAAGTTCCCATTCACTCAGTTCTTTTCTCTCTTAAGTATTTCTATGATTTTGAAACTTATCCATCTATGGCTCCTGACTAAACACTATGCCAGCTAAGACTATTGCTAACAATATCAACCACCCTGTCCAACACTAGCCACTATCTTTCATTATAATCTTCTTTCAAATTTTCACTTACTCTCACCTGCAAGAACATCCAATTATACTCTGTATTCAGTGAACTCCATGTCAAACCTCTTTCTTCCTCAGATGGAATAGACAAATTTTTTTCTAATACAAGGAACTAAAATGATACCCTGCAATCCTACCCAGATGTGTCTGGCCTGCCCAATTCAAATTCTCTGAACCCAACAATTATGAAATACTGTAATCTCAAATTCTCCCAAACAAGCAGCTGTATTTTTTTCTCCTGACTATGAGTATTAACAGGAACATTCTTCCTAATGACAAAAAAAATCTTTGCAAGGTCAGTGGCAGGATGAGTAAGCAAATCAAAAAACTGATTTTCATCTCAAGCTTTAACATCTTAAAAAAAAAAATTATTTAGAAAATAAGACCAAAAAAGAAAATAAGACCATTTTATTAAAAATTATAGACCTTATTCTTAGCAAACTTTCCAACAGCCCAATTTTCATAGAAGAAAGGATCATGCTGCACAGCATCAGATTTGGGGGAAGGAAAGGGAAAGGAAGGAAAGGCAAGGGCAAGATTTCAGCCTGATTACAAAAGAGCAATTGCAGTTGTTAATAAAGAATTAGATAAAGGGGAAAAGCAGGGATTGAAGAGATGACAAGAGATATTACCTCAGATCAGACATGGAAGAATCATCAATAACGGAGAACAGTAGAAGGGGTAGAAAGTGAAAGAGGGAACTGTCACGGTTGATAAACAGAATGTGTCTATATTCAGAGTTCTAAGTCAGAGGTTCTAGCTTGGAGACCTGATATATAATAATACCTTATTTTCTCCAAATCTATTTTCAGTTCCCTGACAAGACCAATCTCCTTTGTATTAGTAGACATTGATTCCACCAAAAGAGATCTCTCAGAATTCAATGCTTAACCTAGTGCCTGACTCATAGGAGATACTTAATAAATGCTTATTGATTGACTAGAAACTAGATATTCCCTTTGTATGCATTAACTGCCATGATCATTTTAGAAAAATAGTACTCCAAGACTAGCAATCATCCAGCCAAAGTCTCATCTGTAGGAAATCTAAGCTTGTAAAATTACTTCCCTATTGAGTATTTCTCTGGGGAGAGCAACATGAACCACAGGAAAAAATGCTTGGTCAAACTCATTTAGCATTAAAACCTAATATTGCTCAATAACAGTTCAGGCAATCAGTTGAGAGGCATTTCCCATGCACCTCTAACCAAGATATCAACATTTTTTATTATTATTTAGTAATCAGTCCTCCTTTCCTTATCTTGAGATAGTTTAAATTGGGTTGAAAGTTATCAACTTCCTCCTTAAACTCACTCTGACCTTCAATATTGCTGTCCATGTGCCTCCACCATACTCATAACTGCAATGTTGAGATTATCTGGATAAAAAAAGCTGAAAGGGAGCAAAGGTCTCACCTTTGGAGGGCGAAAGAATTTACTACGATGTGCTGTGCTTGTCTTCAGAGGGAAAAAAAAATCCCTTCTAATTACACAACAATTAGAAAAGCAGAAACCAACCTTTCCTAACCCATGCCTGAGGAATCAGAGGATTCAACATTCTATTTCTTGCTTCAATAAAGATTATTAGGGAAAGATAAAAAAAAGTCCTCTTGGCTTTTAAAACTTTGCAAATAGAGCTCAGATGAATTCATCCATAAAGTTACCTGAATATTTTTAACAAACAATTTATATCCCCTAGTAGAATGTCAGCTCTTTGAGGGCATGGAATCGTCTGGGATTTTAGCATTGTACCCTCATTTCCTGCTATAGAACATGAGTTTTAAAATGTTCCAACACAATAAGTTAATTGAACTGAAAATAAAACTTGAAATTCAGATCTAATTTTATACAAATTATCGGAATATATTTGATACCCAAAGTGTGATTTCTACAAGATAAATCAAGGAAACAGAAATCCTAATTGATAAACCAAATTATCTGGACTTTATATATCTTAGGCATTTTGTAAATTAAATTCAGGATTCTCCCTAGATGATATCTAATTACTAGATTTATTTGAAGTTCTAAATATGTCCAGGTAAAAGTTTTTCTTCAAATTTCACATTTTTGTTCATATTTTTCCTTAGTTCTTATCATTCTATCATATAGAATACTTATTTTTGCATATAACTTAATAATAATAATTAATATTTATGGATCACAAGACATAAGGTTTGAAAAATGTTTATCTCATTTGGTCTTCCCACTAATTCTGTGAGGTAAGCACTCATTCTCATCATTTAACAGATGAGAAAACTGAGGCTGACCTACCTAGGAAGAGACAGCTAGTAAATATGCAAGGCAGGATATGAACTTAGATGTTTCAGAGTTCATATGCATTGAACCATCCAGTTTCCTCTTATCCCCTCTCCTACCTCAATTATAACTTTTCCTATAATTACCCCTAGTATCCTATTACCCCTAATATCTACAATAGTGACAGACGCATAATTAAGACGTAATAAATGTTTTGTTGAATTGATAATAAATTTGAAAATGCTTTCAGAGAATGATCTCTTGCTGCTAGAATCATTAAGTTTCTGATTTGAGCAGTGGACTCTAATCTATGGCAAGCTAGCTATGATATACCTGATGATCTTATAAAAATTTAAAACTACTAAATATATCCTCAAAAGCCTATTTATTTATTATCAATCTTATCTCCAGAAGACCAACAACAAAATAATTTTCCCTCCTCAGTCTAGGTATAGAATGATACACATACTTTCATATGATCTTCATTTTGCTCATTTTTGTTTATGAGATAGTCCAATATTCACATTAACATCCAGCTTACTTACATTTAGTAACTGCCTACTATGTGCTGGCACTTGATTCTTTCCATTCTTCCATGCCGTGTTTCATCCATAGCCTGAATGTATCAATGGATGAGACAATATAACCTGGTCATGGATCCCATGCTACTTTGTATACCACAACACCCAGAATTAGACTGTATTGAGGTCTTTAAAAGGAGAAATTCCAGTTCTAAGGAGTGTCAAAAAAAAAAAAAAAAAACATGCCCTGGTTCTGTCTTTTATTTTTTAATTGTTGATGTATTTGGATGTTACATCTGTGTGTTTATAGGAAACAGGTAGACAAGCATGCTTATCTAAGCTTTAGAATTATAGACTTTTCAGGCTTGAAAGAACCAGAGATCATTGAGCCTATGTGACATGTTTTACAGATTAGAGGTAAACTGATATATCCAAAAGTGCTAAAGCTAGAGTCCCTGAAATTATTTTTTTAAAAACATTTTGATAACTGTATTTCAAATTTAATTGGTTTCTTTTGCAATCCTATGTATTTTATGTTATTTATTTTAAAATATTATATTGGGAAAGTGTCCATACATTTCAATTTACCAAAGGGGTCCATGATTCAAAAAAAGGTAAAAATCCCTGAGATATATAATAGCAATCAAGATGTAGTGATTGAGCCTAAAAGTAGAAAGCCCCTTAAGAAACAGCTGAGCACAATAGCTAATTAGGATGAGAACTAACAACTAACAACTCTACACCCTTAAAGTCATTCTATTTTTAGGCTTTCTCCTCTGTTTCAAGGGGTAAAAAGCTACTCTCATTTAGCAGGTCAAGTCATTTAATTACTTAGGAATTTGTTTACAATCAAGATAATTCTGAGCAATATTTCTGAACGCAGTTCAACTCAACATCAAAGCTCCACTTGAAGCCATGGGTTACTTCCAAGCAGAAGTGAGATGTTCTCTGACTGGGTGAGAAAACAAGTCGTACTCCTAAATTTTTCAAAAAAGATTATCAATTTTTACTTTATCATGCCTTTTAGTTAAAAAAAAATTATCAATGATATACAATACTGACTTCAGACAAATTTAACTGACAGAAATTTAACAATGAATTGATTGCAATTTGCTACTTGCCTAAAACTTGCTTGAGATGTGTTTTCTGAGATAACTTAAGGATCATGTTACTTAGCCTGTCTTGTAACTTCTTTAAACTCCATCCCTATATTGAGTTAAACCGAAAATAATATCTAAGAGATTAAGAACCACAAAAGAACAGTCATAAGATTGAATGCTATAGCCTCAGTATTTATATCCCAGTGACATAAGAAATGTCTCTTAATTTTTCTCCATCTTTTACAAAACACATTGTGATCATCTTGCCCAGGATAAATTCCTTCTCGAATCTGGGTGTCAGAAGAAAAAAAAGATTCTTTTCCAGACAAATAATTTCATTTGATCAGAGAAGGAATAGGATACACTTACTTAGCCATAAAATTCTACAAATATATACCTATATAGATCTTAGCTATCCTTGAAGTCTTTCACTTCTCTCTGCTTCTCCTTCATCATCCCATATTTACTTATTTCACAGTCTGATTCATAGAATAAAGTATCCACACTATGGGACTCAATTCCCTCAGCCACTCACTTTTTAACCTTAGCTTCTAACATTACTCCTCTTAAGCCACCTTTCCAGGACTCTCCAGGACTCCCAATGATATCGGCTAAGTGCAATGGCCTCTCTTCTTTTTTCTTCCTATTGTGAAAGCATATTAACAATTTCCCTTTTACTTCAACAGAAAATATTGAGAAATAAATCTCTCCAGCCTAAAGTTCTTTGCAGACTTACCAGAAGGAAGGAAACATGATCAGTACTAAATCAAACTTCTTAGGAAACAATGTCTCCCATTAAAATCCTTCTTCTCAATCCTAATATCTTTTTTTTTTTTTTAAGAAAAAGGTTTTTGGAATGAAAATGAAAAGTTGACACTAGATAAAATTAATTAAAAGTGGTAACCAAATTTAAGTTAAAACACTTCTAGGTGAGGGGTTTATCATTAAAACTTTTCCTGACTGGATTAGGGTACAGATCAGAATAAACAGATCTCATTGATGGCTTTAGTTAGCAGAGACCAGATAGGTGGGGGAGAGCCTTTGAAAAGAGTGATTAAAATAAAGGAATTGAGTGGCTTTTAGGAGAATGATTCTCCTGGGGCTTTCAGGAAAGATTAAGGGACTATAGTTGTGTCTATAGGAGTAGTAAGTTAACCCAAAACTTTATCATATTGTGACATTTTCCTTCCATAAGATTCCTGTAAATGTCAAACTTACAACCATTTAAAATATGTGCTAGGTGTCAAATCCTGTGTCAAGTGCCTAGAATACAAAGAACAAAAGATAGCCCTATCTTTTGAGAAACTCAAAAATCTAATGGGTGAGAGGGCAAGAAAAAAAAAATGTATAAACTATATCAAGTTAAATAGGAAATAAATAACCGAGAGAATGCACTAGAATCAAGAGGAACTGGGAAAGGCTTCCTCTAAAAAGTGGGATCTTAACTGGGACTTGAAAGAAGGTAGGAGGTAGAAATGAAAAGGGAAAGCATTCCAATTTGGGGGGAGGGGAGGGTAGCCAGTGATAAGCGCAAAGCATGGAGGTGGTGAAGTGTCTTGTGTCCCAGAAGAGCAAGGGAGGCCAGGGTTACTGAATTGAAGACAACTTGAGGGAAGGGAGGTAAAATGTAAGAAAACTGGAAAAGTAGGGGTGTGATTGGTTGGACATAGACACCCACAGTAAACTGGGGAGGAGACTGATAAAGAAAGATCTGACTCGCAGAAGAACTGATGAATAGTATGGGAAAAGTCTAGAGAGGTCAGGAAGGCTAAGAAATTCGAAGAAAAATCATTAGATTTTACAATTAATTCATTTGACAAATATTACTTCAAAATACGCCTTCTTCTGTATACTGTGTCTTCCCCTAGCTTGTGATACTGCACTCTCTTGGTTCACCTCTTCCTCATTTGCTGGATTATCTAAATTATCAACCCTGGGTTTTTCCTCCACTAAATGTACTTGTCACCCCAGGCTCTATCCTAAACCTTTTTCTCTATTAAGTTCTTCCAGCAATATCTCAAAAGATTCAATTACCATCACAAAGCAAATGTCTCCCAAATCTAGATAACTAGCCCAAAGGATTCTTCACCCATATTCAAATCAGATATACAGAAATTTAAAATTAGGAAGAACCACTCAATTTGTTTGCAAGTTTAAATTCCTTCTCCAGGATACTCTCCAGGAAGGCAGAAAAGCCCTCTCTGCTGGATATCTGAATTTAGATGACCCCATAGATATCTCATGTGCAATGAACTGAAAATGCAGTTTCCCACAAATGTCAGCTCTCCCCATTTATTCACTTAGGTTCTTAAGCCTAGAGGCGGTTTTGGATTTACAGTCTCCCTTAACCCACATATCCAACCTGTTACCCTTTTATGGACTCTGTCTCCCCAACATCTCTTGCATGGATTTCTCCATGTCCTAGTTCACATACTTGCTATCTCTTGAGTATTGTGAGAACCTCTTAACTGGTCTCTGCATTTCTACTTTCTCCTCTACTCAGCTGTCAAATTCATATTCCCAAAACAGAGCTCTGACCAATGTTTCTCATAATCAAAAATCTGTAGAGAATTCCTTTTATTCCTATGATGCAATATCAACAAAAACTCCTCACCCCAGTTTAAAGCTCTTAGCAAATAAGATCACACCTCTGAGCTCTACATTATCACTTGGGCAATAAATATTTATTAAGTGCCTACTGTGTGCCAGACACTGGGTTAAGCACCTAGGATACAAAAAAAGGCAAAAGTCCAAGGAGGTAACAAGCAAACAAATTTGTACAAACAAGCTATATATGGGATAAAAAGAAGAGAGTTAAAAGGGGAGAATGCACTAGAATTGAGGAGTTTGGAAAGGCTTCCAATGGTGACTCTTAATCTAGTGTTCAGACATCAGGCATCCCAATACCCTCCAGGATCAAATACAAAATGCTGTTTCATATTTAAACCCAATTAGATCCTCTCTCATCTTTCCAGTCTTTTTACATCTTACTGCACAGTACCCTGGATGTAGTGGCAATGGCCTTCCTGCTGCTCCACAAACAAGACACTTCCTTCTTCAGTTCTAAGCATTTTCTCTGACTGTCCCCCATCCTTGGAATGCTCTCCCCACTCCAGTCCACCTACTGACCTCCCTATCCCAGTTAAGTCCTAGCTAAAATTCATTCTTTTACTGGGAGCTTTCCCAACCCCTTTAAATCTAGTACCTTCCTTCTGTTAATTTGTCTTCTCATAACAATTCTCAATACATCTAGCTTTGTTTATATTTTTTTGCACATTATTTTCCTCTTTCAATTCTAAGCTCTTAGAGGTATAGGGATTGTCTTTTTTACCCCAATGCGTTAGCGATGGCTCTGGCACAGAGTAGGTTTTAATAAATATTTATTGAGTGTCTGAAATACACAATCTTGGTGAGTATGTTTCCTTAGCTATGAAATAGGGAATTAGAGTTAAATCTAGAAGGGGCCTTGTAGATCACCTAATCTAAATCCTTTTTAAAAATTAGTCTAGGCTCAAAAAGATTGTGACTTCCCTAAGATCATATAATAAGTAGAATACCTACAGAATAAAAACTACCTTTGTTACTGTGGTATAGTCACTTTTCAATCCTGTCCAACTCTTCATGCATGACTATTTTGGGGGGTTTTCTTGGCAAAGATACTGGCGTGGTTTGCCATTTCCTTCTCCAGCTTATTTTACAGATGAGGAAATTGAGGGAAACAGGATTAAGTGACTTATCCAGGGTTCTATTAAGTGTTCTAGGTCACATTTGAACTTAGGAGGCTACGTCCCCCTGACTTCAGGCCTGGCTTTCTATTCACTGCACCTGCTGCCCCAAACCCACCTTACCTATCTAGAAACAAGGTTATTGGAGGTAAAGGCAGGGGTGCTTAATGGTGATAGAATCCATTTTAAATAATAAGGTATTTGGAATGGATAATACACTAGGAGTATATTGTTGTTATTGTTGCTGTCAAATAAACATGAAAAAAAATGTACAGATAGAATTTCTTAATTTAGGATCATAGCATTTAGTGCTACAAGAAACGGTTACAGAATATCTCACAAAAACCACCTATTTTAGAGGACTTGCTGAGGGCCTTTGGTCCTCTGAAGCATTTAGTATACTTTTTTTATCAGAGTTTCTTCAATTTTTTTTCCTTGCCCATGACTTTCTTTGGCAGTATGATCCCTTTTTAAGTACATAAAATAAGATATATAAGTTTTAAAAGAAAGCTAATTATATTGGAATGTAGTTATCAAAATGTTTTTTCATCCAAATACATGAATCCCAAGTTAAGAACCTCTTTATTCTTTTACTCTTTATATAGAGAGAGATCATCAGTAAAATCCAAGCAGAAATCCCTGGCCTGGTAGAAAAGATCTTTCAATCAGTCTTTTTTTCTTTTTCTATTTTTTCCCAAAAATCTAGTGATTTATTTTGTGTTTTTTTTTTTTCCCTTTTTGATTTTCCTCCTTTCACTCAAATTTTAAATCATCTCTATAACAACAACCTAAGAATTCCTTTTCCACTAAAGTATCAGGTTTTGGCTAGTACAAAGTTAACAATTGATTGATTTACTTGCTCTTCTCCATTGTTGTAATGTTGTTCAGTGGGATCTGACTCAGTCTCAGGGACCCCATTTGGGGATTGCCATTACCTTTTCCAGTTCATTTTACATGAGAAAACTGAGGGAAAACGGATTAAGTGAGTTGCCCAGGATCACACAGCTATAAGTGTGTGAGGCTGAATTTGAATTCAGGTTCTCCTGACTCCAGCAGTTTATCTACTGTGCCACACAATTCCATCTCTCCCCCCATGCTTAAAACATACTCTCCCTTCCACCTCGGTCCTTTAATCCATCCCTTCCTTCAAGGCTCAGCTCAAGTTGTTCCTCCTAAAGAAACCATTTCTGATCTCACCAGTTTTTAGTAATATTACCAAAAAATACTTCATATATAATTTGCATTGACTTGTCTGTGTACACATTGATTCCTCTGAATAAACTATTTTGATAATAGGAACTGGTTCTTTTTTTTTAAATAATGTATATCCCAAGTGCCTTGAGTGGTAGCTTGAATAAAGTATTCTATGTTTTCCTATTGAATGAAATAATTTGAAGTTTTAGAGCATATGGTACTAGATGTAGCTATAAATAAATAAGGTACATTTCTGTATGTGACTTATCCGGATTCAGACTTCTCTATGTGCCAAGTTAACTTAAAGCATCAAAGTTTAAAATAAGGATGGAATTCTGAAAGTAGAAAAGGTGCAGATCACCTATAGGCAAATGATAAATCAAAAAACATATATAAACCATTATTATCAAGTCTATTTCACTTTCATATCATGGTATCACCTCCCTGATACCATGGTTCTCTTCAAGAATGAAGAATAATAACTTCAATGGGGAGGAGGAGGAAGAAAAGGAGAAAAAGGGGGAGGAGGAGAAGAGAAGGAAGAAAAGGAGGAGGAGGTACAGAGAAGGAGGAACAAGAGGAGGAGCAGGAGGAGCAGGAGCAAGAGTAGGAGATGCTGCTTTCCTGGAGAACCAAATAGCACTGGTCAATTGGGCAATAAAAAGTAAGCCCTGGAAATACAAAGAAAAGCAAAAACCAGTTCCTACCCTCAGAGAGCTCCCTTTCCAATTGAGGAGATAATATGTAAATATATACAAATACATAATGCATTCAGAGTAGCTTAGAGATTCTCTGAGGAGATGACAATAGCAGCTGGAAAAGCCTCTGGCAGAAGAGAGATTTGAAATGAGACCCGAAGGAAGCCACAGAAACTGAGAAACAGGTTTGGAGAAAGACTATTGAGACAAAAGTTCTGCAATGTTATGTTTAAAGAACCTCAGGTAAGCTTGTCTAGCTGGATCCTGCATTCAATGAGGGAAGTAAAGTATAAGAAGACTGAAAAGTAGAAACTATGCTCTGTATAAACATAAATAAATTAAAAATTTCAGAAGCAGGTAGATGGAAGCAGGAAGACCTGAGTTCAAAACTGTTCTGAAACATGCTGAGTAATCCTGAGCAAGTCAATTAACCTGTTTACTTTCCTCATCTTGTGAAACAACGATTATAACATCTTTCTCAGAGTCATTGTAAAGATCACATACTTGGATAGATAAGCATTTAATAGCTTCATTTCAATATAATTAGTTTCCTTTTTAAACTTATATATGAATGAGATCATATTTTAAAGTGAAATAAAGCACTGTATAAATGCTTACTGCCTTCCCTTCCCTTCCCTTCCCTTCCTTTACATGCCAGACAGATTTTGTTTTAAAAGGAAGCTACTTTGGTGTATCTAATAAGAGATATATGTAGACCTACCAAAATCATTTAGCAGCTAAACAGAGGCTTATTAATATTGGGTAGAGATAAGCCAGAGAGAAGACCAATGGTAATAATCCAGATTAAGGGACAGGAGAACCTGCAACTGGAGTGGTGGCTGTGTGAGTAAAGAGATGTAAGATATTTCATGAAATTATAAAAGACAAGATTTAGGAAGGCAGTGGTTAATGTGGGATGAGTAGAGAGGAGAATGACTCAGAGATTAAGGACTGGGAAGGATGAGTGATTGGGAGGATGGTGGGTGCCTTTCATAGTAATAGGGAAGTTGAAAAGAGGGGAAGGTTTAAAGAAGAAATTAATATGTCTTATATAAAATACATTAACCTTCAAATGCTGATGGGAACCTAGTTGGACATGCCCTAAAGACAATTGATGATGTAAATTTGCAACTGCAGAAGGAGGCTGGATATGTAGATTCAGGAATCATCTGCTGAGAGAAAATAAGGGGACCCATTGGAAGCCCAAATAACATTGTCAAGAGGGAAAAGAAGGGGCCAAAGACTGGGCTTTGGGGTACGCACACAGTATGGATAAGGAGAACATGTGAAAATACAAAAGGGCAATAAAGCAAAGCAAAAGATATTTCTTCCCAAGTTATCCAAATGCTGGTCTCCATTCTCCACTCTATTTTTGGAGATCTGTCCTAATGAAGATAGTACTTTCTCAAAGATGATATTGAAAAAAATCAGTTCTACTAGTCCCATAGCTACAAGTCAGCCCTTGGTAGAACTGTTCCAGAATGGTAGCTTAAGTATCCTGGGACACGTTGAGCATCCCAAAGGATAGTAGGAAGAGGGGTAAGCTCGGTATTTTGGGGATTTGAGCAACAAATCCAACAGGGTATCACGATGATTCACAGAGAGGGAAAAACAATGTTTTCAGACATCTCAGAGAGCCAGACTTTGTCACTTCTCCCTGACTGTTCCCTTCCTCCACTGGAAGTTATTTCAACTCTCAATATCATCAGAGAAACTCAAACTTATTCATAGTCACATGCCAAGGTTGTGGTTCCACTGGGTCTCAAAATGCTGAATTTCTGACTTCCCATTTCATATTTTGGTCATAAAGATTCAAAGAAATTCACCACACACAGGAAAAAAAAAAAAAAAAACCTTACAATTTAGCCTCTGCTCAGCCCACAAAATCTTAATTACTCCATGCCTAGTGTCCTGACCAATACCATTTGTTCTTAACAGAGGGGGTCATTCATCTTCCTGCCAGTGTTTATGACCACTACTGCCACTGACACCACAGTCTTGTCCACTTCCAATCATTTAGGCCAGAGGTCATCAACAAAAGCATTCGAGTCCTTAAGCTCCTGGTAGAAAGCTGGGTCACCCAGTGGATAGAGTCCTGCACAGAAAATTATAGGAAGACCTGAATTAAAATGGACCTCAATGATCCTGGACAAGTCACTTAAACTTTCCTGGGCAGTATTTTTCTCATCTATAAAATAGAAATAATAAAGAGAATTTACTCTCAGGAGTTGTTGTGAAAATATAATGAGATAGTGCTCTATTCATAAAGGGTTTGCAATCCTCAGAGCATTAGTTAAATGCTAGCTATTGTTATTATTGCACTGGGGTCTATAGAAAGAGAATTATATGGATTTAGTCTAAGCAGGGTACATAATAGTCTCTAAAATAGATGTTTGTTAATGATTGTTTTCCTAAGACAAAATTCAAGGACAGGAAGGAAGAAGGTAAAGACTTATGAGAGAATATCAGAGAAAGAAGTGCATAAGCTTGATCACTTACTCTCACTACCCTCCTAAACCCCACTCAGGTGGAGTAATTAGCAGTAAACTAAAAGAAAAGGAACAAAGACGAGGAAAATCTACTCCATTATCTCATTGGCAATCTTAATTTCAACTAACTAGGGAAAATTCCTTATCAGTAGCAGCATTTACATGGGCTAGAAGATTGCAAACCATTTTACAAAGGATCTCATTTTATTTTCATAATCCTGAGAGGCAGGTTAACCCCACTTTATAGATGAGAAAGCTGAAACAGAAGTTAGTGACTTGACTAGGGTCACCAATTTAATAGATGCCATAGGCTAGGTTTGAACTCAGGTCTTCAGGATTCCGGGTGCAGCTCTCTCCCTTCTTTAATTATACTAATGGCTATCATCACCTCATATTGCTTTATAGTATTAACGGCTGTCATTGATTTAATTTAATTTTTCTTCCTTTTCTTTCAAAGTAAGAAAACATGAGAAAGATAGCAATTAATGAAATTTTTAGATCATTAAATTAAATTCCCTGCTGTTTTCTTATAGCAATTAATTTTTTTTAAAAAGCATTCCCTTAGGTCATCTACTCCATTCTTAAAATTTTACAACTAAGGAAATTCCACAACTTACCTTAAGTTATTTCAATATTTCAACAACTCAGTCATCTGAAAACTCCCCTCATGATTAACAAAAATTCTTTCACACATTTAAGTCACAGTAACTTTCTTCTTCCAATTATGACAAAAAGGATCCAACAGTTTCTTCTCTTACCATATAATGACCCTTAACCACCGCCTCTTAAGGAGAGAGGAAACCCAAGAATGGCTTCCAAAAACAACTCCAGCTTTCAAGTTTCACTGATCATAAACTCTCAGAGATAGTATTGATGCTATTTGGATATCTTCAGAGAGATTAAATTCCTTGACTTCTCATTGGTTCATGCTCTCTAGAGTCAGGATTTCTTTTTTTTACCTCTCTAGAGATTGCAATGTCTTTTTTTTTTCCTTCCCTTTTCCTAAAATGAACCAGAGCACTTCTGTCCCAAACTCTCCTCCATAGGCCCATATTTTCTCTACTTGTGGATTATTCCTTGTTATTCTGCTGAGCACCATTCATTCCTCAGGTAAAAGGACACTTACTTTCTACAATTAAAGAAACAACTAAATATAGTTGCTTTGTGTATTAGATAGTCCCCTTAAAGAGTCTTTCTTCTGTTTTTTGTTTTTATGGGGTTTTTTTGCAAAAATCTTACATGACTGGCTTTATAGATCCATTATTGTACAACTTGTCAATTCAGTTTTCACAGGGAAATGTTTGTGTTTTTTTTTTCTTTCAAAATATGTTATCAGATAATCCCATCTGATTTAGACTAGCTTTATATCAGGCCCAGAAACTATGAAGTTTCATATTCTGGTATTGATTGATATATTTTCATTTCTCACTTTGCATTTATTTTCCAAAAGAATTCATGACAAATTTTACTATCAATCCAATCCAAAGCATTTTATAAAGTGATACAATAAAGAGACAATTGCTTGGAGTCCGAGAATTGAGTTCAAATCTCATTTCTCAGATTTGCCACCTGTGTGATTTTGGGTAAATTAGCCTTGGTTAGCCTCAGTTTCCTCATCTGTAAAAATCAAAGGGTTGGGTTACCTGGTCTCTGAAGATTCCTCCCCAGCTCCAGATGTATGATCATTCTTTGAGATTATTTTATGAGACTGCTTTCTTCCCCATCTCCCCACTCCTAAGCACCCTCATTTGTATCTAATGTTTTCTCTTCCATACCAAGAAACAATAAATAATCTTTTCCTTTAAACCTTTTCCTTGGGCTAACTATATTTACCATATTCAAGTATCTTTATAATCTCCTCAGCTATTGAGAGAGAGACATAGCAAACTGTTTTGCCACAGAAAAATTAGCCAGGACTACTTTTAAGAATATTATTTAGCTTGTTTCATTTCTTTTAACTACTAAGTTTAAGTTTCAGTTCAACAAAAATCACAGGTTTCTAGAATTATGGGATTTCTTATCCATGAAATCAAGAATTTGACAGTCAAACGCAAACTATAAGACAGACAGGTAGAGACAGTGCTTGATCTGGAATTAAGAAGAAACTGTCTTTAAAACTACCTGAGACAGTGGGTGCTGGTGAAATCACTTAACCATTTCCTCATCAGTAAATTGGGAATAACATCTGTAACATTTGGTCAGTATGAGGTTGAAATGACAAAGTTTATAATTCACTTTGCAAGGTTAAAAGAGCTAACTTTACAAACCAGTTATTACCAGGAAATACTAATTTTAAGTACATGAAGGTCTTTGACTGCAAAAACAGAATTGGCAAATTGGAGATCTTTTAAAAGTAACTCCCTAATAAACAATAAAAAAAAGTTCTAACTCCTTAAAACACATTTTGAAGGAGTCATTTTATATGTTAACTCAGACTCATAATCCAAGTTCAAAAGGATTCTAAATTTTCCTGATAACCTCAGTCTTCTGTTTCCATTTGTTTCTGTTGACTTGGGAGAGAAAACTCCTGAAGTTTCTCATAAAGTTAGATATTTAGTGAAGTCTATAGTGAATAAATAACTAAGTCACCCAAGAGAAATTAACCATTACCTAAGATTTGGATTTGGGTCTCTTGTTTAAATCCTAAAATTGACATTTCAAATCAGAAATTTTGGGAAATAATAATATTTGAAATAGAGATGACAGTACTAGGTTTCATAGAACTAAGAAATTTCAAAATATACTATATATTGCCATTATTATTTTTTTAAAAATTCTTTGTATTTCTAGCAAAAGTTGTTTCCTAACCATAACATTTTAATTAAAAACTTCAATTATAATAAAAATCTTATTCTCTAGATTAAAATCATATTACTACTGCACAGCAGTCTGTTGCTATAAGTCCCATTTTAAAAATATTTATCCAAGTGTTAAATACTTTAGAAATTAATTAAAATAAATTTCAGAAATACAGTTAAGAATGAACATGTAATCATAAATTACCATCAATAAATGTACTGCCACAAATGAAATGCCAAAGAATTTTCCCCTTTCAGAAACCAAAAACCTGTGAACATCAAAATGGAGAAAAAAAATTTGCTTCAGTAACCAAAATTCTTAAAAATAGATAGAGATCACTACATTCTTGATTATGCCAAGAAATCCAAAGCTACTTACAAGATCAATTTAAACAGAATTATAGGAAATCACAGCTTGACAACTCTAATATCCAGTTGCCTACTTGACATTCAAGATGATCCCTGAATTACAAGCAAGCCACATATTGCAACAGAAAACAAGTATTGATTAGAATGGTCTTCATCAGTTTATTTAAAGTACAGAAAATTAACCGGTCAGTTCAGATACCTACCGGCACTGATTGGATTTCTATCACTGTTATCACTTCAACTAAGCAGCATCGACTCATAATCCCTGCCACCAGCACATAAGCAGCAGCATGCAAAGAGGGACAGAAGAAACAAACCACAGCTCAAAACTGGACCATGAATAATGTATAGCATGGCCTGGTTTGTATCCACTTAGTTCAGAAGAGAGAAAAGAGAAGTAGCTCATTAGGGCATTTCCTGAACCCTGGTTGGAATTTCAGTTAAGGGAGAAGAAATGACAAAGCACTTTTAAGGAGGAGGGGGACTTCCTATCTTTGTCCCAAGTGTGCTGGGGAGTGGAGAAACAGTGGCCAAATGAACCCACCTAGATAGTGGTGGTGAGGCCCCAGAAAAAGCTCACTCTGATCCCAGGATTGCCCCATCCTTATTGCTTTTGCACAGAAAACACATTCTTGTTATCAAATTGGACTACGGTCCTGTACTTTGTGACAATTCCGAGTCTACCCCTCTTTCATTGCTCTCACCTGCCTATGTTTTCAGCTCCAGAAGGTTGTATTTCTCCTGAAATACTTGTCAAACTTTTGCTTCCTTTTTGGCATAAAGTTTAGTTCTTTATTTCCTTAGATCTCATTTTGCTTAAAATGTTCCTTAAGGACCATTTATATCAGACTTTATATCACCTTGCCCAATTACATTTTCATTTTACCAATGGGATTAAGAGATATGAATCCTTAGAGCAGGAATTCTCAATTAAAAAAAAAAATTCCCCTTGGCAAATTTGGTTAACTATATGGATCCTTTCTCAGAATAACATTTTAAATGCACAATATAAAACACATAGGATTATAAAGAAAATCAATTATATTATAACAGTTATCAAAATAAAAAAAAAATCAAACTTGCAGACCTCAGTTAAGAATATGTATCCCATAGAATATAGTTGCTATGAGGGCAATCTCATTTGTCTTTCTGTCCCTGCTTGGTGGTTGATTGACAAATATAGATCTCAACATCATAGATTTCAAGCTGAAAGGGACCCTAGAAGTCAACTGGTCTAACCCCTTCATTTACGGATGTAAAAACTAGGATCCAGAACAGCTAAATGATTTTCAGTGTCATATAGCTAATAAATTATTCAAGCAAATTTAGTCCAGTCTTCCCAATTCCAAGTCTAGGGGCTTACATCCATTATTCCAAGATGAAGGCAAACATAATGAAAATCTCTTTAGGGTAGGGGACTGTTCAGCTCTAGGTTTATTTGTTTTGGATCTACAATGCTTGATCCACAGTTGGCACTTAAATGTTTTTTGAACATAATGCAATGAAATTATAAAGTCTCTAGGATTTCATTAGTCCTTTCCTATCCAGGTTTAATCCTTGTTTTTCCTGCAGGTACACTGATGGGATTTGCCCTATCTTTACAGATCCACCTTCCCAAGAGGGAGTACTTAATAGTCAGAGTATATCCCTCAGGAGTTCAAAATCCAGAGCTCTCACTTTTGCTCACCAATCACAATTTGTGCTATAAGAATTAGCAGGGCACTAGAGAATAGTGGCTTCATCTGCTTTTCTCTATTTAACCTACATTTCTGATTCCTGGAGCAAGACTTTCATGTTAATGACTGAAGTTTCATTTTCGTTTCCAAAGGTTCCGTTCATATTACTATAATTTTTGTGTTTTAGAAAGAGGAGTGCAGTCAAGTTGACATTTATTTATGTTTGACAAGGAGGGTGATTAGAATAACTGGAAGTATCTCACCAAAATACTTAACTTCCTAATCTCTAGAAAATATCTCCCTAACAGTCAAATGGGAAGAAAAGTCTACCAGAATAGCTAAATTCCCCAATCATCTTTCATTTCAGATGATAGTATCAACCTCGCTGAAAGCCCTAAAGGAATGATTGTTGATTAGGGTGAATATTTAGAGGAGAAAAACTTTGACTACATTAAAGTTAGCACTTGAAAAAAGGAAAAATAAAATAATTAGGAATACAATTTATTCTAGTTTAGCCTTAAAACAAACCAAAATAAAAAAAGATAAGAAATGAAGTTAAAGGTCAAGGCTAATATTGTTCAATCATTTCAATCATGTCCAATTGAAAAAAACAGGGTAATGTGACTTGCCCACAGTCACAGCTAGTAAGGGTCAGAGATCACATTTTAATTCAGGTCTTCCTGATTCTAGGCTCAGGATTCTTATCCACTATGCTACTTCACTGCCTTAACGATAATAAAATCACTTCAAATCAGAGCTCCCTAGTTGCTTCAAAACATAAATTTTGCTAGTCTATTAATAGATGAGATTCATAATTATTCAACTCTGGATTGGCTCCTTCTTGAAACTCTTATCTTTGACCCAAGCACAGTAATCTGTATTACTTTTTTGGGGCTGTTTCTTGAAATACCTACTCTTCCCCCGTGTTTGTAGTCTTTCCCTTGTCTTATCACTTATCATCTCCAGGATGGAAACCCAATAAATTGTGTTTACTGCAAAATAAAAATCCCAAACCCCTCATTTTACAGTAAGATCAAGTTCTTCTAGGAAATAAACAAACTGGTTGCCACAGTAGTTTTATACCAGCTACTGAAGTTAGTAAATTCATTCTGTAGGCAGACAAAGAACCTGCCAGCTTTTCTGTCCTGATGAGAAAGAATGTTTAGATCGACATTCCCAGGAACACTCCAAAGCTTGGAACCAAGTGGGCCTTTGCAGTACTTTACCTGGTTGGACAAGCTTCTTGCTGCCTATCTCAAGGGGAATAGGTACCTATTAGACAAAGAGGATTGTTTCTTCCAGGAACTGGAGAAAAAAATTGAAACCACCCTTTGTAAAATATGTCTGCTTCTTTCAGGACCCTAAGTCAAGATTTGTCTTGGAATATACATGGTTGATCAAATTTTTTTTGAAGATTTAGTTTATTTGTGATGAATTAACCCAGAGAGGAGTTGCTAGCAAACTAACCTGACTCATTTTTAGAAACTTAAGTAAAATAGATTGAAGGGGGCTTTGCTCCAGAGCAGCAACACTCTATGGGAAATAAGAGGTATGGGGTAGACTTCCTCTTTTCAGGGCATTAACATTTGGTGAAGGCTGTTTCCTTCCTGCAGTCCATTTCTTTGCTCTTAGGGTCTGTTATTACATCCCTCTCCTGTGGCCTGGGGACCCATATCCTACAAGTTACCCAAGACCAGTGGCTACAGTGATATATTTTGGGAGTGCCTACGAATCTCTTTCTCCTTAGCCCTAAATTAACTCAACTGAATTTTCCCCAATACTAGAATTTCTAGTAAGGGTCTTTGTAGTCAATCTGACTACAAAGACTCTCTTTGCTTTGATGGTTAATGTTTCACCATGCTCTCTAGCATTCCTCTAATCTGACCACTATTACCATCATAGTTCATAACAGCTGACATAGATGAGTTTGAATAAGTCAGGATTTACTACATGTGATTTACTCCAAAGTAAATGGAGGATCCAAACACAAGCCCAAAGCAGAATCATACTAAATCTAACTTCTTGTACGGTAAGAGCAGCATGTAATTCCAGCCATTTGCCAAGGTGAAGAAATGTCAACATGAAGAGAATCCCAACCCATCAGACTCCACAGGATGACCAGTTCCTACTGCCCACCTGCTCATACTGCTCAACACTAAGCCATACCCAGCACCCAGCATCGTGGTTTCCACAGCTTTCAGGGACCTCAAGACTTCTTTGAATTTTATGGAACTTAGCCACCTTTTAGTGAGACTGAGTGACTGTAGAATCTACTGTTCCTTATTATTGTTCTATAAGAAAAGATCAGCAGGATGATATTAGAGAGCCTTGGAGAGACATGAACTGATGCTAAGTGAAGTGAACAGAACTAGGAGATCATTGTATACGGCAACACAAGATTATACAATGATCAATTCTGATGGATGTGGCTCTTTCCAATAATGAGATGATTGAGGTCAGTTCCAATGATTTTCTGACAAAGAGAGCCATCTACATCCAGAGAGACTGGGAACTGAGTGTGGGTCACAATATAGCATTCTCACTCTGTTTGTTGTTTGCTCGCATTTAGCTTTCTTACACATTTTCTTTCCTTCTGATTTTTCATGTGAAACAAGATAATTGTATAAATATGTTTACATATATTGGATTTAACATATATTTTAACATGTATAACATATCGGATTGCATATCTAGAGTGAGTAGGTGGGGGAAAAGAGGAGAAAATTTGGAACACAAGACTATGCAAGGTCAATGTGGAAAAATTATCTGATCATATGCCTTGAAAATAAAAAGCTTTAATTAAAAAAAAAAAAAAGAAAGAATCTACTATTCTATTCCTTCCATAGTACACAGAATGATCAGTGGACTTTGGTTCAGACTTGCTTAATTCAGGAAAATGACCATGAATGTATCTGGAGAAGCATTATGTTTCTTCCTACCAGTTTTTTGGATTTACTAGATGATTTTATATAACAATTTTATATATTCTATTCCTACTACTTCCATGGAAACTTTCCCTGAAAACTCAGCCACAGTGTCTTTCTTTTCTCTGAATTCATGCAGCTTTTATTGTTTTCACTCTTTCCTTAATGCCCATGATATACATCCTGTTTTGTGCTTGATTTCACAGAAATGCTGATGCAGCTGAATGAGGAGGATCCATAGTTAGGTCAATAGCATCATGAAAAAAAAAATGCTATCATGCACAGGAAAGCCATGAAACAAATGATAGCACCAAGTAGCCTGCTCCTATTGTAATAATATTTGACCTGATGTATCACATGAATTTCCTAGCTTTGGAATCACTTCTCTGAGTTCTTAGGAACCTCACTCCAGTTATAGTTCTGACATAATATTTTTCTCATAAAGGCAGGTTTCTGACCCAATGTAAGTTTAGTCCTGTACCTCTATTCTCAGGGAAGTACCACAATCTAAGCCTCCTAAGAAATGTCCTGCCTACTAAGTCACCTTTTTCCTAATGGGAAATAGCATCCTCTTGGAAAATATATACAAATTCTTAGAAGATTTCGAGGAGTCTGCTGACTCCCCTCATTTTCTCAGAAATGGCCAAATTCTGAATTATCTTGAACAAGGATCAGAAGAATATTTTAGCTCCTTTCCAGAGTCTAAGTCAAGACTTCTAATGGAAAACTCCAGACCTGATGGATCAATTTTTGGAGGGTTTGGCTGTCTTTATCCACAATGAATTAGCTCAAATGAAGCCAGTAGAGCTCAAGATCTTCCTTAATGATGGAACTATGATTCCTCTTGAAACTATCTTCATCCAGTTCAGGGACTCTAGCCAGCATGCCAAATTGGTTCAGGGCATCTTGAAGGACTGTGCTATTCCAGTCACTTGCCAAGTTGGAGAAATGTCAATATGCAGAGAAGGAGTTGAATATTGGGAGCTATGTTATAAACTAGGGAGACCCTATGGATCCGTGCAAGGTGGAGGAGATACCAGAGTGGGGATCCCTACAATGTTGAAAGTCCCATAGCAGTTCCTGTTTTCTGAGATCCTACCGAGATCCCTTATGGGCACTGATGTCAACAGTGACATAGAAGGATCTGTACTCCATTGCTTTCCGAATCCTTCAGGATGTTGAACCTTGTGGAAAAGAACTATCTTATATGAAAGGAATTGCTCACAGTAAGCCCTAATTTGAGGAATGAAGAGATCATATTGAAAAAACATATATCACATCATAATCCACACAAACCAGAAGAACCTGGAAGTACCTACAGAGTGTTTGTCAGCTCACAGAATCACAGCATTGGAAGCAACCTCAAAGATCATTCAAACCACCTTGTTTTTGAACTGAAATGCCCCTCAGTTTATCCAACAACAGATAATCTCATTTTTCTTTAAAGACTCCAGGAAAAAGGAACTCACTATCTCCTGACACATCTCTGTTTTAATTTAGAGTATCTCCAAATATTAGTAAATTTTTCCTTATAGCAAGCCTATTCTTATCCCTTTGCAAGCTTCATTCCTTGCTCCTTATTCTGCCTTCAAGAATCAAACCAAACACAGGACAGCTCTTCAAATATTTGAAAAGAAATACCATTTTATGTTCCTAAATTTTCTTTTCTCCAGGTTAGACATCCATAAATCCTCATATGGGATAGTCTCAAGACATTCTGCCAGCCTATTTGCCCTTCTGTGGACACTGCAATGTATCCGCTTCCTAAAATGTGGCACCCAGAACTGAATTCAGTATTCCAAATGGGATTTGATCGGGACACTATGTAGATAGCACCTCCCTATTCTCAGAAGCTATGGCTTTTAATATATTCTAATGTCACAGCTTTTTTTAATCACCATTTCATACTTTTACTTCATACTATGCTTCTAATCCATGAAAGCTTATCCAGTCCTGTGTATTTGCAAAGCCCCCTGTGAAATAAGCTCCTGCTGCATCCGGCTGTTGATTCTTACCTTTGGACATTGGTAACAGCAGAATTGCCCCAATATTATGGGTAGACTGAGCACAACCTTTCCAAGTTTAGTGCATTTCTTTCCCTCTGCTGGATTATCCAAAGCAACTGATCTATCTCTACAATATATACTCTGACTCCCCAGTCTCCATTCTTATAACACCCATAAGATTCCTGGATTCTCTCTTATTTCTATATTGCACTAATCATAATATTCTAAGTACAGAGTTCTCTTTCTAAGACACAGTATTCTCAACAAGAGAATAAAAAAATGTCCTTGAACATAACTATCAGACCTCTTGCAACCAAGATGACTTGGTCACTATCACCTTGCACGAAATTGTTAAAATAATTCAATTCGCACATCCATCCAAAAACATTCCACATTACATAACTTTTTTGTTTCTAGTCAGATTTTGGTTTCTTGGTGTAGCACTGGCTACCTGAAGCATTTATCCAGGCTCAACTTTCAAATCTTGCTATGAATAGCAGAAATGGCATTGCAATAGGAAGTTTACTATCACACTGCATCCCTAAAAAGCCATTAAGTATAAGGGATTCAAGTCTGTTGGTCTATTCAAAATATTTATACTAATTGATAGATATGGGAGATTAGTTGATAGGCTCCTTCCCAATGGCACAGCTGTTGAGATTTGTTTTCTATTAGCTAATGTTATTCTCCTTACTAGATATTCACACCAAATTTTATGAGTCTTGCAGTAAAGGACCTACTTGAATCTTGAACTATAGCTACTAAATCCCTACTAATCCCTATCAAACACCTCCATTAGCTGGGAGCTTAGAATGATTATCAGCCTAAGGAAAGATCATGGAAACTGTCATGTAAAATATATGCCACAGAATCAAGGAAGACCTTCCAGTAATAATATCCCATTAACCTGTGGCCTTAAGATAGGTAAAAACATGGGATCAAGAGTAATGGACATAGGAGATTTCTAGGTGCTGTAGTAGATGGAGCACTGGACCTGGAGTCAGGAAGACCTGAGTTGAAATCTTGCCTCAGACGCTTACTGGCCATGTACTGGCTTACATGGCTGGGCAAGTCACTTAGCTGTTGTCTGCCTCAGTTCTCCCATCTGTAAAATGGGAAAGGTAATAGCATTTTCGACATCCCAGAGTTGGCATAAGGATAAAATGAGATATTTGTAAAGTACTTTAGAACAGTAAAGTGCTGCATGTTATATTAATATATAGCTTACATTTTATATTAAATAATATATTTAAAGGGTGTGGCTATCAAGCTACTATCATAAAAAGATGTTGCCTTTGGTAAAGATTTTGACAAAGTAAAATAGGTAGCTGCTAGTAGAAAAAGCACAATACAGATGGAATCGATATAGCATGGGGCCTTGGATAAGGTAAATCTGACTTCAAATCCTGCATCTGTCACTTATTAGCTGTGTGACCTGCCTGCCTCAGTTAAATGAGGGTGATGATAGTGTCTCCCTCATTGGGATAGGAAGATCAAATGAGATAACTTATAGAGCCCTTTGAAAACTTTAAAGTGTTAAGTAAATGCTAGCTATTTTTAGATGTTTTCCTGTTGAATCCAGCTTATTTCACAACTCTTAGTTTTAACTCAGTATTGGTTATTTTTCGGAACTCTTTTTAAATTTTCTAACTTTGGTCTTGGCAAGTCATGGAATTAACCATTTTTCTACTTCACTCATCAATCCCTTTATGAGATTTAATTGTCTGCTAGGTGGCTCAGTGGATAGAGCACTGTATCTGGAATCAGAAAGAACTGAGTTCAAGAAATCCAGATTAGACATCTACTAAATGTCTGGGCAAAAGTTAGCCTCTGTCTTCTTCAGTTCTCCCATTTATAAAATGGGGATAACAATATTTGCAACCAAGCAGCGTTTTGAGGAGCAAATGAGATGATAAATGTAAAGCATTTAGCAAAATTCCTGCTCCATTGTAGGCACCTCATAAATACTTGTTTCCTTTCTCATTCTGTACAGATGTCGTACTTAGTACTTTCCAAAATTCTGGAATACAAATAGAGAGGGCAATGGATAGAGCATTGGGCCAGAGTCAGGAGGAATTGAGTTCAAATATAGCTTCAGATATTTAACTAGGTTATGATCCTGGACACGTGACTTAACCTCTGTTTACCTCAGTTTCCTCAAATGTAAAATGGGGTAATAACAGTACCTACCTCACAGGGCTTTTGTGAAAACCAAATGAGATAATAATTGCATGTTGGCACAATGCCTGACACAAAATAGGTACTATATAAACATTGGCTATTGTTTGTTATCTACACCTTTGGCTCAATGAGGGATAATAAGTGTCTTCTTAGGAAAAGGATCTGTGGTTTATAAACCCATCTTTTTCTTTTTAACTATATTTCATGGGAAGCATGAAAATCAAACATATAAACATTTATTTTTTTTCTTTCTGAAAAAGTTTTGCCCAGTAAGAGAGAAGTATTACAATGATGAACATTGTGTGGTTGCCAAATTCCAGACTCATTTTTGTGCATTAGGATCAATGATCAATAATAGATAATGTTGAAGTTAGAACTATTGATGAGTTGGGAGGGGGGGTGAATTATGCTTGCCAAATGCAAGTTAATGTACCTTTAGAAATAGAATCAGAAAGCAGTTCTTAGAGAAAGAAAAAAAAAAACAAGAAGAGAAATGATGCTATAAGTGATGCACGAACGAGAGAAAGAAAGAGGGAAGAGAAAAAGGGAAAGAGGGGGAAAAAAGAGAAAAACAGATAAAGAGAAAAGGCAGAGATTAGAGAAAAGATTTTAAATGTGAAACAGTGACAAAATGTCCTTGGTTTTGAAGATGCAAGGCTATTAGTAAAATCTCATGTTTTTTTTCTTATGTGAATGGATATCTAAAATGTTTAGAATTTTTTCTTTTCCACATAAGAAAATCATAAATAGAAATATATTGGTCAAAGACAATTCATTATTATATCCATTGCTATCACCATGTAGACATCCACATAATTCCCTATCCTGACTATCTCTTGTTCATATTTTCCCTTACATTAGCTATGGGGAAGGGGATATGAAACCAACAAAGTGGAAATTACAGCCCTTTACTTCCACCATTGCTTCCTTTGTACTTACTCACACATTCCTGAGTGATAACTAGAAAGTGATTGCTATGTCCACTATAAATTTTTCTAATTTCAATTGTGCAGTAAATAGAGCAAACCAATATTTTTACTCATTCCTAACTGATTTTCTATTCTATTCACAATTGTTATTTAAATCATCTCTTCTCTCCTTAAAAAGGACCCATTGCATCCCTTTCCCTCTCTTATCTTTGCTAAGATATTCCTGTTTGGCCAAGAAAATAGAGATTATGTTGGTGGGCTCCCTGTATTTCCTTCCTCTTCATCTCATAACCCTTTGTCATTTTCCAGGCTGTGTCCTGAGTTCCCCTCCTCTCTTTACACTATCTTAATTGGAGAAGCAATTAAACCCTATAAGCTCAATTATCATTTTTATTCAGATGTGTTTGAGAACTATAAATACAGCCCTAGTATCTCTTCTGAGTTCTAGTTCTATATCAAATTCCTATTAGATATTTTGAAATGGATGTTCCCTATGCATGTAAAATGCAATATTTCAAACCACATCATTTTATTCCCCCTCAACCTTTTCCTTTCTGACCTTTAATACTATCAAGGTCACCAATATCCTTCCAGTCACTTAATTTTGCTACTTCAGCATCATCATTTGACTCCTTCCAGTTGTCAAACCTTTTGTTTCCATCTTTATAACATCTCCTTTTCTCAACTCATCCAGCCACCAGTCTAGTTCAGGTCATCGTTGCCTTTTCCTGGCCTCAGTATTTCCTTATTCTATCTAGGATCTAAACTCTTTTGCTGGGCAGGTAAAGCTCCTCACCACCTGGCTTCTTTTTCTCTTTCCAATCTTTTTTCCTAATACTTCACTCCTCTCATGCTGTATTTTAGCTATACTGGCTCACTCACTGTTCTCATGCATTACCTGCCTTTCCCTATTTTTGGTCTTTGAATTAACTACCCTAGAATCAGAATGTTTTTCTTCATAACTTCTGTCTTTTCAAATTGCTAATCTTCAGAAACACAGCTCATAAGAAAATGGAAACTGAGTGGATGCCTTTTAATTGGAGAATGGCTAAATAAGTTATGGTATATGAATTCTATGGAATATTATTGTTCTATAAGAAATGATGAACAAGATGATTTCAGAGAACCCTGGAGAGACTTGCAGGAACTGATGCTAAATGAAATGAGCAGAACCAGGAGATCATTATACATGGCAAAAAAGATATATGATGGTCAGTTCTTATGGACATGGCTCTCTCCAACAATGAGATGATTCAGGCTGGTACTAATGGTCTTGTGATGAAAAGAGCCATCTACACACAGAGAGAGGACTGTGGGAACCGAGAGTAGACCACAACATAACATTTTCATTCTTTTTGTTGTTGTTTGCTTGGATTTTATTTTCTTTCTCATTTTTTTTTCCTGGTTTGATTTGATTTTTCTTGTGCAGAAAGATAATTTCTTGTACAGAGAGATGGAGACAATGTTGAAGAAAGGATACATGACCACATGGCATGAGATCTGTATATCTTGTACTTCTTGAAATTAGTTATAGGCAACTTTTACCATCTAATGATCCGGGCCTCAGAATGAGAAACTGAGGTCAGAGGAATGTATGTATGCATACATTGGATTTAACACATATTTCTACCATGTTTAACATATATTGGATATGTCATCAAGGGGAGGGGATGGAGGAAAGGAGGGAAAATTGAAACACAAGGTTTTGCAAGGGTTAATGTTGAAAAAAATTTTAAAAAGAAAGAAATAAAAAGAAAAAGAAATACAGCTCATGAATCGCATATGAAAGTCTTTCTTTATCCTCAAGCTGCTGGTGAACCCTTTCCTCAAATCACCATCTTTTCATTTTGTATGTAATCTGGTCAAGCTTATACAAATACATATTGGGTCATCTTTCAGAAGGTAAGCACCTTGAGAGTAGGCATCTTTCAGTTTTTATATCTCCATCACTTAGGATAATACAGGGTACTTAATGAATGTGTGTCAATTGCATTCTCTTGTCATTGTTAATTAATATATGTACATTCACAATTATACATATAATATATATATATATTATTTATCATTTCTAATGTACTAAAATGCAGCTAATCAGACAATCTATCATCTTGAAGTTAAATGTAAGGGGGAAAAGCATAATTACAAATCTTTTATTTTCTAAGAAATTCACAGTAGGATTAGAAAAGACAATGTTACCACAAAAAATAAAAAAAAGAAGACTATCTACTCTAGGCATCTTTGATGTATACATGACCATAATAAAATTGGACTATTAGAATTATGTTATCCTATAAGAATAAATAGTATTATTATTAATCACTAATCAGATAAATAGATATTTTACTAAAAAACTATATTAAAGCAATAAGTAGTTTAGTAGAGTACAGATAAAAGTTATAAAGCTAAATAAAAAAATATGTAAGAGCTTTCTATGTTCTCACAGAAGATGTTAAACTTTGTTCTGGAAAAGGACCATGACATCAGAGAGCTGATACCATGACATGCAAGTGAATTGGATTTAAGTGAGGGAAGGCTGTGCAAGGGCTGCTGTCCTACTTTCCACTCCAGAACCATCTGGGTCCAGTATTCAGATATAGATCAAGAGGACTGGACTGAAGATGGCCTGGATGAAATGGCTATACTCTAGGCCTTGATCCAAATACAAAATGAATCGAAAAAGTCCTTGCCCTCAAGAAACTTACATTCAAATAAAGGAAGACAACATATATAAAGGAGTAGTGACTAGGAAGGGATATTTTTGACTGAGAAGCCAAGGGATGGTGAGCTAAACCACAGAGTAATTAATGGACATGACCTTTTCAAAAATGCCAGTATTGGTTTGATAACTATTCACAAAACTAGATATGGAACACAGAGGGATGGGGAGGGTGCTGAAGAAAGGTGCATGCCCACATGGCATGCAGATCTGTAGATCTTGTACATCTTGTACATCTTGAGGTTAGTTATAAGTAACTTTTGCCATCTAGTGAGCTCGACCTCAGAATGAATAACTGAGGTCAGAGGAATGGCATGGAGATGGCGAAAAAGCAGATATTATAATATAATGCTAAATATAATATAAAATAATGTAACATAATATAACATACTATAATATAATAAATATAATACCAGATATAAACAGACTGAGGCAGCTAGATGGTGCAGTGGACAGAATGCCAGGCCTGGAGTCATCTTGCTCAGTTCAACTCCAGCCTCAGACACATAGTAGCTGGGTAACCTTCGACAAATCACTTAGCCTTGTTTGCCTCGGTTTCTTTATCTGTAAAATGAGCTGGAAAAGGAAATGGCCAAGAAAATCCCCAAAACTTTTAGTTTTGAACCAGAAATTAGATTTAATTGGTATAGGAAATTCCTGATGAAACTCCCTCTATGACTCTGATAGACAACAGTTCTATATCAGTCTGAGAAGATTGCTTGGGGACGCTGAAATGTTCCTTACTTCTTACTAAAAAGCCTGAATCATCTGAGTTGGGACTTGAACTAAGGTCAGTACTTAATCAACTACACTATAGTCCCTATCTAACCTTAGAGATCAATAAGCTGGACATCACCAATCTTGAAATTTAGCCAGATCTATCTTCAGAAAACACCATTTCAGCAGCTAGCATATTAAAATTCTGTTTAACTTTTATTAAACTGGAGTTATAATGTCCATAACAATGCCCTCAATGGTATTCTGAGACTTCAGTAATTAGGAAGGAAGCATGACACAAAGGATGGAGAACAAATTTAAGATGTGCATATCATTATATCATTCCAATAATAATTTCTTTTTTACCTCAAGAAGTTTTTTTCATCTACTTCAGTGTGCTTTAGAAACATCAACTCATTAATCTTCACAAGTCCTATCAAAGCTACAGAGAATTATCATTGCTGCCATGACACATGGGCAAACTGAGACACCTACAGATGAGGTGAATTTTCCAAGCTTCCTTATTCACTTTTTTTTTTTTGACAGAACAAGGAAAAGATCTCCTGAGACTTGAAAAGAATTAACAAAATATATAAGGTTTCTGCAGAACTTACATTCAGAGTTTATACTTTATCTTCTACTTAATACTTCCCTATGCAAGGTATTTTAACAGCCCTACTAAAACAGCAACAAAACCAAACAAAAAAAGGATCAATAGAGTTGTATTTAACTTTCTTAACTCCTTTGATTGCTCTTTTCTGTATTTATTCACTACTTGGGGTAGACATTTGAGAGCCCTCACTTACCCGGAGCATAGTCACTGTGCATGCTATAGGTTCTTGGAGCCACAGGAGAAAAGTGGGATCAGATGGACACCAAACTTGGAAAGCAGCCTTGGAAAGGGCTCAGCACACCTCTCAGGAGAGATCTTCCTTGAACATAATCCTCCACACCCTTTCTTGCCTCTAGTGCTGTGCCCTCCCCTCACAGTATCTACCTCATCCCAATTCTCTAATAAATCTACTTTTTTGGTCCCAAAATCTACTCTTAAAACAAGAAATCCATTTCAAAATCCACAAATATCTGTTACTGCTTCACTTCCTTTGGGGCATTTGCATTTCAACTAGGGCAGGATCCTTACATTAAAAGAAAGAAGCAGATTTAAGTAAGTGCCTTTAGGGAGGTTTAGGTGGGTGGGGTGGTCAATGGCAATTTCCCAGCAAGTCACATGCTCTCCTTACTCTGCAAACTTATAATCATAAATTATCATGTATCAGACAGTGATTTCTGTTTTATAAACTCCCAAGTGAAAATTTCCCTCTCTGCTCTTTAAAGAAAAAAAATGGCTCCACAAAATAAAGCATCTAGATTAACGTTTTATCTAGATTTAACTAGATTAACAGTGAGCTCAGTCTTCAAGTAAACATCAATCAGTTTTCTCCTTTACCTTCCCCCAGCTAGCTAATTTCTGACCTCTTCAGCAAAAACTACAAAAAGGCAGCAAAGAAGCAAGAAGCAGATTGGAATCCACAATCCTGTGTTTGTGTGAGAGAGACAAAGAGCACGTTTTACAAACTGGACACCAAGGAGAACAGCACTTGCTTGAAGTGATTGGTACCTATGAGGAGCATCTGTTGGAGGCCAGACTATTGGGAGAAGGGGGAAGTTTTGAAAGGGAAGTACCAGTAAGACTCGAGAGTTAGAGGAAGAGACAGGGAGAAGTGTGGTTTCCTTTTTTGTTTTCTTAATGTATCCTATATACAACTTGTTTTCTTATTTCCCTGTGAGAGAGTAATACAAAGCTAGGGACATCTTATATATAAAGTCGCCTTCCATTTAAAAAAAAAAAAAAAAAAAAAAAGCTTTGTTTTAATTTAAATGAATTTTGAGTAGTGGAAATAGTGGAAAAAGTGAAATAAATCACCCTTCCAACAAGACAGGAAAACGAATCCTTGCAGACATTCCTAAACACAGTTAATTCAGTTCACAAGTTGAACTGGACAAGAAGGATGAGCAAGAAAAGCAAGGAAAAGGACATTTCTTGTTAACTATATATGTTGAGAAAGAAGAATGGCAGGGATCTCCAAAATGAGTTTTAGTCATGGTAGGCTGCTTTCTGGAGTGGAAAAAGTACCAGACTGGTAATCAAAGCTTTGTGGAACACAGCTCTGTTATAATTTTTCAGGTTGATCTTAAGCAAATCAAACTCTGTGCCTAAATGATCTGATCTACAAAATGAAGTGTTTATTGGGTCTTCCATTTGGAGCAGAAATGGACCTCACAGACCATCTGGTTCAGCTATTTCATTTAACAGATGAGGAAACTGAGACTAAGTGATTTCCCCAAAGTTACTGGGGTAATAAACAGTCCATTGTAAGTTTTTTAGACTAAAAGACGCATAGTATCACTCTAGTTCTGAAATTCTATGGTTCTATAATTCTTTGATCACATGGAAATATGATAAAGAAAGAGTAGATTTTTGTTCAGAACTCTAATTGAGAAGCCAGAATTTCTGAAATAAAGCAAGCCAGAAACAGAAGCAGATTTAAATGACAGAAAGGAATCACTTCTTGGAAGAAAGGGAAGTAAAGAGAAACACAGTATTTTCTTTCATTTTGATTTTAAGTGAAACTGTAAGTAGGGGTGGGAATGGTATTTTTCATTCTATTTTAGGAATTTTTTTTTAACCTCAGAATCCAATGCCCTTTTGTTTCTGGAGCCTTGAAGCCAGAATGAATGACTCAAAATAGTCCCTGAGATCTTTCTTTTTTGAGAGTTTAATAAGCACAAGTGAAACAGAAAGCAGAAGGATTTAGGAGTTTGACCCTAATTTTTTTTTTTTTTCTTTTCTGAATTTTCAAGATAAACCCTTTGTTTTCCATTCCTTTCTTTCCCCCAGGAGTTCCTCCAGGAGAGAATACCATTTCTGATGTAAACTACTGACAATTCCCAAGTGCCTATGGGCAAATAGCTCTTACTTCACGGAACATTTAGATGGAATAGTAGATGGAGCACTGGACTTGGTATCAGGAAGACCCAAGTTCAAATATTCTGCTTCAGATACTACCTATGTGATTCTGGGCAAATCATATAATTTCTCTCTGCCTCCAGTTTCTTATTTGTAAAAAAAAAAAAAAAAAAAAAAAAGTACTTACCTCCTTGCTGGATGTGTGAATAAAATGAGCTATTTGTAAAATGCTTTGCAAACCTAAAAGTGACATGATAAATGCCACTTATTGTCATTATTATTGCCAGTTCTCTAGATTTTGGCAATATGCAAAGGAAATAGGACTTTATGGTTTAACTTCAAGTTCAAGGCAATCTGGCAAAATTGCTAGAGATCTGGCCTTGGGGTTAGGAGGTTAGATTTGCCTGCCTGACATAGAGTTGTGTGACTATGGGCAAGTTATTTAATCTTATTGGCAAACCAATGATCTGCTTTTGTGAAAGAAATCCCACAGGAGAAGTTCCCTGTGCTAATGAAATCACATCTAGAGGTGATTGGTACCTCCAACGTTCCCCCATCTCCTGTGCACCTTGCACTCTCTCTCTGGAACTACCATGAACTTGGATAGGTTCTTGTTGCTTTATCTTGCTTAAAGCTCCCACCTGACTTCTTCAGCTCCAGCATCAAACCAGGCTCCTCTTTATACAGTGGTTCTCTTCCCATCCCCTTCCCTCTATCTTCCTTCCAGTTAGGTGCTGGTCTTCTTCCATTCAAATACAGACTTACTCATGACTATCTTGCTTATACTATATCCTCAGGTCTTAGCAAGGAACTTGATACAGTCAGCACCCAATTGGTGCTTTGCCTATATCTCTAGCAAATATAAAAATGAAGTGAAAAACATACAACAGGAATTGAAGCATACATGCAAGTATCTCTTGTTAAACCATTTAACCTGTGGTTGCTCCATCTACATAGACCACCTTTCTTGGAGTGACAGCAACAAACACTTCCAGAAAGCAGGCGCTATGTAGTGTTATCAAAATTATGACCCACAAGGATCAGAAAGGAATTTCTATACTTTACTCCACCTTCCCCTCTCTTCACAAGACCCCAAGCGAACAATCAGAATCTGGGCTAAGCTAGTCTTGGGTTGATTGAAGACTTAACTTCAGTACTTGGAAGTATTTTGATTTAGAATAAAGAATTGGTTTCAGAAACTTTTCTTTTTTAAAAGGGTTCAAAAGATAGAAGAAAGTATATAAAATGCCATATATTAGGAAATTAAAAGTGTAAAACTGTCCTTATTATTTCAGGTTGCTTTTTCACTCGAGGGAATACTAAAACTTGGCTTCTCTAGCTATTTAGTTCACGCATCGATTTTATCACTTTTCTGGCCTGACACTTAAATGAAAAGGATTCCTTAAATTTGTTAATGGAAATATGTCTCTAAATGTAAATAACTAATCATGTCTAGCTATTATTTTACTCTGTGTTTAAGCTTTTCCAGATGAGTTAACTATTGGTGAAGTATGGCTCTTTTTTGTGCATTACATCTTCCATGTAATCACATTCCCATTTGTTTTGAAAGTTTGAAGTAATAAGGCAAAGGAAAATATTAGGTATATAATGGAAATGTGAGGCAACTAATAAGGATAATGGGGATAGGATAAAAAGTATAAGGTAAAACTTATTTAAAAATCAAATATAAATAAGAGAATGACTAAGACAACCTAAAACTTAGCTTACAAGACTGCAAAAATTAAATTCCAGATAAAAAATAACATGTCACTTCAGGGAAAGGGGGAAATAATTGATAAAACAAAAACATTGTTTCTCCTGTACTGTACAAGTGCCTTAATTCCATGCATATAGGTGTTTAATAACAAATTCTCCATCAGGTTAGATAGCTCTAGTTTTCTCTTACATTCATAACCATATCATATATGTCTTTTAGTGCTCTCCAAAATTGCCCTCACCTTCAGGATTATAGATTTATATAGACTTATGTGCCTCTCTGACATAGAATACTACTCTTTTAATTTTTCTATTAGATGATAACATTGTAGGATTTAAAACCAGATAGAACCTTGAAAGATATTTCTTTGGGAAAAAAATAAAGCTTTCCACTATGGAAAACTCACTATATGTGAGTTCAATCCTACCAAAATTTGTTGATGTTTTTAATGTCAAATTTTCTTCCATGTGCCTGTATCTAAAAAAAAAAAAAAAAAAAAAAAAAAAAAAAAAAAAAAAAAAACCAGCACAGCCCCAGCCCCAGCAAACCAAGAGCAGACCTTGAGAGCCACTGAAGCAGTCAATCAGAAAGAGATTACAGGGGTCTCTTTGCTAATACTGAAGCAGGGTTCTGTTGCTTTACTCATACTCAAATCCAGGTTGCACAGAACCAGGGTAAAGAGGAACACTGGTACACCAGAACTTGTGGCCACAGTGGAGTGGGAACCCTCATCAGAGTTCCAGGGCAGAAAGGAGTGCTTGTGGTTGCTCACAGACCACAGCACAGGCAGGAGAGTTAAGTACACCTCTCCTTAGATCATACCTTGCAAGAACTAAAAACTTAGAGGTCCCTAGATGTATCTCTGATACCCTCAAAGCTTAGGAAAGTGATCCCTCCAACCTGGAAGCAGAGCCCTACTTTAACAAAGAGTAAAAAGCCAAGTAATAAACTAGAAAAATGAGTAAATGATAGAAAAAAATTCTGACCCTTAAAGTTACTGAGATGATAAGGAAGACCAAAGCACAAATGCAGAAGAAACTGACAAAGTCAAAATTCCCCCATACAAAGCCTTCAAGAAGAAGAATTAGTCTTTTGGCCATAGAAGAATTCAAAAAGGATTTTGAAAATCAAGTAAGAGAGGTAGAAGAAAAATTAGGAAAAGGAATGAGAGTGAGGCAAGAAAATCATGAAAAACAAATCAACAACTTCATAAAAAGGAGACAAAAAAATAACTGAAGAAAATAACACTTTAAAAAACTGATTAGGTCAAAAGGTAAAGCCAATGAGAATGAGAACGCCTTGATAGGCAGAATGGGCCAAATGGAAAAATCCACTGAAGAAAACAACTCCGTTAAAGTCAAATTGGCCAAATGGAAAAGGAGGTACAAAAACCTACTGAAGAAAATAATTCCTTTAAATTGAGTGTTGAGCAAATGGAAGCTAATGAATGACTTTATGAGAAATCAGGAGATAATATAATATGCAATCAGGGAGGCCTGAATGAGTTTTGTCTCATACATTTACTAGTTAAGTGATTGTAAACAATTCACTTAATTTCTCATCTAGAGAAATCTCAGTTTCTTCATCTGTAAAATATTCTTTGAAGTTAACTCAAAATCCATTTCAGCTCTAGAGTTATGATTATCTTCTGATTTTTCTCCTAAGAAATATTGTGTGCTACCTTTAATATCCTTCTTTTTTGCCAAGGCTACAGTCTTCCATAATATCCAAATGGAAGATTTTCATTTCTCTCTCACTATGAGGACAATAGTGGTCACTCAGAGATGCTTTTCTCTAAATCATTGATTTTGAAATATTTTTATTACAGTTATCTGCATTTTTCTCATTCCCAATTGAAAGCTCTTAAAGGGAGACATATTATATACAAATAGAGTAGCAGTTAAATGCTCATTGTAGTATATTTATGCATGTAAGGCTGACAGCAGCCAACACATTGTTCTTTTGGACAAAAACAAAAGAACATCAACACTTCTATGTTTCTTTTAGATTAGTAACAATAATGATGGACAAAAATTTACATATAAGGACTGTGTTAGGCTCAAGGATGATAAAGAAACCATAATTTTTACCATTGAATAAGGGCAAATATAGTGGGAAGAGGATTGACTTTAGCAGTCAAAGTCCTAGATTCAAATCCTGCCTCTAACATGTTCTGACTGTGAATTTGTGTAAGTTGCTTAATTTTTCAAGATTTTTCAATATCTTATCTGTAAAATGGAGATAATACACACAGAATCATTCTAAAGATCAAATGAGATAGTATTTTACAGCCTACAAAAATGCTATATGCTAGCTATTCTTTTGAAATCTGATAGGGAGAGATAAGATATGTATTTGGAAAAAGGACAGCTTCATCATATATTAACTTTATTATAACAGGCAACATTTAATCTCTATGAAACAGTGATTTCTTCATCTGTACAATGGTGATTATAGTCATTATACTATCTTGTTTAATAGATTTTTGTAGGAAAAACTCTTTGCAAACTTCAAGGAGAAATTAAGATAAGATTAACATTATGTGATAATCATGTAATAATATCAGCCTCATTTTTAGTCATAGAAGAATTTGGATAAATGGGAAACACAAAAAAACCTGACATAAACCTTGATTTTCCAAGTCAGTTCATAGCAGATTCTAGAAAAATGGCTAATGAAAAATGTTGTGGATATTCCCCTCTCATCCCCTCCAAAAATGTAGTAATGCATCAAATAAAGAAGGAAGTATAAAAAGTAAAAAAAGTCATCAAAGAAGAAAATGGTACAGATAATGAAAGATAAACAAAGGTCAAAGGCTGCAAAAACAATGAAAAAACACTGTAGGATGAGGTAATGTCAGGCACAAACTAAAGATAAAAACAATAATTCTGTAATAACAGAACAAGAACCACCTCTAAAAATGAAATGGAACAGCCCCAAGAATTCCAAAAGTGATTGTAAAACCTATGTACATACTGATCTCAATGAAAAACTTTAAGGAGCATCTACTGCTTAGAACTAAAACAATGAGTAGATTCCCTGAAAAAGAATATAAGATGGAATTCAAAAAGTTAGTTATGTAACAAGAAACATTAGGGAAAACAAAGTCAAATGCTAGCAAAATTAAAAGACTATGAGATATCTACAATTTAAAAAAAAATCAGAAGATAGAATTTAGAGATAGAATCTAAGAATTTGGGCCACTGTGGGGCAGGGGGAAGATAAATCAAAAGTCTAAATTCCTCATTTCAAGGAATCATATAAGAAAAATGCCTGAAATTAAAGAAACCTGAGGACAAATTTGAAATTTGAGTCAATAAGCATTGTGTTAGGGATACAAAAAAAGGTAAAATCAGTTCTAGCCCTCAAGGGACTTACAAGATACAAAGAGCTATGTACAAATAAGATATTTACAAAAACAACAAAAAAACAAAAAAAAACAAATAAGATATTTATTGGATAAATTAGAAGTACCACAGAGGGAAGGCACTGATATCAAGGATCCAAGAAAAAGCTTCATTCAAAAAGTGGAGGAAAATTTGAAGGAATCCAGCAGATATTGGGGGCAAGCTTAACTGTTGGTTCACTTTTGATGTTGGGGAAAAAATGAGGTCTTTAGGGGTCAATAAACAATTAATAAAAGGAAGTTCATTTATTCTAATTCAGCAGGCAAAAAGCATCTATTGATTATCTTGGATCAGGTATTTGCTAAGAGCTTGGGATACTAATATAAATAAAAAGAGAGATTCTACCCTTAGAGACTTTATATTCTAATGGTGAAAAAAATGCATAAAATGGAAGGGGATCAGAAAAGATACAGATAAAGAGGCCTGGTAGTAAAGTCCTAGGCTAGCATGAAGTATGGCTAGCCTGGGCTAATTCCCCAAATGTAGTTCCCAGAAGGACTTCAATGATGGGGAAAAAGGGACAGCACGACAGAGGAATATTCTAAGGTGAGAAAGTCTTCAAAGCCCTGAGAGAAGTCTTAGGTTGAGAAGGCAAGGGGATTGTGGTGCAAAGTTTGGAAAACAGTGTGAGCAAAGAAAGGAACAATCAAGCATAGCTGGATGGAACTCACCTGTATGAGAAGGTGGTTATCACAATGTGGAGAAGTTCTAGGATATGAAGGCAACTAGATCATGGGGGCCAGTGACAATCCTCCCTGGGATGAGGACCCTGCTGCCACAAGCTGGAAGTCTGACAGACCCACCAACAAAAGCTCATCAGCATCCAAACATCCTGAGCCCTGGACTTTATTGGAGCTGAAGATGTCTGGGTAACCAACCCTACCCATGCTCTTTAGCTGCTCCTGACTACTCTTCTGCTCACTCCCTTCACTCCACACGTTGTGAACCAGATCTTACAGATGTAGCCAAGGTTATTCAAGAATAAGCTACTTAAGTCCTATAGATATGATTCCTCAGCTCTTTTGTGGAAAGGCATATAAGGGCAGAATCAATGATTCAGTTGGTTTTCTGACATCCATCATGTCAAAAGAACTCAGTTCCATTTGGGTGGAATTTGTTATGCCCTTAAATGATCAAGTATCTGTATTAAATGAGACAAAAGCCAATCAGAGCTCAGAGGCAGTTTAATTGTCTCGTAGGGAAAATTAAATCCCTTTGGCAGGTAGGTAGTGCAAAGGATAGAGCACAAGGCTGGCATTTAGAAAGATGGATCTCCTAGACTTCAAATTTGGTTCCAAATAGCTACTGGCAGCGCGACCCTGGACAAGGCATTTCACCCTGTTTGCCTCAGTTTCCCCATCTGTAAAATGAGCTGGAGAAGGAAATGGTAAACAACTCCAGTATCTTTGCCAAGAAAACCCCATTGTCACAAGATGTCTGAAATGACTGAATAACCCTATTTCAGAGTAATGAAGGAATCCCAGTTTTATTTGCCACAGAAGGCAAGAAATAGGGATGAGAAAGTGACATGGGGACAGCCAATGAAAATGCATGGAGTAGAGGGGATAAAGTTTCTCCTTCCCTGAATCAGAGTATGTAGATGCAAGAATACTGGAAAAATAGAAGGTGGCTAGGTTATGAAGGGCTTTAAAAATCAAACATAACATTTTATACTTGATCACTGATGCAATAGAAAACCACTGGAGTTTACTGAAAGAGGCAGAACTGTGTTTTAAGAGATCACTTTGACAGCTGAGTAGAGAATGTAAGGAAACTTAAGTTCGGAATTCCAAGTAGAAAGGAGTACTTCAGGAATGAGATGATTGGAACTATGCCAAGGTTGTGGCTGTGGATATGGAAAGAAGGAGGAATATCAGAGACATATTGTGATAGGATTTGTCAGCAGACTGAATAAGAGTTCTTATTATATAGCTAGATTGAATGACTGGGAGGATGGTACCTGAAATATTATTGTAGAAGTTAGGGAAAAGGGAAGGTTTTGAAGAAAAAGATATGCAATCAAAATATAGGCAAAAGAGACAATGAATTAAATTTTCCTATGCTTGAAGATACCATAAATAAATAATATAAAATCATTATAAATATGATCAATATAATAACAATATAATAGCATTATATAATCAATCTAAAAGCATTAATTTACAAAGTATCAAGTACTTAAAGGAAAAATTAACTGAATTCCAAAAAAAATTTAGATAATATAAGTGGTGACTTCAGTGTGCCACTTTCAGAGTTCAATAAATCTGATAGATATACAAGAATTTTCTCAAGAGTATTCAATTTTTAAAATCTATTTATAATAGAATCTGGAACAATTATAATTAAAATCATAAAAGTTATTTATTTTTTCAGCATCCTACAGAATCTCCAAAAATTATCACATGCTAAGGTATAAAGAACAATCAAATAAAATAGCTAAAAAAATTTTTTTAAACTCATAAATGAAACCCAGAAAGCAATAATATATAATTCATTTTTAGAGACCCTAAAATTAAAATAAAGAAATACAGACAAATGACAGACAAATGACAGACAAACCTATTCTGTACTCTAAAACAAAAGCTTTAGAAATGAATTCCACAAAACCTTTTAAGAACAAATTATTCCTGCCCTACACAAACTGTTTAATAAAATATAAAAAGGACTTGACAAATACTTTCTATAAGGAGTCTTGAAGTTTTTCATTGACCAAAATATAGGGGCCACAACCAAAGTGATTTTGTAAATAACAAATATGAGAGTACTAAAGCCAGGAATGCAGGTTGGGTGGAGTTTGCTTCCCCAGTTTATCTTTTGTTTCAAATCAAATTCATTTACTTAGTAACAGAAGAAAATATCTAACTCTAAACCAAAATCTTATCTGAGGGATTATCAATCTCAGTCCAGAGATAGGGGACATTTATTCTTAGAGTGAGCCAAGCCAATGTAATTCTTAAAGAGCTTTCGGTCTGCCCTTATTATGGAAGTTCTAACCATTATCCCTCAACACACAGGAGCTAATATATTCAGAGCCAGTAGACAGCCCTGAAGAAACCATAGACCTGAGAGCAATAACATATAGTAGAGACAAGTTACTACAAGAACTCTGGGACCTCTACAAAAGTATCTATCCAAAAACAAATAGGGTTTTTTTGTTTGTTTGTTTGTTTGGCGGGGTTGAGAATGGAAAAATACTGGAAGCATTCCCAGAAAGATAAGGTGTAAGTTTAAAATGTCCATTATCAATACCATTATCATCATCATTGTTATTATTACTAGAGGCAGAGAAATAGTATAACAAATAGAATTTACTACTTGTAATCAGGAAGACCTAAACTCAATCAGAAGGTAGAAACATGATGTATATAATGTTTTTCACAAAAACTTGCTAATTTCAATTGAATTCTATTTAGATGATAATAAAATACATTACACACCTGGGACTTAAATATAACTATAGAAAATTTTGTATAATGAAAAGGATATCTAAATATTTAGGGAGACATTCAATATTTATAAATGGGTTATACCAATATAACAAAAATTTACATTACTACTTAAATTACTCTACAGACTATATCACCAAATGAATATTTTATAGAATTGGGCAAAATAATAAAATTAATTTGTAGGAAGAAAAGGTAAAGAATATCAAGAAATATAACAAAAAATGTAGAATAGTGCATTACCAGGTCTAAACTATAATAAATAGTAATAATTGTTTTTTAAAAAACAAAAAGATCCACATTCCATCTAGTAAGATTTAATAAATAGAAATTATATCAGTCAAATAGTTTAAACAACCAATGCCAAAATCCAAACTGTGCAATAGGATTTGATAAATCCTAGAACAAAAATACTCAAATGCTAGGGAAGGGACTCTGCTTTTTTTGTGTGTTCTCGGGGCTTAATCCTATGCTTTTCACAAAGAAAGCTCTTAAGGGCTTAATAAACTCTGTAGTCCTGGGCAACTCAGTGTCTCAGTTTCCTCATTTGTCAATAAGGATGAGAATAATAGCATACATTAAAGAGATTAGAATAATTTATCACCAGGATAATACACTAGGACCAAGTGGGATTTATACCAGGAACACAACTGGTTCAATATAGGAAAATCAGCAATAACTGACCATATCAATAATTAAACTAACAGAAACCCTGTGATTCTGTTACAGATGCAGAAAAAGCTTTTGACAAAACACAGCACCATTCCTATTCAAAACACTAGAGAGCATAGGAATAAGTGGAATTTTCCTTAAAATGAGGAATAGCATCTATCTAAAACCATCAGCAAGCATAATACATAATTATATGCAATTCTAATTGGGAAGCATGCCCAATAAAATCAAGAGTGAAGCAAGGATGCCCGTTATCACTAATATATTATTTAATAGTGTACAAGAAATGTTAGCGTTAGCAATTAGAGAAGAAAAAAAAAAATTGAAGGAATTAGAATAGGTGATGAGGGAACAAAATTATCACTCTTTGCAGATATGATGGTATATTTAGAGAATTCTAGAGAATCAACAACAACAAAAAACTACCTGAAAGGGTTAACAAAGTTACAGGACAGAAAATAAAACCATATAAATCATCAATATATCTATATACCTATATCTATCCATCTATCTATCTATCTATCTATCTATTTATCTATCTTTGTCATCAACAAAACCTAGCAGCAAGAGATAGAACCAGAAATTCCATTTAAAACAACTGTAGATAATATAAAATATTTAGAAGCCTACCTGCCAAGAAAACCCAGGAACTGTATGAACACAATTATAAAATAATTTTCACACAAATAAATTTAAATATTTGGGAAAATATTAATTACTTGTTGGGTAGGCTGAACTAATAAAATAAAAATGGCAATTGTACCTAAATTAATCTACTTATTCAGGGCCATACCAAACCAAATTATTTTATAGAGCTAGAAAAAATAATAATAAAATTCATTTAGAAAAACAAAAAAGGTCAAGGATATAAAGGGAATTAAAGAAAAAAACATGCAGCAAAAGAATACAGCCCAAATATATTAGATCTAAAACTATATCATAAAACAGCAGTCATCAAAACAATTTGGTACTAGCTAAGAAGAGTAGTATATCAGTGGAAAAAGTTAGGCACACAAGACATAGTAGTCAATGATAGTAATTTAGTATTTGATAAACTCAAAGACTCTATTTTCTGGGATAAGAACTCACTATTTGGCAAAAACTACTGGGAAAACTAAAAAATAGTATGGTGGAAATTAGATATAATTCAACATTTTACTCCAATACCAAGTTAAGGTCAAAGGGTCCATGATGGAGAGATAGAGGGTGATACCATAAACAGATTAGGAGAGCAAGAAATAGTTTACCAGTCAGATCTTTGGAAAAGGGATTTATTTATTTTTCTTTGAAATTGTATTTCTTTTATTTTATATATTTAAAAACATGATTCTGAAAAAAAAAAAAAAAAAAAAGATCCATAGGCATGTTTCACCAGACACTCAAAAGAGTGACATTTTTAATCACAAGTTTGGCAGACCCTATTTAGAGGATGGCTGCCTATTGTTGTTCATATGTGTCCAACTCTTTGTGGTTTGGGGGTTGTCTTGGCAAAGATATTTCAGTGTTTTGTCATTTCCTTCTTCAGTGCAGATGAGGAAATTAAGGCAAACAGGTTTAAGTGACTTGCCCACGATCTTCTTTTTTTTAATTATAGCTTTTATTGACAAAACATATGCCTGGGTAATTTTTCAACATGACCCTTGCAAAAACTTCTGTTCCAACTTTTCCTTTCCTTCCCCCACCCCCTCCCCTAGATGGCAGGTAGTCCCATATATATTAAATATATTAACATATAGGGAAGAAAAACAAAAATGTAAGCAAACAAGAACAGAAAGAGTGTAAATGCTATGTTGTGGTCCACACTAATTTTCCCATGTTCTTTCACTGGGTGTAGCTGGTTCTGTTCATTACTGATCATTGGAACTGATTTGGATCCTCTCATTGTTGAAAAGGGCCATGTCCATCAGAATTAATCCTCATATAGTATTGTTGTTGAAGTTATAATGATCTCCTGATTCTGCTCATTTCACTCAGCATCAGTTCATGTAAGTCTCTCCAAGCCTCTCTGTATTCATCCTGCTGGTCATTTCTTACAGAACAATAATATTCCATAATATTCATATACCACAATTTACTTAGCCATTCTCCAGTTGATGGGCAGCCATTCAATTTCCAGTTTCTAGCCACTACAAAAAGGGTTGCCACAAACAAAAAATGTATACAATAATGCACATATAGGTCATAAAAGGGATTTATTTACCTTTATGGTCAATAAGAAATAGAGAATATTATGAAGGGCAAAATGGTTTTGATTGCACTAAATTTAAAACTTTTTGCACAAACAAAAGCAATGTAGCCACAATTAGAAAGGAAGCTTGGAAAACTGTTTTTTTATAGCCAGTATCTCTAAGAAAGGCCTTGTTTCTCAAATATACAGAGAATTGAGGCAAATTTATAAGAATATAAATCACTCCCCAATTGATAAATGGGCAAAAGAACAGACAGTTTTCAGATATAGAAGTTAAAGGTACTTATAGTCATATTAATAAATCACTATGGATTAGAGAAGCACAAATTAAAACAGCTTTGAGTTATGATCTCGCACCTATCAAATTGACTAAGATAACAAGAAAAGATAATGACAAATGTTGGAGGGGGTGTGGGAAAACTGAGACATTAATTCATTGCTGATGAAATTGTGAACTGATCCAACCATTTTGGAGAGCAATTTAGAACTCTGCACAAAGGATTATAAAACTGAGCATACTCTTTGATGCAGCAATACCACACTACTGGAATACTATTGTTTTCTAAGAAATGATGAATAGACAGATTTCAGAAAAATCATAAAGAGTTATATGAAATGATGCTCAGTGAAGTAAGCAAAACCCGGAGAAAATTATATACAGTAACAGCAACTTTGGGTGATGATCAACTATGATAGATTTAGTTTTCCTCAGCAATGCATTGTTTTAACACAATTCCAGTAGACCTGAAATGAAAAATGCCATGCACTTCTAGACAAAGAACTATAGAGACTGAATGAATGCAGATTGAAGCATACTATTTTCACTTTTTGTTTTCCTTTTTCATGATTTTTCTCTGTTTTGATGTTTGTTTCACAACATGACTAATATGAAAATATGTTTAACATGATTACACATGCATATGACCCATTCCATTGTTTGCCGTCTTAGGAAGGGGAGAAGAAAAGTTTAGAATTCAAAAATCTTAGAAAAATGCATGTTGAAAACTATCTTTACATGTAATTGGGAAAAAAGTACTATTAAGTAGGGGAAAAAAAAAGAATTCTCAGATAGGAATCACTGGGACATGTGTTTATTTAAATATTTAAAATCACTCATAAATCTCAGAAAAAATAGTATTCTCCCTATAGCAAGGGTAATATATGAAAATATTTATTAAGTGCTTTGCAAACACTGAAGCACTATATGAATGTTATTATCATTGCTGTTATTGTTATTAACTGACTAATCTACCTTTGCAGAGATAGAAAACTACTGATATGGAAAAGATAAGTGGCTAGAAGGGATATGGGGACACTAAGATATGAAAGCATTGTTGATGGAATTATGAAATGATCCAGCTATTCTGGAGAGCAATTTGGAGCCATGCTCAAAGAGCTGTCAAACTCTAATCTAGCAGTCTCATTACTGGGTATAAATCCCAGGGAGATCATAAGAGAAGGAAAAGGACCCACATGTGCAAAAAATATTAGTAGCAGCCCTCTTTGTAGTGGCAAGGAACTAGAAATTGAACAAATTCCCATCAATTGGGGAATGGCTGAATAAGTTATGGAATATGAATATAATGGAATATTAATTGTTTTCTAAGAGATGATGATTAGGATGATTTTAGGAAAGGGTGGAAATATTTACATGACCTGAGATGGAGTAAAGTGAGCAGAATCAAGTAAACAGTAACAAGAAGATTATGTGATGATCAACTTGACTCTTCTCTGCAAGGAGGTGATGCAAGGCAATTCCAATAGATTCCAGATAGAAAATGCTATATGCATCCAGAGAGAATTGTGGAGAGTGGATCAAAATGGTTTGAAACATAGAATTTTAACCTTTTTGTATATTTGTTTATTTTTTTTTCTTGTGACTTTTTTTTTCTCTTTTGGTTGGATTTTTCTTGCATAACATGACAAATATGAAAATATGTAAAAAGAAGGGAATATGATTAACCTATATTGGATTACTTGAGAGATAAGGAAGGAAGGGAGAAAAATCTAGAAGACAAAGTCTTAGAAAGATGAATGTTGAAAACTATCTTTACATGTATTTGGAAAATAAAATACTATTGAAAATAAAAAAAGAGGGGCAGCTAGGTGGCACAGTGGATAGAGCACCAGCCCTGAATTCAGGAGGACCCGAGTTCAAATCTGATCTCAGACACTTAACACTTCCTAGCTGTGTGACCCTGGCCAAGTCACTTAACCCCAGCCTCAGAAAAAAAAGGAAAAAAAATTTAAAAATAAATAAATAAAAAAGAAAACTATTAATATGAAACATTATATATTTTGTCAAACTCAGTTGATCTATTAGTTAATTTTGCCAAATTTTTAATTTTTTCCCTTTTATTCATAGCAAAGAATGTCTCTCTGAGCAAGACAGGAGAAAATATAGAAATCATAAATGGAAGTAATATAAAAACAAAAGATATTTAATATTTAAAAATCATAAAAATATGAGTAGAGAATAAAAAAATCTAATCTTTCACCATATTGCGTGAAAGGGTACAGTGTTACCAATTGTTATTGAATGAGATAAGGTGAGATCTCTCAAGACAGTTGCGAAAATCGAGTAAGGCTTCATCTACTTCAGAATTCTAGTAGGCCTGAAGGACTTTGAAGTTCAAGTAAAGGACATTGCCTTCCCCTCCTATGATATCTCCCTATTTCATCCAAATATGGGCAACTATGTACTTATTGGTCAAGTTCAATTTCATGGGTAGATCTCGCGTTTAGAATGTAAGACTCTCAGCCAATGAGGATGAGGGTCAGTGGTGGGAGGGGGCGTTTTGCGTTAGGGATTAAAGGTGCTGTCCTGCCCACAGGAGGTGCTTCCTCTCTTCGATAGTCTACTCGAAGAGTGGGACGCCCTTCTCGCGAGAAGTACAATAAACTTTGCTTTTCTCTAGAGCTCTCTCCAGCTTTTTTATTAAATGGTGACCCTTCACCATTTCCGTACCACACAGTTTGGGGGCTCGTCCGGGATCCTTTACTCGGTGAGTAAGTGAACTCCTGGGTGCTAGTGGGATGGCGCCCTGCCTTGATTTAGGCAGCCCGCCAGCTTCCAGGGGCTTCTCCTTGCTCCCTGACGTAGAGTGGACCCGAAGTGGAGAAACTCAGAGAAAAGCAACGGAAACTCCGCGGTGAAAATCCCAACCGGTTGGTGGAGGACAGATCAGTCAAGAAATTTGCTGCGCAGCAACCCAGTGGAGGTAAGCGTCCTGTGAAGCCCCTTGAGTCTAGTTATAGGTTCTGGAGGGGGCTGTAGACGGTAGACAGGAAGAGAGCTAGGCCTTCCTGGGTGACTGAGCTAACAGGCGACTGTTAGCGTGTTTGGGCGTTTAGGAGTCTGTTAAACTCCTTCCAAATTCAATGGGTGTGGCCTAGTCCCAGCCAGCCCTCGCGGAGAGAAATGAGAAAAATATCAGAAAATACCGGTAGATATTCCCTTGGGAGATAAATTAAGTAATTGGAACAAACTGCCAAAATATGAGGAAAAATAAAAAGCAAGAAAAAGATGATAAGGTATTGTTGTTTTGTTGCAGACTGGTGGTACCAAAAGGATTAAATGGTACCTGAAAGGAAGGACCTGAGAGGATTTAATTCCATTAGCCCTTCCAGGGGCCTTCGGGCGGGGAGGAGAACTAGGTCTTTTGAAGCAGGGGTTGTTTCAGCTGACCAGAAATAGCTGTTAGTAAATCCCATTTGGGATCAGAAACCCTGTACATGGGGAAGTATGTGGGATTGAGCCAGTGAAGATGGTGGCTTCCTTCCTCTTCCTCCCACGTGTCCTGACTGCAGCAGGGCCACGTGGGCCAGGGGAAAGAAACCGCTATTTGGTGAAGTTCATTGTTTTAAATCTGATAGCAAAGTAGTTTTATATTATTGGGAATTTAAAGCTGTGATTGGGATTTTAAGTTAAAACATAGGTTTTTAAAACAAAATGCTGGTAACTTACTTAGGGGAGATTGTGGTTGTATCTCCCTACTTAGATGGTATGTTAGCTAGAGATATTGGGTAATTTGTAACTGAGCTATGCCTTAAGTGTTTGTCAGCTCTGTTGGGCATGTATTAAGTTTTATGAAATTTGGGTCAGTTACGTGCAAACATTGAAGTGTAAAGTTTAAAAATATATATACATATATTTACTTAAAGACGGGACAGGAAAGATTGATTTGTAAAAGTAATTAATAGTTTAAATGGAGCTATGGTGGTGTGGGGGAAGGGTGACCACGTGGAGAGGTCCCTCCTCCCATTAAGTATAGTGGGTTTTTTTTTTGTTTGTTAGTTTGTTTTTAATAACTGCACCTCCTTGCTGATTTAGATATTAATTATTTCTACTGTTTAAAGGAACAGCCTACATTTAGATAAAATCTTTTGGGACTGAATCTAATATTTATGGAGTTTTGAATTCAGGTATAACTGTTTGCATAGGTCGTTAAACTCCACCATCTGGAGGTGGGATGGTTAAAATTAGAACAGCTACCTGAAGTAAAACTGCCTTAAATCATGCCCCTGGTTCTTCCTCTTATGTTTGTAATCAGAGCCAAGTGGTCAGTGAATTAAACAGTGCTAGGACCGCTCCCACTTTGCCTTTCTTTTTGAGACGAAGCTGGCAATCTCTGGAACCCCAATCCCAAGTTCCTGACTATAGATCTATATTCAGATGCGTTTTTCATGTCTTGCATGATCATGGTGGAGAGGATAGACTCGGGTCAGGGAACACATTTTTCTGCCCAGGTATTGCAGAATCTGATTAGGGCCTTAGAAATCACTTGGGATCTCCATACCCCTTGGCATCCTCCCTCTTCTGGGAACGTAGAAAGGATGAACCAAGAAATAAAACGGCAGCTGACTAAGTTATCTTTAGAGACCCAACTACCTTGGACGAAATGCCTTCCTCTCGCTCTGGTTAGAATCAGGACCAAGCCACGTAGAGATATTGGGCTTTCACCTTATGAATTATTGTATGGTCATCCTTTCCAGGCTTATCCTAAGGGAGACTGGGACCCTATTTTAGAAACTAAGGATTTGTTTGTTAAGAGATATGTTAAATCATTGCTGGAACATTTGCAAGGACTTCAACAAAAAGGGCTAATAGCTCAGACTCCTCCTCTAGGTTTCCCTGTTCATAGAATTCAGGTTGGTGATTGGGTGCTGATCCCTTCCTGGAAGGACGAGAAGCTGACTCCGAGCTGGGACGGACCCTACCAAGTGATACTGACCTCAGATACTGCGATTCGCACTCAGGAACGAGGCTGGACACACCACACCAGGACAAAAGGACCTGTGGCGCCACCTTTATCAGAGTGGACAGTTGAAGACAGGGGAGACCTCCAATTACATAAGAGGAGGGGACCTCCACTGAATGGGAATTGTAACTGTATGACTTTTCTTACTTTGGGTCTCTTTGCCTGTTTGTGATTTGATATATTTTCCTTTGGGAAGTTCACCTTAACTTCACGGTGTTATAATAGTTGAACATTATGAGGCTCTCCCTAAGCTTTGGGTTTATCTATTTCCTTATGACCTTCTAGAGATGAGAACCAATTTCTCCTGCTCATGCAGAATATAGGGAGGACATTTAACTTATCAAATTGTTGGATCTGTGGTGGATCCCAACAATTGAACCAATGGCCATGGGTACCTGTCCCCCTAAGCCCAGCCTGGATCCTTAGCAACAGATCCCAAATTCATAATGGGACCGGTTTCTGGAATTTAGAAGAGAAACATCAGTGGTCATTGACCAAAGATAGGAAAGGGAAATACTGCTTAAATCAGACAGGACGAGGTTTGAAGCTGGGAAATAGTGTTTGTGAGTGGACCTATTCGAGAACAGACCTGAGGCCAAAGACAATTGACTGTACAAAAATGTCTAAATATTGGCGGGATACGGGGAGGAATCCTCAATTGAAGTGTGGGAAGGACTAGAAAGACTGTACCTTGGATGTTCTCCCAGAAATAGGAGAGCAGGGATATTGCTATCAACAAGTCACTACTGCTGAGTGTAGTGAAGTAGAATGGGATGTATTGAGATGTATAAAAGAGAATAAGAGGAAAGGGAACATATACATTGGGTACAGTTACCAATGGGGTTGGTATAATGTCACCCCAGGGACACCCGGGCAACATGGGACTCTGTTTTCCACATTTTGGAGTACCTCTAATCTAACAGGCCAGTGGCCAGTTGCCAATTGTAGTTGGAGAAAAGAGCAAGGTTTATGAAAATGCCAGTATGACCCCTTTGTGGGGGAAGCCCCCTAGGGACGAGAGACCAACAATATTACCCTTTTACAAGGAATAGCTCAGACATATTTCCAAGGGAACAACCTGCTCTAAAGGGTCATTATTGGATCTGTGGTTTAACTGCCTATACTCATCTGCCTCTTAATTGAACAGGGAATTGTTATATTGGACTAATAAGGCCAAAAGTTTTCTTTCATCCCGAACAGGCAAACCAATATTTAGGGATTCAGTTGTATGATAATTTGGGAAGGGAGAAACGGAGTTTAGATACCTCCATCACTTGGACTGGAGATGCAAATGGTTGGGGTGAGGCCTGGCCTCCAGAAAGAATAGTCAAAGAGTATGGGCCAGCGACCTGGGCTCAAGATGGAAGTTGGGGATATAGAACTCCAATATACATGTTGAACAGGAGAATTAGGCTTCAGGCAGTTGTAGAGATTATCACCAATCAGACAGCTGAGGCACTACATCTTTTGGCTGATGAAGCTACTCAAACCAGAGAGGCTGTTTTACAACATAGACTTGTGCTGGATTATTTGTTGGCTGAGGAAGGGAGAGTTTGTGCTAAACTAAATTTATCCACATGTTGTATAAAGATTGGTAACAATGGTAATCTAGTGAAGGAAATCACTAAGAACATTAGGAAACTTGCTCCTGTTCCTGTACAGACTTGGACCTCACTGTTCAATACTTCTTGATGGTCCTGGTTTGGGAAGCTGGTGGAAGCAGCTCCTTTGGTTGGGCCTTATAGCTCTTAGTGGTGTTATATTACTCCCTATCTGTATCCCCTGTTTGATCAGATTAATAACCAGAATTGTCCGAAATTCATTATCTGGAATGGTTAGGCTAGAGGAAAAAAGCTGAGGGGTCTGTTAGATTGAGGGTATTAAAAGGACAAGGATGGGAGCCAGTAAAACAGTGGCAACAAGAACCAGAAGGAAACGAGGAATTTGATAGGGAATGTGAGGTTATGTTACAAAAATTTGAAGAGATCTCAATGTACAAATAAGAGGAGGGACTGAATGAGATAAGGTGAGATCTCTCAAGACAGTTGCGAAAATCGAGTAAGGCTTCATCTACTTCAGAATTCTAGTAGGCCTGAAGGACTTTGAAGTTCAAGTAAAGGACATTGCCTTCCCCTCCTATGATATCTCCCTATTTCATCCAAATATGGGCAACTATGTACTTATTGGTCAAGTTCAATTTCATGGGTAGATCTCGCGTTTAGAATGTAAGACTCTCAGCCAATGAGGATGAGGGTCAGTGGTGGGAGGGGGCGTTTTGCGTTAGGGATTAAAGGTGCTGTCCTGCCCACAGGAGGTGCTTCCTCTCTTCGATAGTCTACTCGAAGAGTGGGACGCCCTTCTCGCGAGAAGTACAATAAACTTTGCTTTTCTCTAGAGCTCTCTCCAGCTTTTTTATTAAATGGTGACCCTTCACCATTTCCGTACCACACATTATGAAATTTAAAATATAATAAAAGACAAAGTGATTAATTTTATCATTTAATTTACTCTACTTTTTTTAAAGGACTTAACACAAATAAAATCATTGACACTAGAATCAGATGAAAGCTATAGCTTGGTATAAAATGTCTGCATAAATACATCTGATAAAATGCTGATAGCCAGAATTTACATGGGAAAGAACATTTTCAAAAGTATAAATATAAATTATCAGTAACTATTTGAAAATTGTTTTTAAACAATAATGACATTGTATTACTTGCCATTGGGGGAGGGGGTGGGAAGGAAAGGAAGGAAAAAAAATTGGAACAAAAAGCTTTGCAAGGGTGAATGCTGAAAACTTTGCATGTTTTGAAAATAAATATCTTTAAAAAATTTTTTTAAATAGTAATGACCAAAAAAAATTAAAACAGTCCTCAGGCAAAAATGTTAAACCATTCTGACCTGGTCCACTGTAACTTTATTACAGAACCTCAAATGAGCCCTTACTATTGCTACATTATCCTACTATACCTCCTTTATTGCAACACTGTCTCATTCTCCCCAGTAGCTCTTCCCAACTTTTTACTCCTCTTCAAATGTTTCAGAGTTCCCCCTCCCCTTCCTTGCTCATTTGAGAACCTTGCCTCATATGTTACAGAAAAATTGAAGCTATTATGTTGTGAGATCCCTCTTCTCCCCTTTTCCTTATCACCTATCACTCAGATGCCTTCTATCTCCTTCTTCACCTCTGTCTCACATGATGAAATGGCCTTACTCCTTAATAAAGCTAACCCTTTTACTTGTTCAAGCAATTCTATCCCATCCCACCTCCTCCAGCAGACTCTCCTCTCTGTCATTCCTACTCTTTCACTTATTTTAATGTTTCTCTACTGGCTCATTTCCTCCTGCCTACAAACATGTCCATGTTCCTCCCAACCATAAAACATAAAAACCTTCACTTAATTCTTGCATCTCCACTAATTATTGTCCTCTATTCTATCCTTTGTAGCTAAACTCCTTGAAAAGGCCATCTACAATATAGGTGCTTCCACTTTCTCTCTTCTCCCTTTTGTCAGAATCCCTTACAATCTGCTTTCTGGTTTATCATTCCATCTAAACTGCTCTCTCTAAAGTTACCAGTGATCTCTTAGTTGTCCAATTTTCTCATCCTCATTGTCCTTGAACTCTGCAGTTTTCGACATTGTTGATTATTCTTTTCTCTTTGATATTCTCTTCTCTCTAGATTTTCAGGACACTAGTCTCTCCAAGTTTTCCTCGGACTTAATTACTTCTTTTTTATCTTCTTTCTTTGTGGAATTCTCTTGCAGATCACACCCTCTAATCATAAGTATCTCTCAGAGGACCAGCTCCTTTTCTTCTCTCCAAATCACTTTTCTTGCTGATTTCTCTGATCCCAAGGATCCATTCCTGGCCTAATGATACACTAACCTATCTATCCCTGCCCCATACTCTATGTAGACCTCCAACCTCCCATCTTCAATTGTCTTTTAGACATCTCAAACTGGATAGCCAGTAGACATCTTCAACCTAATACGTCCAAAATTGAACTCAGGAATTTTCCCCTTAAACCTCCCCAGTTCCTACTTTGCTTTTACTATACATGGCAATACCATCTTTCCAAGCCCTCAAGAGTCATAATCTAGGAGTATTCTGGATTCCTCACTATCTTTCACATCTTCATGTCTAAACTCTTGCTAAGGCTGGATGATTTCACCTTTGCAATGTCTAAGATATACATACATACATACATACATACTACATATATATGTCCTCTCTCCTTTGACACATTACTCTGGTGCAGACCCTCATCTCTTTCTGTCTTCATTATTGCAATAATCTATGGATCAGCCTGCCTCAAATCTCTCCCCACTCCAATCCATCTTCCATTCAACTGTCAAAGTGATTTTTCTAAAATGAGGTCCGGTCTTGTAACCATCCCCACTACCTCCCATTCTTAACTCAGCAAATTCCCAGTGGCTGTCTATTGCCTCAAGGAACAAATACTAGATGCTCTTTCTGGAATTCAATTCATAACCTACCCCCCCCCCCACTCCTCTCCTACCTGTCCAGTCTTCTTATATCTTCCTATTCGATACATATTCTTTGATCCAATGCCAGCATCTTCCTTACACATCCACAAACTAGACATTATCTCTCAGATCTAGGCATTTTCCTTCTTTTATCCCCTTGCCTGGAATGCTCTGCCTCCTCAACTCCGCCTTCTGGCTTCTTTAAAATTCCAAATAAAATTCTACTTCCTACAAAGATGTCTTTGGAACTTCTCCAAACCATTTTAATTTCAATGTCTTCCCTCTTTTTTTTTTTTTCTTTTTTTTTTTCCTATTTATCCTGTAAATAGCCTACTCTGTTTATTGCTTTATTTATAGGAAAATACATTACTGGAAGGACCAGCTTAAGATAGGTATGCTAATTTAAGGTAGTAGAACTATTAATTAATTCAGTCTTTTTGAATAACAATTTGGAACTAAGCTCAAATCCCAGGATTGCAAATTTGGGCAAAGAGTTTTCTACAGAAAAAAAATTCTATAAAAATATAATAAAATTCTATAAAAATATAAATATTCTATAAAAAACATCACAATATGTGACTAGTAATTGGAAATGGAGGAATAAGGAAACAAAATGGTATGTCTATCTTCATGAAGATTATTTTCTTCATGAAGGGAAATAACACAAATAGGATCAGATAATGGAATATTAATGAATCATAGAGTAATAAAAATAATAATTCAGAGAAACATGAAGTGAGAATGAAAAAAGCAAATCCAAATACATACAGTGATTAAACAATGTAAAATGAGTCAACCAGAGACAACAAAACTATTAAAACATGGAATTTCAAAATTAACAAGCACAGGTAACAACTAAATATAGCTGTTTTTCAGTTAATAGAGTCCTGTAAGGAGGTTTCTTTATGAGAAATGCTGATTCTATCCATTTGCCTTCCTCCCCTCCTAGATAAATTAGATAATTGAGTAAAATGAGGATAAATGATAAAAAGGATAGACTTGGATTCAGGAAGACCTCAGTTGATATCTATCTCACTGCCAGTGAGATCCTGGGCAGAATACTTAATTTCTACCTGCTTCAGTTTCCTCATGAGTAAAAAAGGATTGATAATAGCACCTACTTCCCAATGTCGTAGTGAGAATCAAATGAGTTGTTTGTAAAGTGCCAGGTATGAATTTTTTGGGGGGGGGAGTATTGGATTCTTGTTTGCTTGTTATCTCTGTGCTTGAATTTGAAGTTCCTGAAGACAGGGAGTGGCTTTTGCCTTTGTTTTTTCCTCCCATCTCCCCAGTCCCTTTTTTACAAAGCTAAGAAAATAATTTCCCAAATACAGGCCATCCAGATGTTCAAAAACTTTCAATGATTTCTATCGACTCTAGGATAAAATACAAACTTTTTAACCTGATATTTAAGACTTTTCATAACCTGGCTTCAATCTCCACATAATTTCTCTTTAAGCATTTTTCTTTCTAGTCAAATTCAGCTTCTCATTGCCTCTTGTTTGAACCATTATAGTAACTTCCTAATGGACTTCATTTATTCAATCTCTATTCTCTACAATTCATCCTTTACACTCCTAAAGCTGTGGTCTGACCATGGCATTCTCCTCTTCAAGAAGTTTCAATGTCTCCACTTTGCTTAGAAGACAAAACAGAAACTATTCCCTTTAGCATTAAAAGCCCTTATAAAAACCTATTTTTCCAAGCTGACTGCACAGTATTCCATTTGTTGTTTCCTCATTCAATATTGTCTCATATCTCTGCTTTTGGAAAGGCTATCTATCACACTTACAATACTCTACTTTACTTTGCTGCCCTTGAAGGGTTAACTAATATGCTACCCCTCATAAAAGATCTTTGTCAAATTGTTACTGCCCCTCCCACAGTACTTTGAATATATTTATTTGTGTTATTTCCCTTCATGAAGAAAATAATCTTCATGAAGGTAGATATACCATTTTGTTTCCTTATTTTGTATGTCCAGCAATTGACATAAGAGTAGATGCCTAAGAACATTTGTTAAATTGAATTGATATTGGAATCTATTCCTGATTTGTTCCCATTATGCCATTTTCTTCCTCTTTGAAGGTTCTAAAGCCAACTTTCTCCCTGAAAACCACTATGTCAGCTGTACCACTGAAATCCCTATCTTCTTTCAGGGTCCATATCAGATACTACTTATTCCACAAAACCTTTAAAGGAATTATCTTCCTTCTCAAATTTTCGTGGAGCTCTATATCTCTTCCCTGTGTCCTATAATATTATATGTTATAGTATACTTGCCTGTTCATGTTGTGCAACATATAGCAATATGATCTAAAGGAAAGAGTACCAAATTTGGAATCAAGAACTATATCAATTTTTTATATATTTCCCTTATCCTCGTCATTCACCTAACATAGTCTTTTTTATTTAAATTTTATTATTATTATTATTAAATTTTTTTTATTTTCAAAACATGTGCAACTCTTCTACACATATTTCCAGTTATCCAACATACTGTCTTATACATAATAAATGCTTATTATCAAAATGTGTTAAACTATTTATTATGATTATTAATTTTTGTTGAATCATCTATTTGAATTTAGTAAGTTAAATTTTGTCTTAAAAATAAATAAAACATTTATTAAAGTGACAAGGTAAAGAGAAGTGACCAAAAAATAAATAGAGCTTGTTATGGGCCAGAACTTGAAACAAGGTGCTAAGTAAGTGGAATTGAGGAGACAATAGTTAAATCTAATTTAGCATTGATTTTATCCTACAACAAATAATGTTTTCAGTGTGGGATATATAAGGAGGAGCTGTCAGGGCCAGAAAGGAGAAGCTCACTAGAAGCTCTCCTGGGAAGAGACAGATTCATTCTATCTTCCACTTTTGTGCTAGCTGGAGGCTGAAGCTGGCAGAGGCAAAGAACTATTGGCAAGAGGTCTCGGAACCAAGGAGAGAGATAGGCCTCTGAGAAAACTAATCAGGCCCAGGAAAATAAACAACACTTTGAAGGAAACAATAAAGGATTTGGACTTTAACTCCTGGCTGTGTTTGGGGTTATTATTACACTGAACTGAAATGAAGGCTGTCTCCAGAAGCTCCCTAAGAAACCTGCTCCCAGAAAATACTATATTTTAGAGAAGAATATTACAAGAGCTTAAGTGGATTTTAAATGGTTGAAGGCCACCCTCCTCCCCCAAAATGAACTTATATCAGACAGCAGAGAGGTCTCTGGTGATATTCTGAAGGAAAGTGCCCTCAGGCCTATGCTATTTTATGTTTTAGCAACAATTTGGAATAAAACATAGAAGCAGAATTATATATATTTGCATATGGCATAAAATTGAAAAGGATAACTAACAAATTGGAAGTCAGAATCAGGATTTCTAAATACCTTTACAGGATTAAAAGATAAGATAAATAACAGCATAATATTGAACATGATTAAATGGAAAGTTTTAACATCCATGTCAAAAGAAATATATAATTATTAATCAGAGAAATGCAAATTAAAACAACTCTGAGATACCACTACACCCTTGTCAGATTGGCTAGAATGATAGGGAAAGATAATGCAGAATGTTGGAGGGGATGTGGGAAAACAGGGACACTGATACATTGTGGGTGGAATTGTGAATATATCCAGCCATTCTGGAGAACAATTTGGAACTATCCTCAAAAAGTTATCAAACTGTGCATACCCTTTGACCCAGCAGTGTTACTACTGGGCTTATATCAGAAAGAAATTTTAAAGAAGGGAAAGAGACCTGTATGTGCAAAAATGTTTGTGGCAGCCCTCTTTGTGGTGGCCAGAAACTGGAAACTACGTGGATGCTCATCAACTGGAGAATGGCTGAATAAATTGTGGTATATGAATGTTGTGGAATATTATTGTTCTGTAAGAAATGACCAACAGGATGGTTTCAGAAAGGCCTGGAGAGACTTACATGAACTGATGCTGAGTGAAATGAACAGGACCAAGAGATCATTATATACTTCAACAACAACACTACATAATGATCAATTCTGATGGATGAGGCCCTCTCCAACAATGAGATGAACCAAATCAGTTCCAATAAAGCAGTAATGAACTGAACCAGCTACACCCAGCGAAAGAACTCTGGGAGATGATTATGAACCACTACATAGAATTCCCAATCCCTCTATTTTTGTCCGCCTGCATTTTGGATTTCCTTCACAGGCTAATTGTACACTATTTCAAAGTATGAATACACATTCATGTCTCTAGGTTAAAAATTCAAGCTCTCTAACCTACTTTTAAAAGCATTCCATAATATGGTTATATATGTGTATATATACACAAATACATGCATGTATATATGTATGTCCAGCTATAAATATAAGGTTAGAAAGGTTTGGTTTAAAAGCAGTTTGGTGTAGGGGGTGGGGGTGGCAGGATTACATAGTTTATTTTAGCATATCAACTCAGAATGAACTAAAAATTGTAACCAAAGAAAATTCAGATAAGCCTAGGCTTCATTAATAGAAGCATGGTCTTTAGATCCTACTGGGTTGCTCAGAGTACCTTAATGGAATTGTGTTTGAATTTGGAGTGCTACATTTTAAGAATATATTGGCAAACTTGTTTGTACATAGAAGGGAATTATCAGGAAAGTTGTGAGCCTGAATGCCATTTCATGTAAGAAATAGTTGCAGGAATTAGGGATATTTAGCTTGGAGAAGAAAAATAAATCTTAAGTAGGTGATCATAACTGCCATCAGATATTTGACAGCAGTTATGTGAAAGAGCAATTAAACTCATTTTGCATGGTTTTAGAAAGCAGAATTAGAATCAATGTGTGGAAGTTAGATTTTGATTCTCTATGGATACAGCAGCTGATCATTGTAATGTGGTCACTATTGGCTACTCTTAGGTCCATGGTTAATGTCCTTTAGGAATAATTAACTCTCTCAATGCTCACAAACTTCCAAGTCAGGATAAAACAAACAGTATTAAAAATATATATATATATATATATATATATATATATATATATATATATATATATATATATATATATATATATATATATATATTTCCTAAAAGAGAATGCAAGTAAAGAGCCAAGCATTCAATCAGATAGCAAGCATTAATATTATTGATTTAGGAAAATAAGAATTTCCCCAAACTCCAGGAGTAGGAGATATTTAGATCATATTCAATATAGCAGAAACTGAGGGGGAGAGGTCACCTCCTTTTGCTTCTGACACAGACTCTAAAGCTATAGAAAGTAACATTGGATACCCATTGTCTGTCTGTCTGTCTGTCTCTCTTTCTGTCTGACTCTCTGTGTCTGTCTGTCTGTCTCTTTCTTCCTCCCTAAGATCCAGCTCAAGTCTCAGTAACAATGCAGCACAGGCATTTATCTTTTAAAATGGGTACTAATTATTTCAAATTTCAAAATGAGCTAATGTACAGGCTTTTGAGAGATGGAGTTCTAAAAAATCCCAGACCTCTTATTTAATAAAGTAATTTCTAATAATTATTATAATACTGTACAATGATAGTACAGGCTACCCCAAACAATAGTGAACTTTTCACTAGAAAATCTTCAAACAAAGCTGAATGGTCATTTGTCACAATTATTTCAAAAAGATTTTCTCCCCAGAATGGGAAAATTGGACTAGGTATCCTCTCCAACCAATTCAAATGCAAAATGTTAGTATAATTTTCTTGTTTCTAGCATAAGATCCAGAGATCCAAGTAACACAACATGTGCAATTAATGAATGAATAGATAGTTGTAAACCTCTAAATCTGGTTTAGGATGTGGATTTGAGATTTGTCCAAGACAATGGTGCCAATTCAAACAGAACCAGAGGTCCCTAAACCATATATGTAAGGATTATCTTTTTAAAAATTGTACTTTTAACTACTTTGTTAAATATTTCCCAGTTATATTTTAATCTTGATGGTTGATACTCCAGCCTGTGTTTCCTTGACACCTCTGAAAATAATACACTGTTAGTTTAATATATATGTATTCTCTTGAAAGAAAGCCCAGCATTTCTCTCAATCTACATTCCCACCAAAGAAAATAATTCAATACTAATCTAGTCTGAGAATATTGTACTAGACTAAAAGGTCATAACCTATTTTGTGTTGTAGTGCCCTTTGAACCCCTTCTCAGAACAATGGTTTTTTGTTTGTTTTTTGTTTTTTGCTGAGGCGATTGGGGTTAAGTGACTTGCCCAGGGTCATACAGCTAGGAAGTGTTAAGTGTCTAAGGTCAGATTTGAACCCAGGTCCTCTTGACTTCAGAGCTGGTGCTCTATCCACTACACTACCTAGCTGCTCCAAAAACAATGTTCTTAAATGCATATAATACATAGGATTACAAAGGAATCCAATTATATTGAAATAAAGCTATTAAAAAATGTTTTATGAGTTCACATATCCCAGGTTGAGTCCTCCTATTAAGTACCTAATCCAAACATTTTGTAGTTCAATTGTTTCAATCATGTCTTATCCTTCATAACTCCATTTGGGGTTTTCTTGGCAAAGATACTGGAGTGATTTGCCATTTCCTTCTCCACCTCATTTTACAGATGAGGAAACTGAGACAAACAGAAGTTTAATAACTTGTCCAAGTCATCCTGTCCAGGATCACAAGTAGTAAGTGTTTGAGGTTGGATTTGAATTCAGGGCTTCCTAGTAGATCCACAAAAGGCTTGGCTCCGAACCATTCTTGGAATGCTCTTAATTTCATTGATAAAGAAATGAAACGATTCTTGGTTTTTGTCCCATCTAGAATCTAGAATATAATTTTAGAATATATTGATATCGCTGCCCTCTGTAAAAAATATTCCTTTTAAAGTGCTGCTATAAGGCATAATCAATCACCAACCAAGACAGCATGGTCTAACGTAGGAAATTTCAGATTATATTCCTCTTGAATTCTTTTGAAATCTATTAAAGCAGTTCAGGAAGCTGTCCCCTGATTATTTGCTTCATTGTCATATAACTGAATAGAATTCAAACACTGAGAAAAGTTATGGAATGAGTTATTATTTTTATGTTTAAAAGAAGATGCTAATTATTCCATATTATTCCCTGATTGGTACAATTTCAGGCAAAGTAACAAAATGACAGACACAATATTCAGATAATTTGCTCGGGAAAAAGGGGATGTATATACTGGAGTGGAAGAAGGAATCACTTTGTTAGTAGATGAAATCTTGCCTAAGAGTTTGTCCTTCTGACAACTTAGTTGTTTCTGTTTTTCACAGATTCTATCATTCTGCCACTTTTAAACACACAATTTCTGTAAAATATCTCGATTTTCCCCCACTATGGTTTCCGTGGTAGTGATGGGGATGGAGAGAGAGGAATATTTCTTTGGGGAGCAGCAGTACTGGGTATGAGAGGACAGGGGCTGCAATTGTAGACAGAGGACATTTTCATGGTAAGGGACATCATTATTTATTAATAGGAATTACTAGTTCTTGAAAGCAAAACATAAAATCATAGAACTGTAGCCTAAGAGCTGAATTGAAATCCTATAGTTAAGTAACCAAATTGTTAATTTTCACAATGTAAATTTCCTCTAATTAATTGATTTCTTCTTTGTTTTTCTTCTTCCTCTCCCCTTTATTGCTTTTATTCTAATGGCTCATATATCAAAAAGACATTTATACAAGACATACAGAATAAGTAGTTGCTTTGTTTCTACATCCTATGCATTTTCAAATATATCCTCTCTCTCATCTTCTCAGTGAAGGTTCTTATAACAAAGACTTTATAAAAAGAAAGGAATTTTTTTAAAACTCTGGAAAATTGACCAACATATTAACGTTATCTGCTAGATTAGTAAATTTTGCATAACTATTGTGGCCAAACACTACAATGAAGAGATAGTAAATTTCATTACATCTTGTCTTGAAAGAAGTGCCATTAATATTATTATATCAACTCTTTTATTTCCTTATATTATTATTTCTATTTATATTGATGCAAGTGCTATGCATATTGATTTTCTTATTCTATTGGGGCATGCGTATTTCCATGCTTTTTTTTTTCAATTTATTTAATATTTTAATTTTTTTTTACATTTGTTTTGAACATTTTTGAGTTTTAGGTTCTCTCTTGTATCCCCATCCATAAGTAAGAAACCATATGTGAAGTTATGCAAAACATTTCCTTAAATCAAGTTGTGAAAGAAAACATAGATCTCTTACCCTAATGAACTAAAAACCGTGAGGAAAAGTTAAGTAAAAAAAAAAATTTATCTGGCCTTCAGTTTAGCTCTAGCATATAATCCAAGATGTTTTCTCTCCTTTTTTTACACCAAAATTTATCCTAATTTCAGTTCAATATCATATAATTTGGTTTTAATTTAAAAGTGAGTTGGAAAGGAAAAGGAATGTGAATATCTTTATCTACAGATAGTGGTCAGCATGAGGCGTTAGCCCCCCAGTCCTATTTGTAATTCTCATTAGAATGATGAGAACTTGGACATGACATGAGATAAATAAGTCTCAGACTTGCAATCTTAATTGATATATCTGGGGCTGCTTTAAGAATAATATTAGAGATTTTCCCAGAAGTTTAATGTAAACATTGCCTAGATTTATTTTGAGAGAAATGGCCATGTTCTATCAGAGAATAGATTGCCAAATATATGTACTTTTGTTGTTAAAACTTGAATCTTTTTACCCTTAACTCAAACTGTCTTGACTGCTCATGTTTATGCAAAATAGAATTTTTGGAGGAAAAAAGAGAACCACTGTAACATCAGAGGAAATCATCAAAGAACCAGTGGCAACATCTTAAGGCTTTTATCAAAGTAGTGAGGGAATGCATTAAAGCAACAATATCTGAGACTTACATGTGATAGGACTACCAAATGTAATAGTATGTCTTATGAGCATATGAGAATAGGATGATTTTTCAATGAAAGAAAAAGTTATTCTCAAATGTTGGGCAGTGATTACTCCTGCTGTTCCAAGTTAGAAAATGTTATTCTCAATAGCAACTGGGAAAACAAACAACAACCAAAAGAAACCCAATATTTAAATTGTAACATAGTCCATCCTTGAGAAACAGCACCAAAATTTTTTTTATTATTATCTATTTACACAATAGAGGAAAAATCATAATATAAACAAAAATATTAAGGAAGAACCAAACACTCATTAATTAAATAATGACCAATTGAAATAGACTAAGAGAATCAATAATTAAAAGGGTGGTATAGACACTGTCATAGTACAAAGAAGTCTAAATTTGAAGCTCTCTGGGCTCAGTTTCTTTAACTGTAAAATAAAAGGATTGAAATTGATGACCCACTTCCCTTCCATCTCTAAATCTATGTCCATATTGTCTCTCTCAGCTCAATAGAACCATAGAGGATTGTTTTTGTAGAATAGAATAAATGTTGTTAGTCAGATGGTTGTGCTTCAATGTTTTCTGTTACAAATCAGACAAGTCTTTGGTAATTGTTTACAATGTTCTAGACACTGAGGATACAAAGATAAAAGTTCAATCATTTTTCAGTCATATCCAACTCTTCATGATCCCAGTTAGGGTTTTCTTGGCAAAGATAATGGAGAGATTTGCCATTTCCTTCTCCAGCTCATTTTACAGATGAGGAAACTGAGGCAAACAGAATTAAGTGACTTGTCCAGGGTCACACTGCTAACGTCTGAAGGCAGACTGGAATTTAGGAAGAGTCTTCCCCACTCTAGTCCTAGTATTATATCCTACACACACACATGTGTATACATACTAATACATGCACAAATATATGTACATACAAAAGAAATAGGAGGTCATTACAAGGAATGGGGAGTGGGGAGAATGCAAAATCAAGGAGATTATGAAAGGCTTAATGAATGTATATGGTAGTGGTAGAATTGAATCTTGAGGGAAAGGAAGGATTCTAAGGGAGGGTTCAATGTCACTTAGGAAGGGTAGATCATCCAATGATTGAGGCATAAAACCCAAGTCATCAATAAAGCTTTAAAAATTCTTGTCAGTAAATGGCATCCTTAAATATTTATCATTAAACGTTTTGCTGAAGAATAAAAGTTTACCAGAAAATAAGTATGCGATGTGCTTAAAGAACTAAATATTCCAACCCCACTGAGTCCCGATATTCAACCTATGATCAAAAAATGCCTGCTTCTATTTATCAAAATGTGTTCAACATAAACGACTACTCAGCCAGAAAGAGAGCCTGTGTTAAATACGATTATATATTAACATCAAACCACCGATAAGCTGGGCGGGTTGGGGGGTGGAGAGGATGGCAAGAAAAAAGAAACCACATGAAAACCTACCATCAGCCACCCTACTAAGTGTCTATTACTGCATGATTCTTCAGTACTCCCAGGAGATCTTGTATTAAAGATACTCCTTCAGACATCCTGCAGACAGCATGATACTATCCTCAATGCATTTACTTATACACCCACAACACTAAAGAAAGAATATCAACTTCTATGAATATTCACTGTGCTTTTGTTCGTTGGAAAGAAGGCGAATAACCAGCTACTATTTAGGTTGACACCAACTGTTCACCCTTTCTTTCCAATGGAAAAAAATCACAGCACTCTTGAAAGACAGACTGATCTAGGTATAATACAGACCCGCATTATGCAAGTCTCCACACCTCAGTCCTGACCTCCAATGCCGCTGTTGTGCAATTGTCGGGGCTCTCCTGTCTCCGAGACAATACCTGTACCTGTCAGACTCAGCGCAGGAATAAAAATCTCTAAATCCATTTCACACGGCACTGGCGGCAGATTCTCAATCTAAGCCCCATAAAGGGAAAGGATATAAAGCTTTTACTAAAACGTTTTGAACCCAGGCCTCTGAAGATGAAACCACAGAAGCAACTTGCCCCAAAGAAGAAGGAAACAGCCCAGTGGAATTCATTAGTTACTCAGATCTTCTGAAACTTATGCTCTCCATAGTGCAACTAATGTGGATTTTATTCAAGCATGTTTAAATTGTCTCTTACATTAAATTGCTTTTGAGTTTTCTTTTTTTTAAAAGCAAAATAAATAAACTAAATAGCAAGGATCGTCGTGATAAGTACTCTGAATCTGTGATTTCAGTGATGTAGAGCATTATCAAATGAAGAAATTCCTTTCTTAATGCAGTTTGAAACCTTCTCTGCAAATTAGTCTTAGAAAGTTAGTAAGAAGTTGTGTAGGGTCACACATTCTGGGTGTGTCAGATGTGGGACTTGAGCCCAGAGCTTCCTGGCTCTGAGATCAGCTCCCTCTAAACCACAGCTGCCTCTAAACAGCAAGAAATTTTTTCACATTCTAGGTACAAATCAAAGTTTACTTTATTTTATTTTATTTGGGAAAATGTAAATCCAAGGTCAACTTTTGTAGAACAAGACCATGTGGTGATTTGGGGTTTTTAATATGTGGAACATTTTTTTTAATCCATATAGGTCATAATAGATTGAGGAAAGTCAACTCAGCCATTATCTTCATGATCCTCGACTGAGATTCTCTTTTTTGATTAGCATTTTAGATTTTAGATACTTGAACTGATCTTACCTTCTCACTTCAACCAAACCAGTTTATCAACATTCAGTTTTGACTTTTCCCCTTTCTCCTACATCTGGCTTCATTTGTGTCCACACATAACCAAAATCCCATGGTCAGTCGCTTCACCATTTCGCTTCACCATAGTAATCCATAGTATCCCTTCATATCACTCTTTGACATACCTTAGTTCCTGCTTTGTTTATTCTCATTTCAGCACCAAAACAACAGAAAGTCATTCACTGATAGGGCACACTTATAAATCCATCTTTATTTAACTTCCCATGAATCTTCGCTAATGCATGATAAATTTTATTAACATAACATGAGCTTCAGGAAGGGAGTATTTCATTTTTGTTTCTGAACTCCCAGGATATAGCCCAGAGCTTGGCACATAGAAGGAATTTAATAAAATTTGTATTTAATTGATTGATATTATTCAACTCTTAGGGTTTCCTTGTAATTTTCCCCCAAATAGCTCTTGTGAACCTTTTCCATTCTCCTCAGTTCTAGACCCCTCAGCTCTTGGGAAACAATCTTATTCCATATAATAGGATCAAAGACACCTAAAGTTTTTCTCCGTAATTCAAAACTTATGTTTTTGCCTACCATCTTCTGCCTACTCCTTGATATTTCAAAGAAACAAGTGGCTCTGCTCCTCCAAAACATTAATCCCTTCTCCTGTCTACTGATGAGGTAGCAGGGTGAATGATCAGAAGTTTGGATTATAATTTGGAAGATCCAGGTTTGACTCCAAGGCTCTGATACTAACTGAATTTGTGACATAGGCAAGCTATATAATTTCTCTGAGACTCACTTTTTTGATTTGTAAAATGGGATAACATGTATAAAGCATACTCACAGATACAGTATGAAGCTCAAATGAGAAAATGTGTGATAGAATTATATAGCACATTACTATTATTTTATCTCTTAATATTGTCTCTTTTACTTTTCCCCAGGACATTGTCCATAAATCTTCCTTTCTTCTAAATCTTTCCTTCTTCTCTGGGTCCTTTTCTATATAAACACACAAAGATCTTCCCAATTCTTTGAAAATGAAATATTTTTCCTATCTCTTTGCTAGCTTTAGGCAATGATTCCATCTCTCTTCTCATTTTCTCTGCCAAATTTTTGGGGAAAGTATTTGAGTAGCTTGGTGGGCACAATAAGTAGAGTCCCAGGTCTATCGTCAGGGAGACTCACCTTCCTGAGTTCACATTTGGCCTCAGATACTTCCTAGTTGTGACCTGGACAACTTTTCTGTTTTCCTCAGTTTCCCCACCTATAAAATGAGAAAGAAATAGCAAACTACTCCAGCATCATTGCCAAGAAAACCCCCAAATAGGGTCACAAAGTCTCAGAGAAGACTGAACAACTCAACCACAATAAAATTCTACATCAATCATCATAACTTTCCTAATGACTATCCTCCAGATCATCCAGGTTCACAGAAGTGTAATCCTTAATTCCTCAGTCTCTCCCATTTCCTATATTCAATCTGCTGCTAAAAGCTATTGACTCTATCTTCATGACATTTCTTGCATAGTACTCTTCCTCTCCTTTGATACTCATTCCATCCTGGTACAAGCCCACATCACCTCATGCTTGGATGAGTAAAATCATCTTGTGCTTGGTCTTCCTGCCTCAAGGCTATTCCCCATTCTAGTTCACACTACACTAGACCATCAAAGCAATCTTCCTAAAGAATAGGTTTTTAATCATATCCTACCCTCTCCCATCCCCTAGTCAATAAATTTCAACAGTTCCCTATCTTCTATAGGATCAAATACAAAGTCCCCTGTTTGACCATCAAAGCTCTTTAAACCTCATCCCCTCCTGCCTTTCCAGTCTCCTTATACTTTAGTATCTTCCAAGTACTTTTCAACCAGTGACAGCCTTTTTTCTATTAATCTTACAAGACTTGCTCAAGATCAAGCAGATACTGTTGTAAATCACGGAACTGAAGCTAAATATTCCAATTCCAAAGTTTTTATGTGCTTCTAGCACTCCCTAAAGTTTTCTACTAAGTAAAAGATGAATTAAGATTTGTGTTGATAAAGTTCCCTTCCTTCAGTCACTTTGGACTCTACTCTTCTTCTCATCTAACTCATCTTGGTCCTTCTAATGATAACTCTGGTTTATTCCTTACATTCATCTGTTCCTTTCAATTCCCACTACTAGGATTCTACTATGAGCCTTTTTTTTTTTTTTTTAACTTCTTGTCAAGATTAGGAACCTAATTTAAAAGCCTTATAAATGGTGTCCCTTACCAAGGATTTCTACACACTAGAGCCAGATTAATATTCCTAACACAAAAATCTGATTAGGTTATTTCTTTCTTAAAAACTTTCTATTCCTCTCCATTGTATACTTAATCAAGCCCAATTTTAAAATTTAATTAAAAATTAAATAAATTTAAATTATTATTAAATAAATAAAATTTAAAAATAATTTTTTAGAAAAAAATTTTTAAGAAAGGCTCTTACCAGCTTAATAAACTTTTGCAATATTTTCCATGTTAAACCTCTTCATGATCTATACAAGCCAGCAAAAACTAAATTATTTACAATTCCCTAACTATGCTTTAGGCTTTTCTGCTCCTTAGCCTTTATATATTCTGTTTTGCTGGTCTAGGAATTCCTCCCTTATGGAATTTTTCATTTTCTAGTTCAAATATTTCCCCAACCATAAGGCTTTCCTAGGATTTCTAAAGCTGGATATGATCCCTTCTTCCTCTGATCTGTTGTCGCACATTAAATATTTATTAGATATTTATTATATTCTATTTTATTATAGTTACTTGTGTTTATTATAGTGACTATTCTATTTATTTAATATATTTATACATGTGTATATACAAACACACTCTGCAAAAAAAAACAACACTAAATTAAACTCTTAAAAATGTTATTTCGATAAGTACATATGTAATTTTTTCTACAAATATAAAATTCTTGATGTAGGGATTAATTCATATATAGCACAAATGATTAAAAGGTATTAAACATTGCAATATCTTATCTAATCAAAAAGTCTTGTAGAACTTAGTGTAATGATTTACATCAAGTGGACACTTCGTAAGTAAGTGTTTAATTGAATTAATTTTTTTCACAGAACATTAGTAATAGAAGCAGGGTTCATCAATTTAAAAAAAAATAGGGCCTAAAGAGGTTCCTTTACTTGTCCAAGATCACACAGCAGGAGAGTATTAGAGCTGATATTGGAATTTCAATCTCTTAGCTTTCACTCAAGGGTATTTTCCATTATGTCATACTTTAATAAGGCCATCTCATAGATGAGACTCCTCTTTCCCTGCCTTCCTCCCCCACTTCCCTCTCCTAACCAGCAAGTAATCCAATATATGTTAAACATGTACAATTCTTCTACACATATTTCCATATTAACCATGCTGCAAAAGAAAAATCAGATCAAAAGGTGAAAAAAATGAGAAAGAAAACAAAATGCAAGCAAATATGTTGTGATCCACACAGTTCCCACAGTCTCTCTCTCTCTGGGTGCAGATGCCTCTCTCCATCACAAGTCTATTGGAACTGGCCTGAATCACCTCATTGTTGAAGAGAGCCAAGTCCATCAGAATTGATTATCCCATAATCTTGCTGTTGCTGGGTACAAGTGTTGAGATATGACAACTATGTGTGTGATCCTAGGCAAGTCGCTTAATCTCTACTTGCCTTTCTTAGGATCAAATTAGTTAACCTATGTAAACCACATGGCAACCCTTAAAACACTATATAAATTGTAACTTATTATTACTTACATCAGTAATCCAAGAATTGATGATTTCATTACTCTGGGAATTCTTTTTACTACAATAGCAAGCCTTCTTCATTTCTTTAGACCATCTTCCCAATAGCCATGGCTCAAGAAAAATACATTGCCTGTTACTAATATTTTTGATGATGATGTTTTGCAAAATACTGCCAGTCAATAAACATTTTATCTGTGTGTACGAAGTAGCATAGTGGATAGAGTGCTGGGACTAGAGTCAAGAAGATTCATCTTTCTGAGTTCAAATTCTGTTTCAGACACTAGCTGTGTGACTCTAGGTGAGTCACTTAACTGTTTGCCTCAGTTTCTTCATCTATAAAATGAATGGGAAAAGGAAATGACAAACCACTCTAGTACATTTCCCAAGAAAATCCCAATTGGGGTCACAAAGAACTGGATATAACTGAAATGACTAGACAATGACCATAGATATATGTTTACATGGATACTCATAGAGTAGATTTTATTTTTGTTTACTCTTAGAAAATCAAGATAAAATATTGGTTAAATTTTGAGGGGTAGTCAAACATTTTATTACCTAGGAAAAGTTGGAAAGTGGGGGGAAGGAAGATAGAAAGATTACAAGGTGTGTGTGTGAAAAAGTTATATATGCCATATATGCCACCTTTTTAGAGAATCTCATTAGGGAACTTCAAGTGATTATGGTATTTATCAACAGTATGGGGCTTCGGAAAGTCAGAAAATAGGGACTGGATTCTAAAGGAAGGCAATACACTACATTGAAAAGAACATTGGCCCTGGAGTAATAAGATCTGAGTTCAAATGCTGCCCTTGTTATTTATAACCTGTGTAATTTCCTGAAGTTACAACCTTTTTGGTCCTTTAAATGAGTTTCCTTATCTATAAAAAAAGAAAAGGTTGTACTAAATCAGGTATTCTTCACCTGGGAAATCCCTGGATGCCTGAGCGTCTATGAATAGATTTCTAGGAGTCCATGAACTTGGATGGAAAAAAAAAATCTATATTTTCACTAATTTCTAAATTAGATTTAGCTTTCCAATTAATTATTTTCAAACATCCTAATGAACTCATAAGCTTTATCTGATTTCCAAAGTTGTCCATCACAGACATACACAAACACACACTATCTACCAACATTTTCCCACAACATAGGTTGGGTGATGGTGGTGAGTATGGGATAGAAATAGGATAGATATATAGAAAAGCTAAGAGCTATGGTATCCTTATTGCATATTCTTGTTGTGTCAGAGCCAAGTAAACTTCCTTTTGTCAGTGTTGTTCAATGACAGGCAAGTGTTTCATTTCCTCTAACATCAAATCAGAATAAAGTTTAAGAACTACATAATTCTGCATAGTCCCACATCTAGATCCCAGGGCTCCTGCATTCCCTGAGGAGAAGATAGAAGCCTTCAGATCTATATATAATTCTGTTACTGATTAGCTGTGTGCCTTCAGGGAAAATACCCTCTCTGGTCTGCAGTTGTATCCTTTAAAATAAAACATAATATGCAAGTTTCTTTAGCTATTAAAGACTTTGACTCTGTAGAACAAGTGTCAAACAATCTAGGGGATAGGGAGAAAAGGAAGGAAAGATGTAGCCTACAACTCTCCCTAGGGATGCCTAATTAGATTTATATGAACTAGGATATATTTATTAAAGTAAATTTGAAAACCCAAGCTATACCATGACCTCTACCACAGCCATAAATCACTTTTTTTTTCCCCTGAGGCTGGGGTTAAGTGACTTGGCCAGGGTCACACAGCTAGGAAGTGTTAAGTGTCTGAGAACAGAATTTAACTCGGGTCCTCCTGAATTCAGGGCTGGTGCTCTATCCACTGTCACCTAGCTGCTCCCATAAACCACTTTTAAAATCAGAATCTCTTTACCCTGATCTCCCAATGTAGAGAACTGATAGACATGTCATGATTCTTTTCATCTTGGGAAAGAATCATCTTCCTTTGTAATTTATCAAGAACAAAAATAACAGTAATAAAGCTAAGATTTATATGGTGACTTAAGGTTTTACAAAGCACTTTAGGTATATCATGTGATTCTCACAACAACTCTGTAAAGTAGGTATTCTTAATTTTTACAAATAAAAATGAAAATAACACCTAATTAATTAATTACGCTCCCCAAGGACACATATCTAATGAGTTTCTGAAAAAGGATGTAAACTCATGTTTTCTGGAATCCACATCCATAACTTATACCACCACATAGGATATGATGTTAATTATTTATACTCAAAAGATTATGCAAAGAATTGTAAGATATATTTTAAAAAGAAATTATTAAGCAGTTTTTCTATTTCTTAAAATATTACATCTAGATGGATGCATAGACACAAAACAAAAAAAAGTTGTAATATTTCTTTTGTTTGTTTTTTCTCCCGAGGCAACTGAGGTCTATCAAAATTTCACTTTAATCTCATTATTTAAAGGAACAATGAATTATTCTATTTTACAAGATTTTTCATGAAGTCTTAAATACTTAATCTATTATGCAAATTTAGATAATTTTTATTTGAGGTTTTAAACTGCAACACAGCTTCATTGTCAAACAATTTAATATTCAGAACATTTATCTTTACATTTTATTCCTTAAAATACAAACACATTTTTGTTTCTTTTGTTTGTTTTGGGGGGAAAGGGTGATGTAAGAGATTCTTTCAATAGGATGGATGGTCACATAATCAAAACCTAAGATATCTAAAAGGGATATATACAATGAATTGTGAAAGGGTCAACAATATTTTCCTTTTTTTCTCTAGTGAATCCCAATCATCCCCAGACTTTTACAGTCTTATAATTCAGTGCTAGATAAGTTCCACCTTTCCCATAATAACTTGGTGTCCATTTCTAGGGAGTCAAATAATCCTTTCCTATAGCAAATTCTCAGAGATCTGTATAATTATCTCAGATTTTAAAAGTCACCCTCCTGACCCGTGGGGAAAAAATTTGGGGACACTAAGCAGCTAACCCCTCTGTTCTGTATTGTACACTCCACATTCACATTACCATTGAAGGGCGAAGTCTAAATTTTCTCCTCATTCTGGTTTTATGGATCTTTGCTCTCTGCCCTCCTTGCCCAAAATCTAGTACCTTCCTCCACTGCTATTACAATTCTCTTTCTCCTCCTCCTCCTACCTCAATGTATTGGCTCACAGCAGGCTTATAAGGCTGTGAGCTAGTCAACACATTTTCTTTCCTGTTTTGCAAGGCCTAAATCTATTCCTGGCTAGCTTATAAAGACCTCCTTATCTATGTGTGAAGACCTTCTTAACTGAGGGTACCCAGCTTTTTCTCTTAGATGTGTTAGAAATATTGAATTCCACTCACTTCTTCTCTACCTTTGGGGATAGAGACAATGTGTTTCTAATATAGTCTCTAATAATCTTTATGAGGCTAGAGAAAACTATTTTGCTTTTCCAATTTATACCATTCTCCCTTCCTTACCACTTATACTTCAGAGTTATGTATGTTATCCTAAGTTTCTAAGAAGCTGTGTAAATAGTTCCAGAAACACAAGAAAGAGACAGAATTGGTAACTAATAACAGGAATCTTGTTACCACAGTGAATGTTCCTTTCATTACATTCTTCACTCAGGTTAAAAAAACAAAACAAACAAACAAAAAACCTAAGTTCTTATAAATGACACTTCCTACAAAGAAAAAGGCTCTTCTTTCCTCAGTAGAACCATGCAATATCTTTTGATTTCTGACTTCTTATCTGGTACTTGTTCTGCTATGTACTATGATCACATAGTGAAAGGGAGACCACTAGCTAGTCAATAATATTTTCCTTTCTTTCTCTAGTGAATCCCAACCATCCCCAGAGACTTTTATAGTTCTACAGTCTTATAAAATACTCCTAGGTAGGTGCCCTCTCTCTCATAATTGGAAATAACTTCATTCCTAGAAAGTCAAATAATCCTTTCTTACAGCAAATTCTCAGAAATCTGTATAATTATCTCAGATTTAAAAGGCAGAAGCTTTTTTTTTTTAAACTTCTAGAAGCTGACCCTGAAAAAGAATATGATACCATGTTCACTAAAAAGACTATTTCGGGATGAGTTGGAATATTACCAATATAATAACCAGAAAGATCTAGCTTCAAAAACTACCTTTGATACTCAACTAGATAATCACTTACCTTCACTTAACATCCTTTAACTTAACCTCAGTCCCTCCCATCTTTAAAAATAAGATCCAAAATGTGTAACACATTTCACCTCAGTATTATTGTGATAATCAAATTAGATAGCACCTTGCAGACTTTAATGTCATACATTATTATTATCTTGTTTTATAAGTACTGTAATTATCCCATTTTAATGAAGAGAAAACTGATTTAGAGAAAGGCTAAGTGTGTTAGGTTAGTTTATTGTTGTTCAATTGGGTCTGGCTCTTTGTGACCCCATTTGGGATTTTCTTGGCAAAGATGTTAAAGTGGTTTGCTATTTTCTGATCCATTTTATTTTACTGATGAAATTGAGGTATGTGACTTGTCCAGGGTCACACAGCCAGTACGTGCCTGGGGCCTCCTGACTCCAAGCCCAGCACTTTGCTGCACCACCTAGCTGCCCATCTATTAAGGGCCAGAGGCATTCTGATTTTCCTAACTCCTTTGTCCAGGAATGCAGCCACTTTGGCAACCCACTCTGCCACCTAGTGGATAGAGTTTAGAATGCAAAAAAAAATAAGCCTGAAAAGGTTGGCTAGAATCAGATTGCACCCAATTGTGAAGTTTAAGGTTTTCTGCTGAAGACAAGAGCATGCCATTGAAAATATTTTCATCTGTGCAGGTTTTGGGTCATCAGCAAGATCATGAATTCTTTGAGTACAGAGCTTATTGTCTTTGAGGTAATAGCAATGTCACATTAAATAACGAATGGAAATAAAAATTAAAATAGATTTAATAAAACATACATGATAAAGATATAGTAATGTGCATGCAGGTATATAATAAATGTAACAATGAAATATAAATTTTAAATTAATGTAAAACTTTGAACACCTTAAGATGCTATAAAATGCCCATGATGATGATGATGATGATGATGATAATTATTACCCCTCAGTAACTCTAGAGTCACTAAGCCTCAGGCAATGTTTACTGATGATAATATATTAATTTATGTATAACATGTAATAATAATATTAGTAAATGAGTTGGAGAGTAATATGTACAAAATTAACACCATCTTAAATCTAGACAATAAAAACAAATAAATCAAGCCCAGATTTAGCAATTTCTGAGGTGTAAATGCTCATTGAAAATTTAAAAATTGGTTTTTGGAAAATGCTTAGAAAGCTGGCTTTGACATATCCCTGATTGTCTTTTACTTTTGCATTCTCCACAACACCTACCAAAGTGTCTAATGCTAGATAAATACTTTTGGGCGTGATTCTTGGGCCTTCTCCAGAGACTTAGAGGCATTAATTTGTCAGAAGAGCCTCATAATTCACCTATAGAATCTGCTTAATAATTTGACAAATCAATTTTTAAAAATAGTTACTATCTAATTCTATTAGCAAGAATATGAATATGTAAATGTTTTCAAAACTTGAAAACCAAAAATATTTGAGCAGTCAGCAGTGAAAAGTATTATTCTCTTCCCTGGTAATTATAATAATTGAGACCAGTGAATACTCAGATAATGGTGAAGCTCAAATAGCATACAAATTGTCCTGTTACATATCTTTCATCTTTGGCATAAATGGAAAGGCATTCCTTGCAGGAATACAAAAATTAAATTTAAAATAATTTTATAATTTTAGCCGTATATTTGAAGTTGTACTTTTATATGCAATAGGAACTACACAGTTCGGAATCAACAGGATAGACAAGCTTATTATTTTGAAATGATTTTTTTTCCTTCTTCTTAATGCTATTTCATCTTTAATTTAACCCTTTCACCACTTTGTAGACTAAATCAAGCAAGATGACAAGAGGAGTTGAAGACATCAAAGAGAAATTTAATATGAATAGAGGATTGAAATATTTCCTGATATTATGCTATAACTTTATATAAAGTAACCTTCCAATTTGTATTTATTAGATATAGACATTCTCTGTGAAATATGTATAATTAGAATATCATAGAGAAAATTCATTATAATTATATAACATAATTATGATATAATTTCTAAACTTAAATTATATTATACATAAGCTATCATCTTTTATAATAAAGTAACAGTCATATATGTTACATATAATTACATAAAATACATGCTATTAATTATAGTATATCTACTTGATAGAGAGAATTTGAATTTGAAGATACAGAAGATTTTGTTACCTAAAGTTGCTATTCTGCCATTATTAGCTGATCCATGATGAGCTATATGATTATGTGTTTCTATGTACATAAATAGCTTAAATTAAATATATTAGCATTTGTAAATAAGATATATTTGCCTATAAAATATATGCAAACACATTTACTGTCTACAAGCCAATAAGTACATACTATGATATGGATTTTAAATATAAATACACATATACATAAGTGCATGCATTTATATACAATAACACTTTATATGCATATAAAGATATCAACTTATAGTCAGTAAGTATTGCACATATAAACAAAAATACTTTACATGAATGTCTTTTTAGGATTAGTGTAACTGCTCTTGTAATACCCAGTGAATTTTGTATAAATATGTACACATATAAATGATCGTATATCTTACATTCATGATTCTTTGGATGAATGTTTATGACTTCCATGGACTTTATAATAAAATGTTCATTGACTTCAATGAGCCAGATAAACTCATTCTTTTAATCTGCCACAGTAAAATTTAAATCCTTTGATAAACTGTATTAGCTCCTTTAGACAACTGGGAAACAAGTAACATGAATATGTTTACCCAAAGACATATGTATGCAAAATATCTATGCATCCCTTACTGATGACAAATTGATCTCTCTATATGCATGTGATATGCTGTATGTATATATATATATATATACATATATACATATACACATACACACATACAGATATATGTATAGTTGTTAATTGTTCACTTGTGTCCAGCTCTTTATGATCCTATGACCATAACATGCTAATACTGTCTGTGGGGTTTTCTTAGAAAAATTTAAACTGGTTTATTATATCTTTTTCCAGCTAAGGCAAACAGAGATTACGTGACTTGCCTACTTTTCACACATTTCATGATATTAACTTAGTTTTTCCTGACTCCAGGCTCAGCACACTATCCACTGAGCAACCCAGCTGCCTTCATGCATGCATGTATGAGTATTGTGATATAATATGTAGATATGTAAATACATGGCTGTATCACATAAGCATATCTATCCTTACTCCAACTATGGACCTGAATTTCCATTTGTGTGAGGAATTCCTAATGAGGATTCCATCACCATCACTTCCTGTGTAGAAAGTAATTCTTTTAGAATTGCCTCAGGAAATGAAAAGTTAAATGACTTGTCCAGGATCACAGAGTTAGCATAAGTTTGAGAAAGGTGACACAGGATGATTTAATATGCTGTACTAAAATATGGTAGTCTTGTGATCTGATTCTGAGGACAGTGTCCATAAATTGCAATTCTTTTCTCCATGTAATACAAGTGGTATAATCAAACAGAAGATTCAGAATGAAAGGAATTAAATAAATCTTCAATGACATGGTGAATCAAACAAATAATATAATAAGAGTGCTAGGTCAAGGATTTTAAAGCTGTGAGAAAAAACTGCCTGGCATACAGTAGGCACTTAATAAATACTTCTGGGAATTAAATTTAACTGAATGATATATATTAAGCATAAGAGTGTGAGAGCAGTCTTTAAGAGCAATGGAATCTATGGGTTTTTAGTTTTAAGTAGTGCTTGGGGATTGAAAGTTTCCCTTGCGTAGGGGTCCAATGATGATGTTGGGAATTTGTAAAAAATGACTTGAGGGTAATCTTAACTAAGAGTGATATAAATGGGCGCAGAGCAACCGTACTAAAGTGCTTGTCCTCTTTTTGAAGTTAAAAAATATAAATTCCATGGCTGGGGAAAAAAATACCTCTTGGCCCAGAGCTTCATTTCAAATATACATAAAACAGACAGATTATCCCCACTGTGCAAACTACTTCTTCAGTGAGCTGAACGTTACCCCAGTGGTCTAAAAGAGTTAATGCAGCTTACCAAAAAGCCTAAATTATTCCCAGGGCATAGCTTACACAGTGGGAGTATCCGGCTCATTAAAGTCAATGGACATTTTATGTAATGTCCATAATTCTTTTTTGCATAGTGGTGCATTTCATTTCAAGCGATGAGTATTCCCATTTGGAATTCTATTTCATCAAACAACTGTTTATTTTTACATGAAAAATCAATAGGATTGGATGAGCTATCTGAATATTTCTTGATAAATACATTTTTAAATTTTCTGTTTTAATACTGAAAACATCAGGCAAGTTTATGTGCTCATAACTTACATCATTAAGATAGAAAGTAATCCTTAGCTGTCTCAAAAATAACTTATTAAAGCTGATAAGAATCTTAGGCTTGTATCTGTTTCACACCAGAACCATAAATCAAACTATCCCTACAAACCATGACTGTGTACTTAATATAAGTTTAAAAAAAAAAAAGAAGAAGAAGAAGAAGAGAGAGGGCCTACTCTGGATCATCAAAGAATTGACCTAAGTACTTCTATTACTATGGCAGATTGACAGGATACAATTACTATTTCATCCCTTCCCCAAATCCATGGACTATCCTGTACTTAAACTAAGGACTTAAACTAAGTCCTATGGAATTCTTTCCAAACAAATTTCAGCTTGAAGAGGGATCCAAAGACCTTTTCTTGTTGACCCTAACTGAATATTCCACTGATCATGTGAACCAAGAAGATACAAAATAGAGGGGAGATGAAATCATACATGCTATTTTCTTCTGGAGTCCTAATAAATTGTTTGAAGAGGGGGGGAAATGAGTTGTCCATATCTCCTATTTATGTTGAATATTAAGATATCCCTGCCTCTGTCTCAGCTAATTGATTCTGCTCCCATACCAATTAAACAATTCATCATGAAGCATTTATTACGAGCCAATTTCTATTAGGCCCTGAGCTAGGACTTAGAGGAAAAACAAAACCTAAAATTATTCCTGACTTCAGGCAACTTACATTCTATGGGAAGACAATATATATGTATATGAATATGTGTATATATATATATAACAGATAGATATAAATATATATATATATATATATATATATATATATATATATATATATATATATATATATATACACATACACACACATATAAAAAGCTAAACGTAAGGTTAATTTTGGCAGTGAGGTCCTAGGAGCAGGAAGGGGCCTCAGTAAAGGTCTTATTGAAAAAGGTAGAATTTGAACTGAGCTTTGAAGCAAACTAAGGATGCTTAGGCACTGGGAAAGAAGAGCCCCAGTTCATCAGAAAAATAGGTAACAAGCCAAATGATAAGACTGATTGCTTTAAGTCATTTTGATATAGTTTAAATACCATCTGGCCTTGGGGGAATCTATGAAGTGAAAGATTACATGTAGGTAAGTACATGCAGATAAAAAGGTCAATACTGGTAAGTGGGTTAACACAGAAAGGCCCCTGATGTAAAAAAAAAAAGCACACCTCTGGTTGAAGGGTTATAGAAGCTGAAAGTAATTAATAGGTAGAAACAATTCACAGGAGGGAACAAGCTGTTTAAAGGGGTGTGAAGGGTCCTTGAGGCACATCAAGAGCTTTAAGAGCTCTTAAAGAATTATTAACCATGCTATTGAGTAATGAGTAAGTTGGATACTAAAATGTTTGGCAGGTTAGTGAACTCTGTGTAAAAGCTACCTAAAAGGCTGATCTAAATGTGTAGATATATGTTAATCATACTCTTTTTCCCTTCATTTTTGTCCTTCCTTCTTTTTTTTCCATTCATTCATGCGTTCCCTCTCTCCCTCCTCTTTTATTTCTTTTTTCATTTCCTTCCTTTCTTCACTCCTTCCTTTTTCCCTACTTCATTCTTTCCTTCCTCCTTTCTTCCCTTGCTTCCTCCCTCCCTCCTTCCTTTTTTTCTTTTTTTCTTTCCACAAACATTTATTGATTAACTAATATTTTTTATTAAATTTATGATTATATATTTTTGACAGTACATATGCATGGGTAATTTTTTTTTACAACATTATCCCTTGTACTCCCTTCTGTTCTGAATTTTCCTTCTACCCCCTCCCCTAGATGGCAGGCAGTCCCATACATGTTAAATATGTTATAGTATATCCTAGATACAATATATATGTGCAGAACCGAATTTCTTGTTGCCCAGTAAGAATTGGTTGAATAACTAATATTGAAAAGCACTGTGCTAGACTCTATAAAGCAATAGTTGAGGTATTAATTCCTTTGGGAGTAATAAAGCTATTTATAGTCTAAAGAAAGTCTATAGTATTCTCTAGCTACAAATACATTTCAAATGGGTCTTCCATGAATTTTGTTGAGATAATTTCAAAATCTCTCTAAGCTTAACATAGTAATTTAAGGTCTATGGCACAGCAAGAAAGATGGAAAACCAGGGGATAAATGTGCTCCTCTTCTTTCAAAGCAACGTCAAGCTACTTTGAGATCTGTGGCAGAATGGTGGGTGGATCTTCACTGGAAAATTTACCCAAATTCCATGGAATCAGAAGATATGGTTAGGTTGGAATCTGCACAACTAGAAGAAATAACCCTCTTTTGACCCAACTGTTCCCTCAATTTATCCTTTTCTCCCCCCTTTTATTTTTTAACCATTCACCACAAAACTTCTAGGAAGAGTAGTCCACATCAATGGTATATGATTTATCAGCACTTACTCATCAACCCATTGAAGTCTGTGAATGCTAAAAAACTCTTTTGTGATGATTCCAAAAACATTAGAAGATTTTTTATTATAAGCTCTTATAAAAAGAAAAGCTTTTTGTCTATTTTTACCTTCTCTGACTATTCTCACCTAATGTGTTTCCCTTTACATTCATCAAACCCTTGTTTAGTTCTTTCAAGGATAAACTCTCACCCATTTTTGAATCCCACCCTCATTGTCCTTATACTGTACATACTGTCCTCCATTCCAGGAACTCCCCCTCATTACCCACATCATTTTACAGATACACAATATGCTTCTCTTTTTTTCTTTTTCTTTTTGGACCAGACCTGACAATTCCCTAATACGTCCCTTATTTCATCAGGGTAGAAAGATCCTGGTGAGAAAATTCCCTCTATGAATGCAAATCAGCAACTTATCTGCAATTTGTAGTCTACAGAGTAGGCATTTAATAAATACTTGATGAACTTAATTTAATTTAAAATGAAATAACTAAGACTTACAGAGGTTAAGTCAACTACCTGGGTTACATTGCTAGTAAGTATTGGAAGGGTTACCTTCTCAGTTTACAGCTAGCCTTATTTTGACCACATTGCACTGTTTCCCCCACCCTTTCCCCAATACACTACTTTCCTGTGCAGCCACAGGAGTGTATGAAAGCTATCCCATGGGAACACAAGTGCTAGTACACTGGAACAAGATGAAAAGGCCTTACATATAAGCCTGTTGAGGGGCCAGGACAAGACTGGATAAGATCAGAGAGGCTCATAACCAGATTATCTTTAGGGTAATCCATGTTTTTGGTCACAGAATCTCAAAAACACCATTTACTAAGATTTAGAAAAACAATTTAGAAGAATTTGTCTCAATGGAGGGAGAACTTACACAGAATAATAATCATGGGAAATATTTGTATAATGCTATAAGATTTTTAAAGCAATTTACATATATGCATTATCTGATATGTCTGTGTATCAGGCAGTTAAGTGGATATTTATACAGTATATAAGTTTGTCAATAAAGTGAATATACATATATATATGTATATATACATATGCACATATACACACATACATATAATATCTCATTGGATCCTCACAATAACCCTCTTAGGTAGGAGCTATTATTGTTCCCATTTCAGAAAGGGATTAAGCTCCAAGCATTTATTAAATCCTTATGTGCCAGGCACCATGCTAACTGCTTTACAAAGTTATCTCATTTAATCCTCACAATAATTTTGAGAGGTAGTTATTATTATTGTTATTATTATTATTATCATCCCCATTTTATAGATGAAGAAACTGAGAGAAGCAGGTTAAGTGACTTGCTGAGAGTTACAGAGATTGTAGCTGAGTCTTGCTTCAAATCAGATTTTCCTGATTATAAATCCAGTATTCTATCCATTTAACTGCCTGATATGTTCTTTTTTTTCCTGATATATTCTTGAAGTATTTTAGTATTTGTTTCACATCCAGGCCTGTGTATCCAATAGCTTAAAGGATAATTCTCATAAAAAAGAATATAACAGGTTATAGACAATTTAGTTTTATACAAAAAAAGAACATTCTCCACAGCCATAAACCATCTTGAATTTGTTCACAATTTGTCACAAGAAAAGCCTGAAGATAGTGGGGTTGTTCTATGGAAGTCTATCATAACTACTGGAAAAACCAGTCAGAATACACATCTTGTCAACATCAGAAATATTTTTCCTAGGCAACTAATAGTAAATATTATGTTAAATCTAAGTATCAACTCCACTGAAATACTATTCGTGAACAATACAATGCTACAATGAAAGGACAGAAAGGCAAACTGCATCATGTCATTGTATCATGATATAAACAAATTAGAACAAGTCTCAGACACAGATTAACAAAAAAAAATTCTTCAGATTTGACTGCTAGAAATATTCTTTATGAATTCACAAAATTAGGCTAATAATGAAGCAAGAAGTGTCAAATTTTGTTCTTTCTTTAAAAATAAAAAAAAAACTGCAGCCTATGCTTCACAACACAGTAGATAGAGAATAGGTCTTGAAGTCAGAAAAACCTTGAATTCAAGTTCTGCTTCTGGGACATATGAAATATATAACGTTTACATACAAATATTACATACCCTCCCTGTGCCCCTAGATACCTCTGATATTTATTAGTTCAGAGCACTTAAATATTAAGAGCTAGCAACACCAAGGAAATCATACCTCTGAACCAAAAAGTAATAATAAAACTAATGCTGAAAATTTTCAGTTGAACAAAAGACAAACATAAATTTTCCTTAAAAAAAATTCATCTAAATGTTTCCCTATGGTTTTCAATTCAATCTATAAGAAATGGGTTAGTTAATAGAAAAGAAAAAGTAAAAAGGACTCTACACTCAGGTGAAACTTCCTGGAAAAAAAACTCTTCATTTAGGAGAATTCAAATTTCAACCTACTAAGGGACATATAAAAACATAAATAGACCTTATTTTGAAAATTGAAAGCAAGTCATTTTAAAGTTTTAGTTAAAAAATAATTTCTTTAAAATAAAAATGAATGTATAAATTTATTTTATAAAATAAAATAAAAAAATTAATAATGTTTATTAAATAAATTAAATATTTTTCTATTCTATGTTTTAAATATTTTGAATCATATTTAGTAAATTACAAAATAGCCACCTAAAAAAGGAAATATTCCTGAACTAAAATAAAGTTTTAAAATTTTGCTTTTATATCTTGAAAAGTCTCTGAAATGTAAGCCTGCCCCAACAGCTATGGCATAATGATATTCTATATATCAAATGAAATTAATACAAGATGAGATGACTCTTTCATCACAGCAGGAAAACTAAAGGGGGGGAAACTGAATATGGATCAAGGTATTAGATATTTAAAGGAAGTTCAGGTGTAAAGCAATGTAGAAATGTTTATCTTGAATCAAGATTAAAATGTACTGTATATTCAAAAATCCTTTCAAAAAGGATTATTTCCTAATTTTTAAGGAGAACTGTGAAAATTAAATTATGTCCCTCTTTGATTTTCCTCAAATGTGCAAGTAAAGTTCAGAGATTAAAAAAATCTATGAGGTATTTACTAACATTATCTATCAATCAATAAGCATGAATTAACATTTCACTAGGGTCCAGATAACAAACTAAGCTTTGGGAAAACAAAAAATAAAGATGAATTGATCCTTCCTGCTAAGAGTCTTGTAACAGAAAAGAAGACATATACACATGTAAGCAATAACATATTGTCTACAAAGTGAACAGGAGATAGTTTGGGAAGGGAGAACACTTGCAGGTGGGAAATTAGAAAAAGTTTCTTGGGAGGTTATACTTGAACTGAATCTTGAAGGAAATTAAGAATTCTAAAAGAGAGAGGTAAGGAGGGAGTATAGTCCAAGAATGGGGGCTAGTCAGCACAAAGGTATGGAGATAAAAGATGGAGCGCCATATCTGAGGAACAGACTGTGATCATGAGAGGAGGAGTAATGTTCAATCCAGTTGAAGATAGGTTGGACCTAGATTATGAAGGAGTTTAAAAAGATAAACACAAAAATTTATAACTAATCCTAAAAGCAATAAGAAGTTATTGGAGATCATCAAGGAAGGAAACATGATTGGATCTACATTTCAACAAATGTTGAAATGGCAGTATCTTGAAGGACAGATTAGAATGGAAAGTAGCTGGGAGACAATAAAGTTGTGTGAATAGAAAAGAGAGGATATTGCAAGATAGGTCATAGAGACAGAAATGACAAGATTGGATAACTGAATAGATATTAAAAACACTGAGATTGTGAACATGAGAGAGTAGAAAGATGGTGGAGTTTTCTATAAGAGGGAAGTTGAGAACAGTGGTAGGTAGGGTGTGGTTGGAAGGAAGATGATAATTAGAGCATTCATTTTTAAGCAATTGATATAAGGAGATATTTATTCCATCATAAAGATTTTATTTTGACCACTTCTGTCATCAACTCAACTCATTTCTTATTTTGAAGATTTTTTTTATCTTCATCAATCACAGATTGTAAAGGGCTGAAACTCTGAGCAGATGCACTTGGGTAACCGAGCACTTAAGGCGAATTACCAATTGGACAATACTCTATGAAAATATGCTTGGAGAATGGCCCTGCCCACTATCCCGTTCTGTCTTGATCTGCTGGTGAATACAGAGAATTGTAAGAGGGGATTAAAGGGTGGAGTAAGAGAAGCTAGAGTTACTTTTTGGTGGTGGGGAGAGAATAAAGATCAAGGACTTTTGCTTATCCTGACTCCAGCTGATTCTAAGGTATCCACGGTGCTAACTTGGTCTTCACGATAGACCCTCTATTAAAAAATGTGCCTCAATTTCTCAAAGTATGTAAAACTTCAAAGATCAATTCTTTAGTCAATATTTATATTCTACACTTGTGACTGAAATAGTGCACCCAAAAAAACATGAATGCTTAGAATTACTTAATAGGACTCTATGAAATAGGTTAATTGTTGTTCCACACATACATTTAACTTTACAATATAACTAATATCAATATATATGTGTATGGCAATTTAATTTTTACTTGATATGTTTTACAGTTTGATGATTGTGTTGACAAGTCTTATCTTTGTGACTGCATTTGGTATTTCCTTGGCAAAAAGACTGGAGTGGTTTGCCATTCTTCTCCAGCTCATTTTATAGATGAGGAAACTGAAGAAAACAGGATTAAGTGACTTGCCCAGGTTCACACAGCTAGTTACATGTCTGAAGTCAAATTTGAATTTAGGAAGATAATTCTTCGTGACTTAATCCATTGCACCACCTAGCTGTCCTAAGATGAATATAACCAAAACTTTAAATATATAGATATAGATGATATAGTAATAGATATGGATATAAATCTGCTACATCAGGTGTTCTAATTAGAATAATACCATAAAATAGATTGAAGTCTGGAAGTTAAGTTTGGTGTCAATGGAAAAGGAATTGATTTAAGTTTGATGCCTGAATTACCATTTATTGCTTTGTGGTCATAAAGTTTCTTCATTTCTCTGATTGTCAGGATCCAAATTTGTCATTTTAACTTTTGCTAAGAAATATATTTATGGAATAAATAACAAGAAGAGGTTTCAAACTTTACTTTGGCCCCCAACATTAAGGCTGAAATCTCCATATAACACCTTAGTCTTTGGAGACACCAGGCTCAAACTTAACCCACCACTTAATAAATAAGTTCACTTTAGACGAATCTTTGTTTCAAATACTGCTGAGATGCGATGGTTATTTCTCAGGGTCTATAAACCTAGCATGCACTCTGCTTCCAAATCTCTAAGTGACTTGGTTTTCTGACCTTTCAAAGTTTACAAGGTCATAAGCAATTTAATTGTATTTAAAACTTTATTTTTTATGTGTGTTTCTAGTAAACAACATATTAGAACATTCTATTTTCTATTCCTGAAATCCAAATAATTCAAAAAAGGAAGGCGAGAAATCATGATTTCAGGCAAGGCAATAGCAAAAATAGTTGAAAGGGATGGACAGGGGCTTAAAAAGCTGATAATTAAATAATTAATCCAATGTTTAATATTTAAGATATCCATTTCTTAGCACAATTCCTACACATAGTGGCACTTGATATATGTTCACTTACAGATTATTAATGTATCTGCACCTAATGGAATAGGAGCTGAATACTTGTTAGGAAAACTCATCTTCCTATGAAATCAAATAAATTTTGAAACCCATAGTTCCTCACTATCCCCTGACCCTAAGGTCCCCTAGTTCCTCTGATTGGAGAGGAGATAGGTAGACATAGTGGAGCTCCTCTCAGATTTTCTAAGGAGGGGGTTCAGAACAGATACTTTATCTTTTCCCACCTAGCTACAAGACTTTATGATATGGCTTGTTGGGTACTTTCCCTTCTCCCCTCCTTTCTCCTCACCACTATTATATTCATTATGTGGAGAGTTCCCAGAGTCAAGGACTTTCTTTGTTTCTTCAGTGCATATTACAGTGCATGTAACATAGTAGGCATTTATTAAATGTTTATTGACTGAATGACTAGAAAAGTTAATTAAATTGTAGTAGTAGACAACAAAACTAAGACAAATATTGCCTCAAGGGCATCCTGTTAGAACTAAACAAATTTAACAGCAAAAAGAATAAGAAAGAAATTAAGAACCCAAAGGGAAATTTTTTTAAAAAGTTAAGTATGATAGATCTCTGGCAATTATTGAAGGGGAAAAGAAAAGAAAAAAAAAATATATATATATAATGCATGATACTTTAACAGAAATTAACCAATTGTTAAGGTATTTAAATTTCACAAAATGTACAGATATTAATTAAATACATTTTTTACTGTACATAATTCAATCAATCTAAATTATTTTTAAAGTTTTTTTTTAAGGATTCAAACTTAGAGACTAGATAATTTAATTTTAAATAATTGGAATGGGGAATGGAACTGCAAGAGAACTTATTAAGTACACAGTACATGTCAAGAATCATGCTAAGCATTTTATAAATATTATCTCATTTGTTCACAACAACCATAGGAGGTAAATGCTATTATTAGCCCCCCCCCCCCCAATTTTGCAGTTAAGGAAACTGAGGCAGAAAAAGCTCAAGTGATTTGTTCAGAGACATAATGGTAGTAAGTATCTGAGTTTGGATTTAAACTTTGGTCTTCCTCACTTCAGGCCCAGTGCTTTATCCACTGTGCCCCCTAGCTGATGGGTTAAAGAATAAATAAGAAAGTTGATAAATTTATAAAATACAATTACAATGAGATAAAATAACAAAATTTGGGGGATATGCCCAAAACAGTCCTGGGGAGGGGCAAAAATGTGCATTTTTAAGCACATTCATCAATAAAAGAAACAATTGATGTATTGGTCATACAATTAAAGAATTAGAAAATCAAAAAATGTCAGCCAAACAGAAAAATAGAAATTTTAAAAAATTAAAAAGAGGTTAAACAAAACTTTAAGAGGCCTTCCAATTATTAAAGTTAGGAACTATTTTAAAACTAATAAAATAAGCAAATTATTAATTTGATAAAAATAAAGAAAAACATAATTCAATTTCAAAAATGAAAAAAAATTATATTAGAACTGATTTCCCCATTAGATACTAGCAAAATAAAGTGAATGTTTATGTAAATATAAAAAATTACAGTTTGTAATAATATTAAAATGAATAAACCATTCTCAGAAAAGGAAATTGAATGATAAAGAGATTACTAAAAAAAAAACAAAAACAGAAACAAATGGATTCTATCTAACAACTAATTTCAACATTAAATAAATCACACACACAAAAAGGGAAAGATAGGGAAAGATGCCATTCTAATAAATACTTTGTATGAAACAAATATTGGTGGCTAGGTGGCCATAGTGTATAGAGAACATGAGTTCAAATCTGAGTTCAGACACTTACCTCTCTTTGTCTTATTCCTCATCTAGGAAATGAGCTGGAGAAGGAAATAGTAAACCACTCTAATATCTTTGCCAAGAAAACTTCAAATGGGGTCATGAAGAATCAGATGAATAAAAAGTGACTAAACAATAACAACAAACAAAGCACATATTACTAGTAACTAAATCTAGAAGGCATAATGCAGAGAAAGAAAGCAATAAAAATATCTTTAATGAGTTTCAGTGTGAAAATATTAAAGAAAATATAAGCAAGGGCAGCTAGGTGGCGCAGTGGATAGAGCACCAGCCCTGAAATCAGGAGGACCCGAGTTCAAATGTGATTCCAGACACTTAACATTTCCTAGCTGTGTGACCCTAGTGACCCTAGGTAAGTCACTTAACTCCAATTGCCTTAGCAAAAAAAAAGAAAAAAGAAAAAAAAAGAAAAGAAAACATAAACAAAATATTTACAACAGCATATTTAAAATACTACATATACTATAACCAAATTGGACTTATACAGAAATAAAGGTTTGGGTTTGGTTCACTATTGATATAATAATAAACCTAACGGGCCATATTAGTAACAATATCTAAATCACATGATTACATCAATATATGTAGAAAAATATTTCAATAACACAATACTTCTTTCTATTAAAAACATTTAAAAAGCATAAGGATAAATGGACTATTCCTTTAGTTGGTAAATTGTGTCTTTATAAATCCCAAAGTTAGCATTATCTGTAATGGAGAAAAGATAGAGTCATTTCCAATAAGGCCAGGGATAAAGCAAAGGCATTTATTATCACCATTATTATTTTATGTAATTCTAAAACAGTTTGCTATAAAAATAAGAAAAGGAAATTTAAGAAATTAACATAGGCAAAAATGAAAGTTTTTTGTTTTTTTGTTTTTTTGCAAATAGCATGATTGTTTACTTAGATAACCACAGGAAATCAACTAAAACAGGACTGAAACAAAGAACTAAACCAAATTGACAACATATAAAATAAACCCCTCAAAATCATCAATGTTTTATGTATAAAAAAAATCAGGAAGAGATAAAGAAATTGCATTCAAAATAACTACAAATGAATTAGGCTGATAACTGTGTGCATGGAAAAATGGGAACAAATTTAAGAAATGTTATAAGGGTAGAAAAATTTTGGCTGTTGATTGAATTTAGAGAATAAGATAAAGTCAAGAGTCAAAGACAATGCCAAGAATGTAAACCTGCATACCAGAAAAGATGGTGATGTATACATTTAAGCACATATCATGTATTAAACATATAATCTCTTTATAAATATGCACGTGTGTCTGCATGTCTGTTTCTATGTATCATCAGAGAAATATATGATCTGAAATAGGAAGACTTAGTGATGGACAACTCATATGTTCCACCTAAATCTCCACAATGTCAAGGGACCTAAATAAAGGCTCCTACAACATTGGGTAGACTCCTGTGATGAGACTAGAAGAGAGAGCATGGATGGATTATTATCTATATTGGAAGGAGTATTGACATTAATAATATTAGAGATTCATTGGCATAGGAAATCATATGTAACAAATATACATCTATATCTATATACAACATATGTATGAATACATTTACATAATACACACATTTGTGGTATGTGTATGTATAAGCATAAACCTGGAAGTTATGTCTGTAAAAAATAATTTTCTCAATATGTTGTCCCTGTTCAAATTGTTATTATGAGTTTTGCATTTAGGAAGGAAGCAGTTTTGAATTGTTTAACAAAAGTAGAAGGCAATAAAATCTTGCTTCTAGTTCTCTCCCAGATTTACAAACAATATTTTTAATAGTCAAAATGTATACCATTTGATATCTTCTAACTCTTTCATTCTAACTCTAGGAAGAAAAATCAAGCTATAGAAAACATGACAAGCATTATATAGAAATGAATGTGTATCATTTTTACAATAAAATCATATTCAAGATTTTAGGTTATTTTGAAATGAGGTAACTTCTGAGACTATGCTATAAAAATAAGAATTTAGTATAATATTAATTTGATATTACTACCCAAAATAAAATAGATTATATTATGCAAATAATCAAATAATAAAAAAATTCATTTACAAATAGTTTCAAATTACTGAATTTATAATAATACTATTACATAAATTAAATGGTGTCATAAATTACTTGTTCTTGTTTACTCCAGGAAAAGTAGTGCATACTTTATTATTGTGCACTAAAATGATTATACATATAACCTAGAAAAATTATATTTATTCAGATATAAAAGTAAACCACATAGGAAGATTTCATTTAAATCTTATACATTGTAGCTAAATTTAAGTATTTTAGCCCATTGCCTTTTTGTCACATTATTATTATATATTTTACAATAGTCTTTTACAGATAATTCTCTAAAGGTTTTTATAATGAATATCATAAGTACTCCCCAAAGTCTGAATTTTTAAGTCTGAATTTCATTACATCATTTCAGTTTTTCTGATTTTGGAATAATTTCTTAAAGCTCACACTTTTATAATAACTATTATAAAATCTGCTTTTCTGCAAAATAATGAAGGAACAACTTCCCCACTGAAGAATATAGAAACTTTGAAGATTGAAGAATATATATTCTTTGAGGGAAAGAAATTAATTAAAATGGCAAGATTCTTTTGTAGACAAAGAACTTCTTTGAAGATATTAGAAAATTTTAAATGGTATACATTGCACTCACAGAATTTTACATGATTATATGCAAACTTTAAAAAGGTATCATCTTTCAATTACAAACATTAAATTAAATTTAAATTAAACTGGTTAAATTAAATTAAACTTTAAATTAAATTGGTTTTTCACAATACTTGTGGAATTTTCATAAATTTAGTTTTCATTGTCAAAATGCAGGCAAAAAAAAAGGCTTTACCAATCTCTGAAGAGAAGAAACATTTTTTTAAATGCCATAAATTCCACTAGGCAAAAAAAGTAAAATGTTTCAGCCATTTGAAAGGAAAATAACAATTACAGTTTGCTGCAGGTTTTAGGGAAATACATGTAGCTATCAAGCCTAAAGGACTTATCGCTTGCAAAGCTAATAGTCTTAATGTACTCATCTTTACAAAGTATGTCGAATTTTTCTATCTTTCCTCACTGTTAGAATAATGAAAGGAAATTGATGGAAAAATGCTGAAATTTTCCCTAAAAAGGGACTCTCAAATCACATGAACTCTTTAAAAGTGAAGTTACTGCCGATGTTTGATCAGTATGATCAGAAACAAAAATAAGCCATATTTTTCATTAACATCCAAGAGTAGCATGATCCATAGCACATGTGGTACATGATTGTCAAGAATCATCCCATCATTACAATGGAAGGGATATAGATCAAAGCTCTTGTTGTCCCAACTACCACATAAATGGAAGCATACATACCTGCCCATACCAACTATATTCCAACATCGTACAACTGGGAAAACCAAGGCTTTCAGTACTCAGAATTAGAGAGTGAATGTCAGTTGTTTCAGTCAGTAGGACTCTTTTGGGTGAGCTGCCACTTTTCCTTCCAGAGGAGTGGGCTACCTTCCGCCCACTGCTCCTTACTTAACCACCAGCACTGCCACAATCAGAGCTTTGTTGCAATGTTGTGCTCTTACAGCTCAACCCTGTTGATAATGAACCTGAACCCATTATTTTGAGTCAATGAATTGAGAGAAATAGGGCAAAGAATGAAAGCCACAGGGCCAATTACCAGCATTCTTTGATGTATTACTAGCTAGCACCCACCAAATCACTTTGTGTCTTTGTCTTGATCCCCTCTGTTATTCATTAATTATTCTAGAAGGGTTAGAGTTCAGATAGCTAATTGCACAGACAGTCTTACTTGGTGGGGATTCTCCCTACACTGACACTTTCCCCAACTGTGCCCAGCCACCTTGTATTACGCCAATTAATCCAATTCTTGGCATTTTCACATGGCCTTCCAGGTTCTTTTCATGCTTTGCCTAAAAGATTTTCATGGGGCCTGCCGATAACAGAGGCCAAAATAGCTTTAGGAACCAGGTGAAATATATTTTCTGATTACAGAATTTTCTATTGAAAGATACAATCATATTATTTTCTACATTGTCCTTGTCATAATCTTAGTTCTAGAAATTTTACCAGGAGTATAAAACACAAAAAAATTTGCTAATAAACTCATGAATTCTTAATAAAACTGTATTTTTCATTTCAGTCTCCTCCACTAAAGGTCAGGGATTTCTCAAATAGCAATCATTATCTCTCTGCTTGTTCAGATTAGAATTTGAATGGAGACCCTTTAATATTTTTTTTTAGAAATTTTACTACAGTTTTCCTCAATTTCTTCCTTATCTTATGAGGAGTCATCACATATTTCAAATAACAAAAAGTGTACATAATTTTAAAAAAAAGCTTACAAATTATCTATAATAATTGGAGTGGAGAGAGAAAGAAAGGAAAGATTCCTATTTTTCTCCTTTCCACCCGAGAAGCTACCAGAGTGCTTTGTATAGAGTTGATCTTTAGTTAATGGAACTTATTATTGGACTATAAACTTTTTAGTGACTTAATATATTTTTGGTGTAGAAGATATAAGTTTTAATGTCAGAGTGAGATAATATCATTTTTAAAGTAATATATCTTAAAGGAGAACTATAACATAAACTTGTAGTAACCAGTAATGTTCTTTGATGGCTTCATGGTCTCACTGATGGATACTAGTACAATCTACACATATCACAACTCAACTATGTTTATTCATTCTATGATTCTTGTCTTCCTATAAAACCCACAAATCCTTCTTACACACTAAAGACCTTCATCTAGAACTTTAACTATTTTATGGATGCCAGTATAGCCATAAAGACATAATCTCTTTTTTATTTGTTCTCACTACTTATTCTGGGTTTGTGCTGCCTCAGACCAGTTCCCAGGACTGATAATACAACAAAATAAGACATTTGTGAGTGATCAACAGTTAACAGATCAAAAGGAAATTTGTATTTAACTATAACAGCAAAATGATATTCAACAAATTTGGATGTCCTCAAGGGTACCTTGAGTTGATTCATCTGAGACAGGTCTCCTTGCTTGAGCTGCCCATTGTGGTCTACTAGCCAAGCATCAGAGAGTTCCTGGAGTTCCTCATGGTTGCCTGATACTTAGCAGTGAGGAAATAACACCCTAATAAAATCAACATCCTAAGCCTCTAGACTCCTAAGCCAATCAAGTCTCAAGGTATGTCTCAATATTTATTAAAAAAAACTGACAAAGAGATGAAGATTTAAAATAATATATCACCAATCCACTTCACATTCCAAATATGTATTTTCTTGATGACATCTTTTGAACCAAGTCTTACATGTAAATAAATCATCAGTGCTAACATATCTATACAAAAATTATATAAACTTTCCAATGGATTTGTAGTGTAGAAATCCTAAAATGTATTCTAGTAAACCTCTATTTTCAAATCCAGTTTCATAGAATATCTTGACAACAAGCATAATTCCACACAAATCCAATATTTGACAAACAATCATGTTAAAAGGACAAACTCCTAACTGCATATCTTACATTAAAATACGGATTCTTCTCTGAAGCAAAAAGCAGTTGAACAAGATAAAAGAAGGAAAAATATATATCCATTTCATTTTAAGAAGAATATGAATAGGCCCAAGAAAAATTTAAACGTTAGAATTAATACCACTTTGTTAGACTAACCATCTTCATTCTATTATTAGATTTCACCATAAGGTAGAAATGTGTGTAAAATATATTATTTTCTGGTTATTCTAGTCAAGATCATTAGAAACTGAGTTTTTGAGATTAATTTTTTGGCAAAGCTAAAGGAAAAACAACCAACCATAAATTAGTTATTAACTGTATCCTTACAACATCACTCTCATAACATGAGTTGGCATTAAGACTTCAAAAATAGTTCCATGAATTAATTTTTTCTTACATATCTACATTTATGCTGAAAACATACATCTTTCAGGGCCCGGGATTTGCCTGTTCTCCATTTGTTTTTAAAAAGGTCAATTACTCATTTTTTTAATCTAAGTTTTCACTCTGATTTATAAAGATATTGAGCTACTTTCCCCTTGTGAAAATTAAAGGTAAAGGATAACACTTAAAGATTCTTTTCTTGTTATTACACTAATAACTTTTTACTTTATTCGTGCAAGCTCTATACCTTAGAACTCAGTGGTGTTCTTGCCTAAACTTAACTCCCTGAAGCTTTAAAGATTTTGTTAACCATAAATTCTTCCTCAGTTCAAGTAAAATAAATCTCATTTACACGGTCAATTACTTGCTATTTAGGTTTTAGGAATATTCCCAGACAAGAGTATTTGAAAGAAAGCCTATTCCATTTTCATGATGTTGTTGTTGTTGTTGTGTTAATCAGTGTGACTCTTTGTGACCCCATTTGGGATTTTCTTGACAAAGATAATGAAGTGGTTTACCATTTCCTCTTATAGCTTATTTTACAGATGTGGAAACTGTGGCAAAAAGGGTTAAGTGACTGTCTCAGAGTCACACAGCTATAAAGTGTCTAAAGCTGGATCTGAACATAAGTTGATGAATTTTCTGGACTTAGGCTCTCTTTTCTATCCACTGAGCCCCTAGCTGCCACTACTATCTTTCAACTCTGATGAATCTCTATAAAATATCTTGGACTTTTCTTTTTAGTTTGCCTTCCCCTGCCTAATGTTCTCACAAACTGTATAATTGCCTCCATTAAATCACTTTTGATGTAGCTTAGGTGGAACAGTGAATAGGATTCCAAGTCAGGTATCAGGGAAAACTTGAGTTCAAATGCAATCTCAGATACCTATTAGTGGTATGAACCTGGACAAGACACAAATCTCTGTCTACCTCTTTTTCTTTTTTTTTTTTTTTAATGGGAATGATAACAACACCTCCTACTTGAGGATTAAATAAGTTATTAGCACAGTTCCTGGCACATAGTAGGTCTTTAATAAATGCTTACTCCCTTCTTTCCCCTCCCTTCTCCAGTTGCCTCTAGGATAAAATATAAACTCCTCAGTGGGTATTTAAGGAGATCTATAGTCTTGTTCTAATCACATTTGTAAGTTTGTTTCTTAAATATTTTTATATGCAAATATATTATATGTATATAATATTAACATATTTCTTATATTTTGTGTTTTGCATTGGAGTTAGTTTACAATGAGTTTGCATTAAAATCTCCAAATCTTTTTTCACTCAAATTGTAATCTAGCAATAGTTCAATTATTTTCTACTTTGATTTCCCATGCATTTTGTGGCTCTTAATCTTATGTGATAGATATATTGATTGCTTTACTTAACCAATTTTTATTATTTCAATCTATTAAGCACAAGTATCTATTAATTTGTTATTTCAATAAGTATCTATTATTTCAACAAGTATCTATTAAGCACAAATTATGTGCCAGTTAATTCTAAGTTCTAGTGATTTAGGGTATTTTTTTTGGGGGGGGGAGAAAGAAGAAGGTGACATGAGGGAAAAATCTGTGATTTCACTCTCAGTAAGCAAGTTTTATACCAATGGAAATCAGTATCTGTTCAACAATGATATTTTTGGCAAGATGTCTAGGGCATTGAGAGATTATATGGTTTGCTCAGGAGGCCAGAGCTTTATTCTAAGACTAACTCTTTATATAAGATGCCAAAAGCATTCAACAAGTTCTGCCCTCTGAAAGTTTTTAGGAGTGATATGGTCAGAACTATTCTTTAAGAAGATGATTTCAGCAGCTAGGGGGAATGCCTGTTACGTTAAGAAGGATAATAAACACTTGTGGATTGAGCAGAGATTATTTAGAAAGCCTTATAGCCTAGGTAAAAGATGATCAGATCAATGCCTGAATCAATATGTTAAATACAGGAAAACACTTCCCCACAGCCTTCTACATTTACTATAGCATTTTCTTTTTGAGAACAGGAGGAGATATCATGGAAGATAGAATCATCAGGACCTGGATATTGAAGGGGTTGTGAAAAGCAGACACATTAATACACCATGGATGGATCTGTGAATTGGCCAAGCCATTCTAGAAATCAAATTGGAAGTATGGTAAAAAAAATTGAATAAAATATCCATGTTCTTTGACCCAGAGCTTCCAACTTTAGGTATATACCAGAAGAGCAATGATTTTTTAAAAAGTTCCTCATACATTATATAGAAAAGAAACTTTCTTAGGAGCTCCAATACCTAAATTTCCTTTTGCCTGAGAGTTTATTAGTATAAGACCTTTCAGTGAAGAATTTATCAATACATATCAACATGATTTTAGAGAGTGGTCTGAAACACTGAGACATTGGTTACTTAACTTACTCAAAGCCACATAGTTTTTGTTAGAGGTAGATTTTCTGACTTTAGAGTAAGTTCACTTTACCTCGAAATGCTTCTCAATACCGAATATTCAGAGAGAAATAGTTTAATCAGAAACTTAGAAAGTACTTCAATGAACCTGGTCAACAGGGAACAGTCCAGTTATTTGAATCTCTGAAGTTGTTCTATATGTTGGATTTATAGGAGAAAAAACACTGAAACTGAAGTTAGAAAAGGGGGTTGAAAAACTTCTTAGTTATGTGGCTATAGTTAAGTCACTTGTTGAAACTTTAATTTCTTCATATGCAAAATAGTGATATTAGCATTCATAGTACCTATCTCATAATCAATTAAAATCATATGTACAATGCTATATAAATGTGAATTGTTAATTATGTGTAATGATCACGTTCTCCATGTTTTGTCTTTATCCTTGTAATGAGTTTTTAGTGAAGACTCGTGCTCACCAATGTGTAAGAGAATGGGAAAAAATGTCTGTGAGTTAGCTAGGGAAGAGCATTTATTGAGAACTCAGCATAAGCAAAGAACTGGATCAGGATTAGGAGGAGTAAAAGTCTTTCAGAGAACCCTTTAGAAGGGCATGACTTTTGTGAAAATTATGAGTTATTAGATTCTAGTCAGACACTTTTTCAATGCCTTTCTCAATTTATTATATGTATGGAAAGCAGATGTGTGGCAAGGAATTTAATTGGTGATGTTATCCACATGTCTTTTGCAATCTGATTCATTATTAATATTAAGCCTCAGGCTACTGAATGGTTTGTGAAATGGCTAGTGAACAATGTTAAGGTCAATTCATAATTAAGAGCTCAACCTATTTTATAACCAATATTGAGCATGATGTAGAGGCAACATAGAGCTGACTTCTGATTAATGATGATGTGGGTACAAGGCCCACCTTTGGTATATATTGGCTTTTTGACCCTGGGAAAGTTCTTGGATTTCTCAATGTCCCCAGGCGGTACTGTAAGTTTCTGAGAAGGTGCTCATCTACATTCATGGAGAGAAGTTCTTCATCTGGGACTTCCTAAGCTGATCTATGTATGTCTACACATCATATATATGATGCATATTTATATATTCATATATCACAGAGGCTTATAAACAGTGTTTGTATTATATAAATAGATATGATGTATAAAGATATTGGGTGGGAGAAGGGGAAAGGGAGAGAATATGAACAAACATATGAACAAAAAAAACCATAGTGGCTAGAGAGCTGAGTTAAGCCTAAGGAAAAAACGAGTTTCAAATCTTCCCTTTTTTGCTTTGGCAGCTCCCTAGAATTTTCTCTGCTAAGTCATAAAACAGTTGTTCATTGAAGAATTGAATAGAACAGAATAGCCTCTACTACCTAGTACAGCCTTTTTGAAAGTTAACCCTATTTCATTCTATTTCTTCAAATATAGGAAGCATTCATGAATTAGCACTTTTCTAAGAGTTAGAAGACCGGGGTTCCAGTTCTGATAAAGTCTTGCAACATCTAAGTCAGAAGGCAGCATGATCCATATTAGCACAAAGTACTCTAGGATGGGGCTTCTTAAACTTTCTCCACTCATGCCCTCTTTTTGCCCAAGAAATTTTTATGTGACCCTGGGTCTATAGGTATGTAAAATAGGTATAAAAAGCAAACATTTACTGATAATAAATCATAATTTTGCAACTCCCACATTCAGTTATGAAGCTTATATGGGGTTGCAAACCACAGTTTCAGAAACTGGGATACAGACAAAGTCAGTAGCTACCACGAAAGAACAAATTTCACATGACAAGTAGAATAAGAAAAATGGTAACCTTCCTGACACTATCTATATCTATATCTATATCTATATCTATATCTATATCTATATCTATATCTATATCTATATCTATATCTATATCTATCTATATCTTTTGGATCTAATGTAAACCTCTGCTTTAAAAATCATTTTTTGTTGATATCATCCTCTTAGGTACTATACAGACAAGCTCTATTATCTGTGTCTCTTTCCAAAAATTGCCTTTTCCCTGTCTAAAGGTTGGCCTAATTACCCCTAGGTTGCCCTTGCCTACTTTCTGTATAATTCTAAACTTGTCCCCTGCCTTTGATTTCACTATTTCTATTTATAGTACTATAATTTACCCTTCTCTTCCATGTTTAAAACCCTAGGGGCATCTTTAAGGTTTCCCCCTCTCTCATCTCCCATATCCAATCATTTAATAAGTTATATTGGTGATACCTCCACAATATTCTTCTGTCCTATCTTCTTTATTCACACTGCTACCACCGTAATGTATATCTTTATTACTACCTATTTTGAATACTGGAATAATCAAACAATGAATCAACGATTTATTAAGTGCCCTCTGTTGGCTGGAAAGTATGTTAGACATTGAAGATAAAAGGAAAAAAATAAAGTAGTCTTTGACTCCAGGGAACTTAAATTCTATTGGGGAAAGTATATATATGCACATGGGTATATAAAGAATATGTAAAATTATAAAAAATATGTTAAATATGTAAAAGATATAATGACTTCAGTATGAAGCACTGGTAGCTGAGGAGGACATTGGGAGTATATCATCAAAGGCCTTGTGCAGGGGTTGACCTTTGAGCAATACTTTGAAGGAAGCTAGAGATTCTGAGAGGCGAAGTCAAGCAGAAAGGAGGGAAGGAAAGAAGGAAGGTGGGAAGGAAGGAGTTCAAGACATGAGTCATGGGCAAAGTTAGGTCAGTGAAAAAGTATAAAGACTAGACATAGAAAATCGTATGCAAAAAAGTAAGAAATCCAGTTTGGACTATAAAGTTCCTGAAGAGTAACTTGGTAAGGGAGGCAGAAGTAAAAAAATAAATGAATTTGAATACTAAAGACCAGATTATATATTGACTTCTAAATTTAATAGGAAGTTACTGGACTTTGTCGATTAAGGTAGAGACATAATTAGATATGTGTTTTAGAAATATCACTTTGGCATCTACTTAGAGGACAGAATGGAGAGAGAAGAGATGTGAAGCAAGGAAATGAATAAAAGGCTCTTACAGTGGTCCAGGCGATGAAGCCCTGAATTAGTGGTCAGGTGAGTAAAGAGATGCAGACAAATGTAAGAATAAATCTTGGAAGTAATTTCCAGTCTTGGAAATCAGGTGGATATGTGGGACATTGTTGCTGAGTGTTTTTAGTCATGTCTAACTCTTTCTATCCAATTTGGAGTTTTGGGGGCAAAGATATTGGAGTGGTTTGCTATTTCTTTTCCAGCTCATTTTACAGATGAAGGCAAACAGGGTTAAGTGACTTGCCTAGGGTCACACAAATGTGGGTGAGTGAAAGGTGATTTTTTTTTTTTTGCTAGAAATAAGAAAATTCAGAAGAGGCATAGTTTTAGGCAAGGACAATGGGGAAAAGACTTTTTGAGTTTCTAATGCCTACATAACAACAATTCTAAATGTCTAGTAGGCTTTGGGGCAGGGCAGTGCAGAAACATTTCTTAAGTGTCTACTATGTGCCAGGTACTGTATTATGTACTTTACATATATCTTATTTGTCCCACAAAACAACCCTAGAAAATAGGTGCTTTTATTATTCCCATTTTATAGTTGCGGAAACTGGGATAGAAGTTAAGGGACTTGCTAGGGTCAGACAGGTAGTAAATGTCCAAGACCATACTCAGGTCTTCTGATTGCAGACTCAGCACTCTATCCACTAAATGGTGTAACTATCTATGGGATTAAAGCTTGAGGAAAGAGCTGAAGTCTAACATTTATAAATCTGGGAGTCTTTGGAGCTGACAAAGTTTCCAAGAGGGAAAAAGTATAAAAACAGAAAAGAAGAGGGTTCAGTTCAGAGCTTTGGAATCCATATATTGAAAGGGGGTTAGATACAGATGATCTAGCAAAGGAAATTGAGAAGGAATTGTCAAAGAGATAGGAGAACCAAGAAAGTGCAAGTTCATTAAAAAGAAAATGAAATAAGAATATCTATCCCAAAGGAGAAGGTTGTACTGAATAGTAACTGCTGCACAGAAATCAAGAAGGGTAAAGATAAAGAAAGGACCACTGGATATGGCCTTATAGAGGATATAAGGAATTGTAGCACCATGTAAGAGTGGTTTTTTTGTTTGTTTTTAGGATGGAAATGACCTGGGTGGTTTTCTAAGAAGTAGGGACTAAACAAGGACATAGAGAAAGATTGAAGATTAACTTTGTTCTTTCCCTTATTTCATTCTATCCTTCTTATTGCTCCAAAAACAGTCATTCTAATCTGTAGTTCTGTTTCTCTCTATTGCTTAGTAATGAAAATACCCACCCCTTTGTACATTGTTCAAGTGCATCTTTCACAATCTGGTACTAACCTAATAGCCTTATCTCATGTTGCTTCCCTTTAGGTTCTCTAAAACTCTAGTCAAACTGGACTATTGTCTACCCTATAAACAAAAGGTCCTTATTTTACAAAAATAACATGCATCTGAAGTAGAGAGCTCTTAGAAAAAGAAGGTTATTCAAACTACTTTGGAATCAAGTAGATTTTGAAATTTCTCTAGATGGGTTAGGCTCTCTATAAATAAAAGTATATCTCACATGTATATAAACAAAGCAAATAAATTAGGCCTTATATACCATAAGTTGCTAAAGTTGAAAATACTATCCAACTCCTTTTTGCAACTCAGAAGCCTATTCAGATGAGAAAAATTAAAACCATCTGCCTTTCCTAGATTTTAATGCATTCTTTTCTTTCCTTTACATTAAACAAAACTGGCCATACTGAATTTTAATATCTACCTATCTATACACATATATAAAGTTTTATATATATATGTATATATACATATATAATATACATATATATGTGTGTGTAGATATATGGCTATATAGGGGTGTGTGGATGTGTATAAACATACATGTATTATCTATTGTGATCTATCGATATATTATGACTTGCGTGTATTTCCTTTCTACGATTGGGCTTTCCTGTCTTATCCAGGCCATCTTGTTCTCATCAGCTTGGGAGTTTTGACTCTATTTCTGACCAAAACCAATTTTCTCCTTCTTAGATAACATAGTCTTCCACCTCCTTCCTCATTCCTTTGGACTCACTATATTAATATTAAATTAAATATTAATATTAAAGTGTTGGCACCCAATGAACTTAGTCCACTGCAGCAAAGACCTCTTGAACACAAGAAGATTCCCCCAGTCTCAGCCTCTTCAACAGGGATTACAGCCTTGTCCCATCAGGCTGTACAGAATTTCCAAAACTAAAGAGTTTCTAGTCTAGAATCTTCCATGCTAAGCTTTGGCCTAGAACAAATTTCATATTAATAGCATTTACCTTGGGAAATAGTTTTGTAATAGAACCACTGAGAGGTCTGTAACTCCAGATAAACTGGCTAAATCCCCTCCAAAAGTGCTATTTAAATGTCCATCAACCTTAGGCTTTTTCCCCTTACTAATTGTCCTGAGGTAAGCCGGAGCTCATCCCATTGTCTCTCAAGCATTGCCCTTGTGAACTCATAAAATGATCTTTCACCGTTGCTGTGAGTCTCAAGTGGATATAATAAACGGCCAGACTGTTTGGTTCTTGCTGCATGCTTTTCGTTGATACCAATTACAACTTGAACTTCACCTAGCTGAAAAACCCTGCAGACTTCACTCAATTAGCTGTAAAAGGATTAAAACATAGTTTTGGAACTGAAGATTCAAATAGACAAAAACCTTGGCAAAGGCCCATTTCATCTAACAAATTAATTCTAAAATAAATATTGTGCTAAGATTAAAGTGTTTCTAATCATCAGGAATATTTTAGCATTTACCTTTGAATCTAAAATAAATCTTGGGAAGTTTCTCCCCTGGTGATAGTATAATTCTATTAGACTTTTCTTAAGTTTCAAAAAGTGACTTTTATAAGTCAATTTGAATTTTATGAAATATATTTCCTAGTCGGATTTTTTTTTAATGTTTTCATTTTTCTATAAAAAGTTCCTTTATTTCAGGGCCACAGTCAGTTATTCTACTAAAATGATTAGTTTCTATAAGCAAATTAGACTACTTCCACCAAATAAATTCCCATGAGTTCAGAATAGGCAGAAGTATCTAAGGTGAGAGGTCGTTAGTATTTCTCCTCCCCACTGAAAAAAAAATGCAAAAAATGAAGATTGCCTCCCAAGTCACTGAGCAAATACTCACTAGATCCATAGGTTAATCTAATCCTGAGAGCAAAGGTGAATCTGCAGAGTGAGTGTAGACTATTAGCAGCCACCCCTCTCTAGCAAGCCAACAATTTTAAAGTCAAACATAACTCAGATAATTATTTTTAACAAATCTTAAGAACAAATTTATGATTGTAACAAATATGAAGTGATTTTTGTCCTTTCATTATTTCCAATATGTAAATGATATCTTTTAAGTACTTGTTATACATATATTAATAAATTGGGTGATTTGAGGATATCAAAGGAATAAAAGATCTGGTCTCCCTACTGAAGAATGCTTTTTCTTGAAAAAATTCCAAGGAAAAATTCAGCAAATACAGGGTTGTTGTGGGAGGAGGAATAGGGGAAAGGAGCAGACAGGGAAATTTAGCTCCATACAGTGAAAGACACAGATATATAATAATACAGTAGAAAGGTAGGAGATCAGAAACCAGGAGGCATAAATTCATAAGTTTCAGATCTGCCATTGTCTCATCTGTATGATCTTGACCTGATCACCTTGCTTCCTTTCTATACCTCAGTTTCTTCATCTATCAAATGTAAGGTTGTGTTTCATCTTAAAGATTTCTGTGGGGTGTGTGTGTGTGTGTGTGTGTGTGTGTGTGTGTATAAGGATATATTATAATACTCAGCTACACAAACACATATATCTGGAGAGAGGTCAGAGGAGGAGGGAGGGAAAAAGAGGGAGTTGAGAGTCTCATTTTCTCATTCTATACCCTCTCTATACTGCATAGTATGTTTTATTATCAGACTTCTGGAATCATTAATAGTCACTGTTTTGAAAACTTACAACTTTTATAGCTGTTTTGATAGTATTGTTATTATATAAATTATTCACTTGATTCTGCTCATTTCATTCTTTTTATTGAAATCCTCAAAATTATTTTTATAATATTGATTTTATAGTATACATTGTACTTCTCATTCTGCTTACTTTATATCATATAAGTTCATATAAGTCTTTACATTTATCATTTATTTATTGAAACCATCTACTCCCTCATTTCTCAGTCTAGAATCTGTGCCATGAGAATCTTGGAAATGTAAACTAAATCACAGAAAATTACTACAAAAATGGTTTTGTCAGTTGGTTGTCTCATTTTTCATTTTATTTTTATTAGATGTGTTTATTAGATGTATTTTTATTAGATTAGATAAATCTTTTTATATTTTATTTTATATAATCAAAATTATCCATACATTTATGAGCACTATATATATGTATACACACACACATATATATATAAATATAAATTTATACATTTTTGCATGTGCATATATGTTAATGTATGCAGGTATATATTATGTATAAGGTACTTACTTGAAATTCTCTCTCCATTGATCTTCCAGAGAAGACCAAATCAGTGTGCTTAAAGTTCTTTTCAAGATCTGGTTACATTCTGTGGATATAAGCAGAGTATTCAGGCTATACATCTATTATCCCTTGCTTCTGACCAGTTTGCCTTCTATTCCTAGTTCTGTTCTTTATTCATATACCAAAGTCACTTGTTGAGCAGAAATCATTACTAGAGGGAGGCTACAGTCAGCTTGCACCTTCTGCGTATCTCTTTATTGCCCCTTGTCCATTTATTGTGATCTTATTTCTGATACTTGTAGGGTCTCCAGCAAATTACCCTTCCTGGGTCCTGGGTTCTCATTTGTAAAGGAGGGGCTGTGTTAGATGAATTTTTGAAATCCTTTGTAGATCTAGATGCACTATCCTTTAATCTTATGAATCCCTATAAGATTCCCTGATCATATGTAATTCACCTTAGGCATGTAGTGCAGGCAATCCTCTTGTTTTACAGATGAGGCAACTCAGACTCAGAGAAGTTAAATATCTAAGCCAAGGTCACGGAGGCAAAAATAAGGGATGCAGGATTTGAATAGGGGTTCTCTGATTTCAAAGCGAGGGCTCTTTCCACTTTATTGGACCACTTTTAAAGATTTCTAACCACCCATTATCACGAGAAAATCTGTTAGAAAAAAGTACCTTTAGATCATTAAAATCACAGACTAATTTCCCAAATGCAATCTGATCTATACAGTCTCTCTTTTGCCATTCTGAGCCCAATTAAATTATGTACCCACAGTGTCTATCCCAAATGCATACTGTTATATTAATTCAATAGAACAGGTACCAAACTACATAGCTTTATAGGACTGTCTTTTCCATGTTTAAACTATCTTTCCTACTTAGTCTCTATATCAGAACATATTATTGTGGCACTTCATTATCCTAAATATTGATAACTTAATTATTGAAGGCAGCTGTGGTATAGTGTTTAGAGAGCTGGCTTTAGAGACTAGGAGACCTAGGTCTGGTACTAATTCTGACACTTAATAGCTTTGTGATTATAAGCAAGTCAAGTTTGTGCTCTAGGCAAATCTTTTAAGAGTATCCCTTGGAGAGAGGAAACTATCTTCATTGATGGAGTTTGTTCACTCATCTAGGAGTTCCAGATATGGATGAAATCACAGGCCTAGTCCCTGTCTCTCCCATATATTGATTGAAATTTCAGTGATACTAGACGATATACCTATGATTTCACTAATAACAAAATAACATCCTTAAACTCCAAATCTGAAATTGCCTTTAGCAGTGGTAATTCAATATTTTTCTGGATCAGCAAACTGCAAAAATAAGTCTCCAGTTTTAACACTTCTCTTGACAATTTGGTCCACTTAGAGCTAGTTCATCATACCCTTGAATTTCTAGGTAAAAATAAATTTCAAAGGAGGGAAGACCCCACATTACGGACTTTTCATTTCCCCACTTTCTTCATCTGATTGTGGCTGCAACGACTAATCATAGAATTTTAGATTTGGAAATTATTCTTTTATTTTTAAAAGGATGAAAATAAACCTGAATATGCAAAAATTCCATGTTCTCCACAGTAGTCATAAGACTAATCTCCTTTGAATTATTAAAACAATAAAGTTTTACCTAAAAATGGATATTCAAACCTATATTACAAAGACTTTTCAGAGCAAAGAACATATCTTCCAGGTATGGCCTTACATGTAGATGCGAATAGACTAATGCCATGTGGTTTGATTTCAAGGTGCTAAGCTATCCCAATAACAAAAATATAACTTCTGTTCCCATGGCTGATGTCTGAAATTCTTTCTTACAACAACTCAAGAATTGTTTAAGAATTCAATACTATTTCAAACCTTCTTATAAACAATTTCATTAGAGGTAACTCGTCAGTAGAATGAATAGAGCACTGGACTTGGGGTCAAGAAAACTTTTGAGTCCAAGTCCAGCCTTAGACACTTCATAGTTGTGTAATCCTTGGAAAGTCAATTAATGTCTGCATGCCTTAGTTTTCTCATCTGCAAAATAGATTTAATTATAGCTCCTACCTCCCAGTGTTATTTATTATAAGGATGAATGAGATAATATTTGTAAAACACTATGCAAACTTTAAAGCTATATAAATGTTACTTATTCCTCTTTGATTACAGGGCAATACTTTAAGCCAGTATTATACTCTTATATTTTAATATAAAATCATTTAAAGTATTTTTCCAAAAAATTGGTTTGAGTTGGGAATTCAGGTTGCCTATTATCCTCCTTGCCTTTTGAATTTGGGTCTTATAATCTAACCCAGGTTGGAAGTGCAGATGTCACTCAAGAGCTTAACCGGATAGCTGATGGGCTTGGAAGCTTTGACCTATTCTGTTTCTGATTGGCAGCCTAATAGCATCTGCCTGAAGGAGTATAGAAGGCAGAGTCACCATAGTGATTACAGACAGTGCTAATAAAGATATCGGATAGACTTCAGCCATACTGTAGTTCACAACTCCCAAATTCAAGTAATCCATCAGTTGAAGCCTTAGCAATAGCAGGGAATACATTCATGAGTTGCCATACTTAGTCCTTTCCAGGGCTAGAATTATTTATGAACAAAAAATAAGATAAATGAATTAACCTAAAATACACTGCCTAGATTTTATTATTGTATCACGTGTATTATTTTTACAAGGTGCTGCATAAACTACACTTATTTAAGTGTATACAGAAGGAAGTTTAGATAATAAAATAAAATAATGAGGCTAAAAAAAATCCTGATTTCCATGTGAAAATGATAAACACTACAGAGAATTTACCCCTAGCATCTATTAATTTGAACATTTTAAAAATATCTAGCTCAGAATTGGTTTAAAGTCAGATGGGTGAGAACAACTGCTATTAAAGTGATTACTTCTCCCATCTTTATTCCCCCTCACTCCATTATATCTAAGAAGTAGTCTGGATATCAGTCTTTGGCTTCCATAAGCAATGTCCCCTAATCATGTGTTTTTTTTTTAAACTCATAGATTGAAGCATTTTTGAATAGATTGTAATAATTATGAAACTAATTACCTAATCTAGTGGGCATTATTCCTCTACATTTATTTTTTATTCATTGGTGATTATTATGCCCATTAATATAATGTTATCTGTATTGTGCGGTGATGTTACCACATCTTACCCTTTATGCAAGTAATTGATGTTCAACTGCTAAATATCAGTGACTTAATCTATGATATTATACTTTAAATGTATGTAGATACAATTTCCAGTGGATTATTAGTTCCATATACTAATAATGAAAATGTTGGTTATTCTGTGCCCAAAGGGACTATAAACTTTTTAATTTAGCAGTGTATGTCACTACTGGATCTGAATCCCAAAGGGATCATAAAAGAGGGGAAAAGACCCATATATGCAAAAATGTTTATAGTTGCTCTTTTTGTGGTGGCAAGGAATTGGAAAATAAGTTGGGGTTGGCTGAACAAATTATGGTAAAAAATGTATTGGGTTATTTTTGTTCTATAAGAAATGATGAGCAGGCTGATTTCAGAAAAGCTTGGAAAGACTTACATGAACTAATGATAAGTAAAACACACACAGTACCAGCAAGATTGTTTGATGATCAACTATAGAAAACTTAGCTCTTCTTAGTAATACATTGATCCAAGACAATTCCAAAGATCTTGGGATAGAAAATGACATCTGCATCCAGAAAGAGAACTATGGAGACAGAATGTGTATCAAAGCATTTGCTTTTTATTTCTCATGATTTTCTCCTTTATTCTGATTTTTTTCCCCACAAAATGACTAATATGGAAATATGTTTAAAATGATTGAACGTGTATAACCTATATCAGATTGCTTGCTGTCTTGGGGAAAGGAAGGGAAGAAAGGAGAAAATAATATGAACTCAAAATCTTACAAAAATGAATGCTAAAAACTATCTTTTTATGTAATTAGAAAAATAAAATACTATTTAATTTAGAAAGAAAAAAGAGAAAATATTGGGGACTGGTTTCCACTTTTATTTACAGGTTCTATAAGTACTTTCAACAGAATTGTTGAAATGATTTTTAGAGATAAGGATTATAATACAGTGTCAGCGACTTAATAATTCTTCCAGAGCTTTGACTTTTATTCAACATTCAGTCTAAAAGCCATAAATTTTTCTTCTTAATCCATCTAACATTTCAATGAATAAATATATTCTCACTAGTTTTAACACCTTCTGCAAACTTTACTTATATACCCTAAAACTACAAACATACACATAGAATAACAAAATCAAAGTATGCTGATTCTCCTTAACAAAAAAGAACCTATCTTTTCCTCTTTTACTAGAATTTGGGTGTTTTGATGGGATATAAATGTTTTCCACATATGAAAATTAATAGTATTAATATGTTATGAGATGACCATATTGACAGTGATAAGATCCTGAAAAAAGTTCCATTTATGGCTTTTGGCCCATTTCTACATCAAAACCAGTAAAGTTATTTAGACAAATTAAGACATATAATTAAAATTAAGACAAAAAAAATCAATTGTAAGACTAAAATGGTAATTTTAGCAACTTGCTAAGTTGCAACAAAAAGACCAGGAGAAGGTACAAGAGTTTGACCAATATTTCTATTACCTAAATTAAACAAAAATGTTTTCATGAGAAAAGAAGAGAAAAGATCTAATATGCCCCAAAAGAATGTTAATTCCAGTGTAATGGAATGAATGACTTGATGGAACTGGATCTTCCAAGAAAACAAGTTCTCACACTCTAAAGGATGATGCTGAAAAATTCCTGAGTACTACCATGAAAGAGGCCATCTAGGACAAAATTAGGATAGTTTGCTCTTCTTTCTACTAAATGGTTTTTAAGATATCTATATTTTTTCCAAAGAAGAATAGTTGAGAATTAATGTTCTGTTTCCAGAGCATATATCATGGACGTGATAGAAAGCCACCTCAAAATTTCAAATCTGAGGAGGGAAATGATAGAAGCAGAATAAAATTTTGCAAACTTTTCTAAGGATAATAATGCTGAGATCTAAGGTCAGCTTTGCCCCTCTAAGATTGGCTAAGATGACAGGAAAAGATAATGATAAATATTGGAGGGGATGTGGGAAAACTGAGACACTTAAGGCATTATTGGTAAAACTGAGATACTCTACCCATTCTGGAGAACAATATGAAATTATGCTCAAAGGGCTATCAAACTGTGCATACCCTTTGATCTAGGAGTGTCTCTATTGGGTTTATATCCCAAAGAGATCACAAAAAAGGGAAAAGGACCCACATGTGCAAAAATGTTTGTGGCAGCCCTTTTTGTAGTATCAAGAAGATGGAAATTGAGTGAATGCTTATCAGTTGGGGAATGGCTGAATAAGTTATGGTAAATGGATTAATGGAATATTATTGTTCTATAAGAAATGATCAGCAGAGTGATTTCAGAAAAGTCTGGAAAGAGTTACACGAACTGATGTTCACTTACATGAATTTTTTGCTAGTTCAAAAAGGCTTTAAAATTTAACATAGTCAAAAATCATCTTTTATCTTGTTATGCTCTCTACTCCTTATTCAATCATCAACTATTCCCCTATTAACAGTTCTGAAAAAGTGATCTTTTTCTTTTTTCTCCTCTAATTTCTTTTTCTTTTAAATAACAGCCTTTTATTTTAAAAAATATATCCAAACATAGCTTTCAACACTAACCCTTGCAAAATCTTGTGTTCCATTTTTTTCTCCCACCCTTTCCTCCACCTCCCATTCCTAGACAGCAAGTAATCTATCCTTCATGTTACACAAGAAAAATCAGATCAAAAGGAAAATAAATGAGAAAAAACAAAAAGCAAACCAACAACAACAAAAAGGTGAAAATACTAATGTTGTGATTCATATTCAGTACCCACAATCTTCTTTCTGGATGCAGATAGCTCTTTCTTCATCATAAATCTATTGGAATTGGCCTGGCCATGGACTTGGCTCTTTTCAACAATGTGGTGACTGGATTTTTTGCTGTCCTGGAGAGGGAAGAAGAGGAGAGAGAGAGGGAAAAAAAAACTGGAACACAAGATTTTGCAAAGATAAATGTTGAAGACTATCTTTGTATGTATTTAGAAAAATAAAATACTATTTACAAAAAAGAGAACTAAAGGTAAAAAGTAAAACAAAACTAACAGCACAGATGAATTTTTCACTCTCCTTTCTTATTGAAGGTATTTGTTTCAAAAGAGAAAATTGAGTTGAAAAAGTGAATAGCTTAAGAAGCTGTTGCCTAAGAATAATATTTGGATTTCTGAATAATGCTAGTCTTATCTCTAGGCATAAAATGCACATAAAAGGGACTGGCAAAAACAAATATGTCCAAAGACTTTAGATATAAGAGAGGTTATATTGGAAATGAAGAAGGTGAAAGTAAAAAGCAAAAAGATGCATGAAGAATATAGTGATGGTGATTCAATGAGTCTATTTACAAAAGCCAAAAACAGTAATAATTTTAAAGGGGGGTGTTTGAGATGTTACCACAGGAAGATCAATTTAACTTTATGGGTTTTATTGTTTCTTAGTAGGTATGTAGCTCATGAGTAGAATATGATTATGGAAGAATGCTTTTGTAGTACAACACTTCAGCGGATTTGAATCCAATGGAAATATCCCTTCCACCTATGCAGGTCACAATTGCCTTCTCATTCTAATGTCTCTCTTGTCCATACTTCACTTGTCTTATAATGTGTTGGATCCACCCAAAATTCTACTCTACACCAGAAAGTTAAACATATTAGCAATATTCCCTAGTGAATCCTTATACAATTTAAAATGTAATTGGTAGATATTTGTCAAAAATATGATATAATATATATATATATATAACATTTTAAAATTAAATTAATATGTGACTTGCAGGGATTCATAAAGATAAGTACAATTTCATGGTACCAATTTCTTTTCAGTTTAACACCAAGATCTATCATGAGGTTGATTATTATCCTTTTTCTTTTCTTTTTTTTCATTAATTTATCTAGAGAACTTAAAATTTTATTTGCAGTTCCAATATCTGTCTTTCTCTTTAATTCCTCCCCCATTTATTCAGAAAGCAAGAAATATGATACTCAGTATATATATGAAGTCATGCAAAGCATTTTCACATTAACCATATAGCAAAAAAATAAATAAAAAGCAAAAAAAAAGTGAAATAATAGGCTTCAATTTGTGATTAGAATTTGGGATGTTAATCCATTTTTGGTTAAATGTCTTTCTGATAATATATGTTTTATTAATTATATATTACAATCTAATCATGTTTATTCTGTCTCTCTCTACCACACTATAACTAACCTTCAAATTTATTCTTTAGCCAGTATGTATTCCATATCTTAAAGCCTTGTGATATTAACGGAAGAATACTGATGACAAAAAGATGGGATTATTTCATCAAAAGACATATGGTAAAGGATATAAACATAAAGTTCTCAAAAGAAGAACTAAAAAGTATTAACAACCATATGAAAGAATATACCAAACTAACAATAAGTGTACTGCAAATCAAAATAGCCTTGAGGTTTAATCTCACATCCAGCAATTTGGCAAAGGTAATAAAACATGGGAATAGTCAGTGTTTGAAGGGTTATATAAAGACAGAGATACTTTTGTTAGAGCTAAAAATTAGCACAAGAATTTTGAAAAGTAATTTGGAATTTTTAAAAAGTGTCTTTTAAATTAGCATTCTACTATTTAGCATATATTCCAGAGATCACTGTCAAAAGGAAAGGCACCTTAGGCAACAAATTTTAAAAAGCCAGCTTTTTATTTTTTAAAATACATGCAAAATAGTTTTCAATATTCACCTTTGCAAAACCTTGTGTTCCCATTTTTTCTCCTCTTTCCCTTCTCCCCTCCCCTAGACAGCAAGAAATCCTATATAGATTAAAGAAATTTCCACATTTATCATGCTACATAAGAAAAATCATATCAAAAAGGGAAAATATGAGAAAGGGATAAAAGCAAGCAAACAACAACAAAAAAGGTAAAAATACTAAGTTATGATCCATATTCAGTCCCCATAGTTCTCTTTCTGGAGGCAGATAGGTCTCTCTATCACAAGTCTACTGGAATTGGCCTGAATCACCTCATTGTTGAAAAGAGCCACATCCATCACAGTTGATCATCACATAATCTTGTACAACAAAATATTTATAGCAGCACTTTTTTTAGTAGCAGAGATCTGGAAACAAAGCAGATGTCCATTGAATATGGAACAGCAAAGCAAAGTGTATTATATGAATGTAATAGAGAATTAATATGTTGAGGGCCAGTTAGATGATGCAATGCCTGAAGCCCTGGGCATATAATCAGGAAGACCTGAGTTCAGATCCTACCTCAGAAACTTCCTAGTTCTGTGACCTTTGTACAAGTCACTTGATGTCTGTTTGAATCAGTTTAATTTAATAAAATGAAAATAACACCAGCACTTACCTCCCAGTGTTGTTTTGAAAACCAGATGAATTAATAATGTCCTTGGCACAGTGCCTCATACATAATAAAAGATATATATATATATATGTATATATATATAAATGTTAGTTATTGTTTATTATTATTATTATTATTTTAAGAGATAATGAATTTGATAAATGAAGACTACCAATGAGTTCATGGGGTAGGGATTAAAATGCTCCAAAAGGAGGTTTTATAAGGGAGTAAAGAGAAAAATTAGAAAGAGATCAGAAGAGGAAACCTGAAATCTGGAAGAATCATTAAGAGACAATTGCAAAAAATATAAGAAAGAGGTGGTAAGAGATTGAATTCAGTTGGCTAAAATCTCATTGGAAATCAAAAGATACACATAAGAGAAATTACAAAGGAAAAATCACCAACAGAAAACATTTAACACTTGGATATCAGAAGAGACAGGACAGTCACAAACTACTTCGTAGTTTTGAAATCTGGATGATTGGGAGAACAGGGATGGCATCATCAGCAGAAATAAGGAAGTCAAATGGCAACCTGATTTTAAGAGGAATATCATGAATTCTGTTTTAAATGGGTTTACTTTGATGATTATCGAAAAGAAAAAATGTAGTATTGATTGGAGCTTAACTGATATATAGATTTGGAAGCCATCTGTACAGGATGATGATAGCAACTACAAGAAACAATGACTGTTAATTAAGCACATATAAAAGACACTGTGTTAGTTACTAAAGAGGGTACAAATACATTACCTCTTTGACCATTAGAATGTCCTCCTTTGAATGAAGCTTAAAAATCATTTGTATTTGCCTGGCAATTTAATACTTTCCCCTTACTATTACTATTTAATTAAAGACATTATGTCATCTTTCCTTCCAAGTAGTGAGAAACACTTGTCCAAAATTGATCAAGTTAACATGACAGAATATTGAAAATCCTTCATTCTCCTTAAAAAACAAAACAAAACTGAAGCCCATACAGAATTCCCTATACCCACCCTTAACACCCAATATCTAAAACATTAGAAGACAAAGAATAAGTTGAGATCATGTGTGTTTTTTTCTATGTCGTTTTTTTTTTTAATTTTAGCAGTTATTGCAAAGAAGTGAGTAGAAATCTGTACTTATGTGTCCAGGTGAAGGTGCTAAAGAATATACAATAGTCTTTTAAGCAGGAAAGAAACTTCTCGAAACTATGAAAGCTAGATTTCATTTTGAGAGCAATTAACTTTTTTAAAAAGTATGTTTAAAAAAATTTAGTATACACCTTTTGACTTAGTACTACTAATACTTGGCATATATCCAAAAAAAATGAGAAAAAGGACCTATATGTGCAAAATACATATACACATACAGATAGATAAATATATCTAACTTTTAAAAAATTATTAAATTCCTCAACTTTTCCTTTTCAGACATAAACAAATCTAACCACAAAATAAAAAGAAAGAAGTTAAGGAAATGAATAGAATTTTTAAAAAGTTAAATATATAGATTTCTGGAAAGAAATGAATGGGGATAGAGAGGAATATAACTCTTTCTCAATAGTACATGCTACATATACAAAAATTGACCATGAATTAGCATAAAAACCTTACCAACAAATGCAGAAAGGCAGGAATATTAAGTGCATACTTTTTAGATCATGATACAATAAAAATTACATTTAATAAAGGGTCATGAAAAGAGAGATTAAGTAATCTAATACAAAAGAATAGGTGGATCAAAGATTAAGTTAAAAAAATGTCATGATAGAGAATGACAATAATAAAACAACATACCAAAATTTAGATGATATAGCCATTGTAGCCCTTAGAGGATAATTTATATCTCCAAATGCTTACATCAGTAAACAGGGAAAAAAAGCAGATCAATGAATTGGACATGAAATTAAAAAAAAAATCTAGAAAAAGAACAAATTAAAACTCCCCAATTAAACACCCCAAAATCAAAAGAGAGATTATTAAAATTCAAAGCAAGCAAACCATTGAACTAATAAATAAATTAGGTTCAGGTTTCTTAACAAACTTTTTTTAAACAAAATAGTTAAACCATTGCTAAAATTGATTTTTTAAAATAAGAAAACCAAATTACCAGAATCAAAAATGAAAAAGGTAACTTGACCACCAATAAAGAGGAAATTAAAGCAAGTATAAGGAGTTATTTTGCTTATATACCAATAAATTTGATAATTAAGTGAAATGAATGAATATTTGCAAAAACATAAATTGCTCAGAATAACAAAGGAGAAAATAAAAGGGCTTAAATAAACTCTTCTTAGAAAGTGAATATGCTGTCAATGAGCTCTCTAAGAAAAAAATCTTCAGGAGCAGATGGATTCACAAGTAATTTCTACAAAATATTTAAAGAACAACTCATTCTAATACTATATAAACTATAAGGAAAAATAGTGAAAGAAGGAATCCTACCAAATTCCTGTTATGATACAAATATGATTCTGATACTTAAACTAGAGATAGCAAAAAAAAAAAACAAAACAAAACAAAAAAAAAAAAAACAAAACCAAACAACAACAACAAAAAAACCAACCAAAGAAAACAATAGACCAATTTCCTTAATGAATATTGATGCAAAAACCTTAATACACTAACAAGGATTTATAGAAAACATCACAAAGATCATACATCATGATCAAGTAGAATTTAACCAAAACTGTAGGACTGGTACCACAAAAGCAAAACTATCAGCATGTTTGACCACAAAAATAACAAAACCAACAGAAATTGTATGATTATCTCAAAAGCTATAAAAAAAGCTTTTGACAAAATATAGCACCCATTCCTGTTAAAACATGACAGAGAGTATATATTCCTGTGGAGCTTTTAAAAAAAGATAAAGTAGTATCTATCTAAAACTAATAGCAATAGAGATAAGCTAGAACTCTTCCTAATAAGATCAGAGGTGAAACAAGGATGTGCATTATCACCACTATTATCTGATATTGTATTAGAAATGTTAGCTTTAGTGATATGAGAATAAAAAGAAATTGAAGGAATTAGACTAGGCAATGGGGGAACAAAACTATCATTCTTTGCTAATGATACAATAGTATATTTAAACAATCCTAGAGAATCAGCTAAAAAACTACTTGAAATAATTAACAAAGTTGGGTTGCAGGATATGAAATAAACTCACATAAATCATTAGCATTTCTATATATTACCAAGAAAGCCCAACAGCAAGAAATAGAAACAGAAATTCCATTTAAATAACTATAGACAATATAAAGTACTTGAGAGTTCACCTGCCAAAATAAACTCAGGAACTATATGAACAATTACAAATCACTTTTCATACAAATAAAGTCAGATCTAAACAAATGGAAAAACAAATTCCTCAGAGACTGAGTCAATAATAATAAAAATAACAATTCCATCTGAATTGATATGTTTATTGAGTGGCACATCAAACAACCAAATATTATTTTATAGAGCTACAAAAGATCACAATAAACTTCTGGAAGAACAAAATGTCAAGAATATCAAAGGAATTAATGGAAAAAATACAAAGAAAGGAGGCCTAGCCATACCGGATCTAAAACTACATTGTAAAGTAACAAACATCCAAACTGTCCAATACTGGCTAAGAAATAAACTGGTGGACTAGTGGACTAGATAAAATACACTAAAATAAATGACAATAGGAACCTAGTGTTTAATAAGCCCAAAGCCTCTGGAAAAAAGAATTCGTTAAGAAAAACAGCTGGGACAACTGGATAACAATATAACAGAAATTAGGTACAAATCAATGTTTTACACTATCTATCAAGATAAGGTCAAAATGGGTACATGATTTAAACATAAAGATACATAAGCAAATTAGAAGAGAATGGAATGGTTTGCCTGTCAGATCTATGGAGAAAGAAAGTTTTTATGACCAAATAAGAACTAGAGAACATTGAGATTGTAAAATGAATAAATTTGATTATATCAAAATTAAAAAGTTTTTGCACAAAGCCAATTCAAAAAAGATTAGAAAAAAAAGAAGAAAACTAAAAAAAAATTACATCAAATGTTTCTGATAAAGGCCTCATTTCTCAAATATATAGAGAACCAAATCAAATATATAACAATATAAGCCATTCTACAATTGATAAATGATCAAAGGATATGAAGTATCACCTTTCAGAAGAAGAAATCAAAGCTATCTATTGTCGTATAAAAATTCTCTAAATCACTACTGATTAGAGAAATGCAAATTAAAATTAATATGAGGTACCACATCATACCTTTCAGATTGACTAATATGACAGAAAAGAAAAATGGTGAAGTTGTGAACTGATTCAACCATTCTGGGAAGTAATTTGGAACTATTCACAAAGATTTATAAAATTGTGCAGACCCTTTGACCCAGAAATACTACTATTAGGACTGTATCTCAAAGTGATTAAAAAAGGAAAAGGTCAATTTAATGTTCAAAATTATTTATAGAAACACTTTTTGTTGTGGCAAAGAATTGGAAATTGAGGGGATATACTTCAACAGGGAACTGGCTAAGTGCATGGTACATGAAGGTGATGGAATTTTATTATGCTATAAGAAACAACAGGAAATTTCAGAAAATACTTGCAAAGGCTTAGAAGAACTGATGCAAAGTGAAATGAGCAGAACCAGGAGAACAGTATGTTCAGTAACAACAACACTGAATGATGATCAGCTATGATCAACTTAGCTCTTCTTAGTAATATGATCCAAGACAATTCCACCATATTTATAATGGAAAATGTTATTCACATTGAGAGAAAGAATTGATAGAATCTGAATGTATGTTCACTTTATTTTTTTCATAATCTTTTCCTTTTTCCTTTTTTTCCTTTTCCTTCTATTTCTTCTTTTGAAAAAATTAATGTGGAAATGTTTTACATAATTATAGCTAGCTAGCCAGCTAGATAGATAGATAGATAGATAGATAGATAGATAGATAGATTAGATAGTATAACCTATACTAAATTGTTTACCATTTTGGAGAAGAGGGGAGAAAAGAAAGAAAAAAATTTAGAATTCAAAATTTTATTTAAAAATTAATTTGGCCAATTTTATGGTGAAAAGGAAGCAACATGCCTGAAGCTCTCCTCCAAACCCTTCCAAAGCCATTTAAATAATGCCATAAAATAATTCCTGGAGAAGTAGAATCCACAAAAGGACGAGATGAAATAATTTTCCAGTCAAAGAGAAATTAGAAGGCAGGAAAGGTCTGTGGCATCTGGGTAGGAATGGCGTGAAGTCCAATTCAGGTGGCACCAGCACAGACTGGGCCCAAGAAACAAGAAGCACAGAAGTCTTAGGAATCACTGAATCAGCAGTAAAAGCAATTGCTTCCAGATCTCTGCCAACAGACAATAAGGAGAGTCAAACAACTAGTCCCAAGGGGATGACATGGATCTCTTCACTATAATTGAGGCAGAATTCTGTTGCTTTGCCCATAAATGGATCTGGGTCATGGTCTCATGTGGGAGAAGGAGTACAGCACACAAGAGTTTGCAGCCACAGTGGAACAGGGACCATTGTTACAATTCCAGAATAGAAAAGAATACTTGTCATCACTCATAAACCAGGAGAGTAGGAAACATCTCTCCTTAGATTATACTACCTTGGAAGAACTGAAAACTTAGAGGTTCCCAGAAGTTTCTCTGAAAACATCTGCACAATAACCCTGAAGCTTAAGAAAGTGCATTTTCAGCCTGAAAGCAGAGCCCTACTCTATTTTTTAATCTTTATTTTTAAAAATAATAATATCTTTTATTTTCAAAATATATGCAAAGAAAAATAGTTTTTAACATTCACCCTTGCAAAACCTTGTGTTTCAAATTTTTCTCCCTCTCTTTCCCCTAACCCCCTCCCATAGACAGCAAGTAATTCAATATATATTAAACATGTGCAATTTTCTATACATATTTCCAAGAAATATAATAATATAAGCCATTCTACAATTGATAAATGATCAATTGCTGCACAAGAAAAATCAGATCAAAATGGAAAAATAAATGAGGAAAAATAGAAAAAGCAAGCAAACAATGAAAAAGTAAACAATGTATGTTATAATCTAAAATCAGTCCCCATTGTTCTCTCTCTGGATGCAGATGACTCTCTATCACAAATCTATTAGAATTGCCCTGAATCACCTCATTGTTGAAAAAGAGCCAAGTCCATCAGAGTTGACTATCACATAAACTTGTTGTTGCTGTGTACAACATTCTCTTGGTTCCACTCACATCAATTCATATGTCTCTCTTGGCCTTTCTGAAATCATCCTGCTAATCGTTTCTTATAGAACAATAATATTACATCACAGTTATATACCATACCTTATTCAGCCATTCCCCAATTGATAGGTAATCATTCAGTTTCCAGTTCCTTTATACGACAAAAAGGGCTGCTATAAACATTTTTGCATATGTTGGTCTTCTTCTTCTTCTTCTTCTTCTTCTTCTTCTTCTTCTTCTTCTTCTTCTTCTTCTTCTTCTTCTTCTTCTTCTTCTTCTTCTTCTTCTTCTTCTTCTTCTTCTTCTTCTTCTTCTTCTTCTCCTTCTTTCTCCTTCTTTCTCCTTCTTTCTCCTTCTCCTTCTCCTTCTTCTTCTTTCTCCTTCTTTCTCCTTCTTTCTCCTTCTTTCTTCTTCTTCTTCTTCTTCTTCTTCTTCTTCTTCTTCTTCTTCTTCTTCTTCTTCTTCTTCTTCTTCTTCTTTCTCCTTCTCCTTCTTCTCCTTCTTCTTCTTCTTCTTTCTCCTTCTTTCTCCTTCTTTCTCCTTCTTTCTTCTTCTTCTTCTTCTTCTTCTTCTTCTTCTTCTTTCTCCTTCTTCTTCTTCTTCTTTCTCCTTCTTCTTCTTCTTCTTCTTCTTCTTCTTCTTCTTCTTCTTCTTCTTCTTCTTCTTCTTCTTCTTCTTCTTCGTCGTAGTCGTCGTCGTCTTCTTCTTCTTCTTCTTCTTCTTCTTCTTCTTCTTCTTCTTCTTCTTCGTCATCTTCTTCTTCGTCGTCGTCTTCTTCGTCGTTGTCTTCTTCTTCTTCTTCTTTTTGCCATTTTTGTGATTTCTTTGGGATACAGTCCAGCAGCAACACTGCTGTATCAAGTTTGATAGCCTTTTGGGAGTAGTTCCTAATTGAGCAGAGCCCTACTTTGCCAAAGAATTGAAAGTCAAGTAATAGTTTAGGAAAATGAGTAAATAACAGAAAAAATTCTGACCATAGAAAGTTACTATGATGACAAAGTAGATCAAAATACACATTTAAAAGAAAACAAAGTTAAAGCTCTTAATCCAAAGCCTCCAAGAAAAATATAAAAATATGAATTGACTTCAGGCCATGGAAGAGCTCAAAAAGGATTTTGAAAATCAAGTAAGAGAGGTAGAGGAAAAATTGGGAAGATAATGATGCAAGAAAATGATGAAAAATGACAATAGTTTGGTAAAGGAGACACAAAGAATTCTGAGGAAAATAATACCTTAAAAACAAAGACAGGGTCACATGGTAAAAGAGATACAAAAAGCCAAGTCAGAGAAGACTCCCTTAAAAAATAGAATTGGCCAAAATAGAAAAAGAGGCACAAAAATCCACTGCAGAAAAATACTCCTTGAAAAATAGAATTGGCTGAATGGAAAAGGAAATACAAAAGCTCAATGAAGGGAATAATTGCTTAAAAATTAGAATTGAGCATATGGAAGCTAATGACTTTATGAGAAATCAACAATCAAACAAAACTAAAGGAATGAAAAAGTATAGGACAATGCAAAATATCTCATTGGAAAAACAATTGACCGGAAAAATAGAAACTAGAGATAATATTAGCATTATTGGACCAGCTGAAAGCCATGATTAAAAAAAGAGCCTAGACATCATTTTTCAAGAAATTAGAAGGCAGTGGAGAGACATACATGAACTAATGCTGAGTGAAATGAGCAGGACCAGGAGATCAATATATACTTCAACAACAATACTATATATATGATCAATTCTGATGGACGTGGTCCTCTTCAACAATGAGATGAACCAAATCAGTTCCAATAGAGCAGTAATAAATTGAACCAGCTACACTCAGTGAAAGAACTCTGGGAGATGACTATAAACCACTACATAGAATTCCCAATCCCTCTATTTTTGTCTGCCTGCATTTTTTATTTCTTTCACAGGCTAATTGTACACTATTTCAAAGTTCGATTCTTTTTGTACAGCAAAATAACTGTTTGGACATGTATACATATATTGTATTTAATTTATATTTTAACATATTTAACATATATTGGTCAACTTGCCATCTGGGGAAGGGGGGGCAGGAGGGGAAAAATTGGAACAAAAGGTTTGGCCATTGTCAATGCTGTAAAATTACCCTTGAATATATCTGGTAAATAAAAAGGTATAATAATAATAAAAAAAAAGAAATTAGAAGGCAGAAAAACTGCCCTGATATTCTAGAACCAGGGGGTAAAACAGAAATTGAAAGAAAGTACTGATGAAATTTCCCAGAAATATTATATCCCAGATAAAGGAGAAAATATTGCAAGCAGCCAAAAAGAAATGATTCAAGTATCATGGAGCCATAATCAGGATAACATGAGATTTAGCAGCTGTTATGTTAAAGGATGCAAAGGCTTATGATATGATGATATGATATTGCTGGGCAAAGGAGATAAGATTATAACCAAGAATCACCTAATCAGCAATATTGAGTATAATTCTCCAGGGAAGAAAATGCATATTCAATGAAATAAAGGACTTTCATTCATTCTTGATGAAAAAAACAAAACTGAATAGAAAATTTGACTTTCAAATAAAAGACTCAAAGGGATTTAAATCATAAGGGACAATAAAACTGAACTATTTACTTTCTTACATGGGAAGATTATACTTATAACATAAATACTTTTTCATTATTAGGGCATTAGGGCAGTTATAAGGAATATATATATATATATATATATATATATATATACAGAGAGAGAGAGAGAGAGAGAGAGAGAGAGGAGGTACAAGTATGAGTTGAATATGAAGGGATATTTCTAAAAATATAAAATTAAGAGGTGAAAAAGCAATGTTTTGGGAGAAAGTAAAAGAGGAAAGAGAATGGGATAAGTTATCTCATATAAAAGAGGTATGGGGGAGAAGTGATACATGGAAGGGAGGAGAATATGTGAACCTTACACTCATAAGAATTGGCTCATACACACTCAATTGGATATAGAAATCTATCTTATTCTAAAGGAAAGGAGGAGGAGGACTAATAAGGGAAATGGGGAATGACAGAAAGAATGGCAAATTGGACAAATTTTGAAGAGGGATGGGGTAAAAGTGAGAATAAAATAAACATGGGAATTAGGTAGGGTGGGAAATAGAATGGAAGGAAATAGAATTAGCAATAGTTAACTGAAAAAAATTTTTGAAACAAGTTTCTTTGATAAAGGTCTTATTTCTCAAACATAAAGAGAACTGCCAAATTTATAAAAATGAGACCCATTCCCCAAATTGATAAATGATCAAAAGATATGAACTGTTTTCATATATGAATCAAAGCTATCTATAGCCATATAAGAAAATGCTCTTAATCACAATTTTATTTTATTTCATACCTCTTAGAATGGCTAATAGTATAGAAAAGGAAAATGACAAATAGTGGAGGGGATATGGGGGAAATGAAACATTAATGCACTGTTGGTGAAATTGTAAATTGATTCAACCATTCTGTAGAGCAATTTGGAACTATGTCCAAATTGTTATGAACCATACATAGCTTTTGACTTAGCAATACCACTACTAGGTCTGTTTACCTTCTCAATGAGAGAAGATGGAGAGAGAAAGAGAAAGAATTTGGAACTCAAAGCTTAAAAATAAATGTTAAAAATTGTTTTTACATGTAACTGCAGGAAAATAAAAAGCTAAATATTTAATGGATATTTTTAATTGTCTTTACATGTAATTGGAAAAAATAAAGTGCTATTTAAAAGAAAGTAGAAAAACAAGAGTAAGGGGCAGTTAGGTGGCGCAGTGGATAGAGCACCAGCCTTGAATTCAGGAGGACCCAAGTTCAAATCTGGTCTCAGACACTTAACACGTCCTAGCTGTCTGACCCTGAGCAAGTCACTTAACCCCAGCCTCAGGAAAAAAAAAAAGAAAAACAAGAGTAGAGAATCAATTATTTTAAAAATACACAAAAGAAAGAGAGCAAAGGAAGTTAAGAAGCAGATACAGACAAACAAAAGTTTTATTACTATTTGTTAACTTTAATATATAGACAAAACCAACTATTTAACAGAAGTCCACAGTTTAATGTATAATCTTTTTGGTTTTTTATTAAGAAATAAAATTTTTGAAAGCCAAGCAAGCAAAAAAATATATATATGCGTAGTGTTAACTTTAAAAAAATACTTTTTTAACAGAACAATTTCACTTAAAAGATAAGGGAAAATTAAACAGATTGGGTAATCTATTACAGAAAACATATGCAGGAAGGACTTTGATAAAATAGGAGTAATCTACTAAACAACATATTATAGGATTCTGGCTTTTAATCCAGTCTGCTATCTGCTTCCATTTTATGGGGGAGTTCATCCCATTCACATTCACAGTTAAAATAACTAAATCTGTATTTCCTTTTGCTTTTCTTTTTCCTTTTCCCCTTCCCTCCTCCCCAGTATTTTGCTTTTTGATTATCACCTCCCTCAAACAGTCCTTTGCCTTTAGAGGCCTTCCCCCCCCCCTTTTTTTTTTACATCTTTCTCCTACTTCTTCTGTTTTCCCTGTTATTAGTCTTTCCCTTTCTTTTCCCCCTTTTCCCTCTGACTTCCCTATAAAGTGAGACAAGTTTCTCTGTGAAAACTAATATGTCTGATATTCTCTCTTAGAGCCAAATCTGATGAGAGTAATTCACACAATGCTCATCCTCTTCCCTTCTTTCCCTCAATTATAATAGGTTTTCTTTGCCTCTTGTGAGATGTAATTTCCCTTATTTTATCTCTTTTCCTCTTCTTCCAGTATGATTCCCTTTCCACCTCTAGTTTCTTTTTCATATTATCATAATAAAATCAATTATATGCACATTCTCTAAGTATATTCATAACAGAAATATAATTCTCAAGAGTTCTTTCCTTTTTATCTTTTTATGCTTCTCTTGAATTCTGTGTTTGGAGATCAAATGTTCAGTTCTAGTTTTTTCATTAGAAATAGGTGAAATTCACCTATATCATTGAATATCCATCTTCTTCTCTGAAAGATAATGCTCATTTTAGCTGGATAGCTTATTCTTGGTTGTAATCCCAGTTCCTTTGCTTTTTGGAATAGCAGATTCCAGGCATTTTAATCCCTTGATATAGAAGCTGCTAGGTCTTGGATAATCCTAATTGTGGCTCCTTGGTATTTAAATTGGTTCTTTCTGACTGCTTGTAATATCTCTTCCTTGGTATGATAGTTCTGAAAGGTAGCCACAGTATTCCTTGGGCATTTAACATTGGGGTCTCTTTCAGGAGGTGATTGGTGGATTATTTCAATGGCTATTTTACCTTCTAATTCTAAAATATTAGGACAATTTTCTTTTATGATTTCCTGTAAAATAATGTCTAGGGTTTTTTTTTCATCATGGCTTTCAGGAAGCCCAATAATCCTTAGATAGTCTCTTCTAGATCTATTTTCCAGCTCAGTTGTTTTTCCAAGGAGATATTTCATATTTTCTTTTATTTTTTTTATTTTTTTTTGTTTTTGTTTGATTTTGGAGTCTTATTAAGTCATTAACTTCCATTTGTTCAGTTCTAATTTTTAGTGTATTATTTTCTTCATTTATTTTTTAGTTCCTTTTGCAATTGGCCAATTAAATTTTTTTGTTCATTGTATTCTTTTTCCATTTTTTTCCATTCCTTCTTGCAATGATCTCATTTCATTTCCCCATTTTTCTACTAAGTCTTTTAAGATCTTTCATTCAATCTTGGAAAATCTTGTGAAATGGGGATCAGCTCATATCTCTCTTTGGGACTTCATTTGGAGTTGCTTTGCCTTTAAGAACCTCAAGATTTGAGGTCTATTCTTCTCTCTCTCCATAAAACCTGTCTATAGTGAGAGTTCTTTTTTGTTTGTTTTTTTTATTCATTTTTTAAGGGCTTGAGATCTGTTCAGTGCAAAGGAGGGACAGCTGCTTTAATTTGCTCTGGAGCAGTTCTGCTGATTGATTACTAGTACTGGTACCAGTACCAGGGTAATCACGGCTAAGTCTGGTGTTCTCCTGGGGCTCAGTGGTTTACATTCCTCTTTTACAAAAACGCAAATCTGTCAAACCACCTGCTTTCCACTAGGACAGAGTGGCCTAAGAGGCTCGCAGATGATTCCCAGGTGCATGGAAGTTACAATGCTCTCCAATACTTTCCTCTCCAGCTTCTTGCTCCAGTTTCCCTATGCTACAGTCTGAGTAGGGCCGACTGTTCCCCTGCCTGTTTGAAAGAGACGTGGTCTGAACTTTTTTCAAGGTAACTTCTTCTAGAAATGTGTTGAACTCAAAATATTTGTGGATTCTTTGACTTCAAAACCAGTTTAGAGGCTTAATCTGCTGTTGGTTTGAAGGAAGGTTAGAGGAAATCTTGGCTCTGCCTCCAGAAGTCCCCAGTAGGAGTAATCTAGAAGAAAACGAGTGGCACTACACGCCTCTCAGGTTGGCTAAAATGACAGGAAAAGATAATGATGAATGTTGGAGGGGATGTGAGAAAAAGGGGATACTGATACATTGTTGGTGGAACTGTGAACTGATCCAACCATTCTGGAGAACAATTTGGAACTATGCTCAAAAAGTTATCAAACTTTGAATACCCTTTGACCCAACAGTGTTCTACTGGACCTACATCCCAAAGCTATCTTAAAGGAAGGAAAGGGACTGGTATGTGCAAAAATGTTTATGGCAGCCCTTTTCATAGTGTCAAGAAACTGGAAAGTGAGTGGATGCCCACCAATTAGAGAATGACTAAGTAAGTTATGGTATATGAATGTAATGGAATATTATCAACAGGATGATTTCAGAGAGGCCTGGAGAGACTTACATGAACTGATGCAAAGTGAAATGAGCAGACCCAGGAGATCATTATACATGGCAACATCAATGTTATATGACAGTCAATTCTGATGAACATGTCTCTTTCCAACAATGAGATAACTGATACCAGTTCTAATGATCTTGTCATGAAGGGAGCCATCTACACCCAGAGAGAGACTTTGGGAACTGAATGTGGTTTACAACATAACATTCTCACTCTTTTTGTTGTTCACTTGCATTTTGTTTTCTTACTCATTTACTTTCCTTTTTGATCTGATTTTTCTTGTGCAGCAAGATACTTGTATAAATATGTTTACGCATTAAAAAAAAAACAAGTGGTAAAGAAAGTGGGAATAATTATCCTGGAGAAGAGTAAACTTATGAAAAAATGGAAGATATTTGCTAGTATTTGAAAGGCTATCATGTTGGGGGAAAAAAAAGATCAGACTTATTCTGCATGGCCACCAAGAGTAGAAAAAGAAACAATAGGTGAAAGCTACAAAGAGGCATATTTAGGCTTGATATAAGGGGAAAGCTTCCTAACAATTAAGGCTATATCAAAGTAGATAGATGTTTCAAGTAGAAATCTTCAAATGAAGACTAGATGATCATTTGTCAAGATCTTCTTTAAACATTAAGTAGAGAGTCTTGGACAAAGTATCCTAGTATTGGTTTTACTAGAATAAAGTAGAGAATTTACATTAAAAATAATATCTTGTACGAAAATTAAGGAATGAGATATTCTGGTTAACAGGTCAATTAATCCACAGATACTCAACCATTTAAATTTAAATTTTTATTATTGAAAAATTGTCTAAAATGTCTTTGTAGTCATTAAAATGCTTTTGAGTTATCTTTTAGGACATCAGTTTACAATGTAGAACAATATAGATAGGAAAAGGATTGGTGATCAAGCTGAATGTGAACTGATCTCACCTATCTAATATTATATTATGTTGTATAATAGATCTCTTTATATACATTTTCTCCATTAGGTCCAAATATTACCTATTTTTAAAAAATCTATTTCACTACCTATAGGTTGCTAAATGCAAAATGAGTATTTAAAGTGATTTACCAATTTGAATTATTGTTGAATTTACCTAATTATATAATATCAGTAAGATATTGTGGCTTATTGGATAGAGTATGTCATGGAGATCTGGATTTTAGTCTTGTCTTTAACAGAGACTGATAATATGACCCCAAGTAAGTCACTTAACTATTCAGTCCTGTAAGTAACTCTCTAATATTATGGTTTGCAGAGTCAGTGCCATTTTTCATTGGTAAGGGAAAAATTATGATTTGAGAATTACCTGTACCAAAGAAATCTCAGGCCCTATCCTCTTCACTTTATATAAATTCGCCTTGTGGACCATTATGGACTTCATAGCCCCTTATGAAATTTTGCTTTAATTGAAACAGTTCTTAAAAGAAGGGGGCAGTTTTGTTTTGTTTTGTTTTGTTTGCAAAATTTAACAGAACAGAAATGTCCATTTAATATTGGAATTTCTCCAAGTCTTTATTTTTAAAAATGTAGTCAACAAACTTACTGCAACACATTATTTAGGTCATTCAAACAATTCAGTATGAATATTAATATAAAAAACATTACATTCTTCAGTTATTTTTACTATATTAAAACAAAAAGATTGCAAATCTTCATGCTCCAGGGCATAATTTGATTACCAGCTGGGGTCAGAAAGATATTTTCCCCACTGCATATTACCATAGGTGCAATATGAGCAAACGTAAAGTCAGGGGGTTATGACTGCCTCTAAAGCATCTGGTATTGGATGCTTTCAGAGTGAGAATTTGGGATTAGATAAAACATTCAATTGTTTCTATATGTCAATTCTGATGTTCCTAAGAGCTGCCAATGTGACATTGCTGTCACAAGGGAAGGATTTCCTGTGGAACAGATGTCACTTACAGTATTATGTGGGCTATCTATCTCCACAAATAATTGCCTGGCACTTATGCCCTATGGCAAGGGTCTGAAAAATGTGTTAGCGAGATAACATGCCATCCAAGCAGATGGGCATGGATAAAGGAAGGAGAGAGAGCATACTGTGCCTGAAATGTATTTGTAAAAGCCAGATGGGAATATTGAAACAGATGTCTTTCCTCATCTTCAATGACTAAGGCACATTATGGGGATTTGCCAGTTATTTCTCCATTTCTAAACTAGGCTACGTTTCAAAAATTACCTTTGATTGAGTATGAGGAGCCATTGGGTCCCAGCTTACTGAAACAAAGGCTTCTTCCTTTCTGGTCTAAGTAGGCAGTTCCAAGTGAAATGATCAAGACAAACTCCTCTATGTTACCTAAAGGCCTGAAAAGGGGATAGGAATATCACCAAAAAAAAGTAGGCCAGGTTAAGTGAATAGACAATGACAATGAGCTTGTAGGTTCCTACATTGAGCTGTAACTTGTAAGACAGTGGAAGAGAAGAGAAAAACATTCTTTTATAATTTGAAGTCTAAAAAAAAATCAAAGAAAGTAGTTTGCCTTTTTCTGATGTAAAAAGGGAAAGTAAAAACAATTTTGAGATTGCAATATGTTCTTCTTTCAAAGGAAGGAAAGAAAATTATGTAAGAGTAAGTAAGGAAGCAGGCCAAAAATAATATAACAAGTACAATACTTTCAATTCATCAAATGTTGACCCTCATACTGAGGTTAAATTTCCATCCCCTACCTTAAAATATCTGAAATAGCTACCAAAAACATCCAGCATGCAACATTAATTTAAGGGGCAGTAAGCCTCAGTAATTTTCAAAAATCTGTCCAATGAGCAAACTAGCAAATTATAGGCAAATGTAGTCAGATGCCCTCCAAATTGAAGAAATATTGCATGATTCTTTGGTTATGCATATGAGAGCCAATACTATTCATTCAGAACGGTAACTCATTATGAATAATAAGCAGTAGTGAGTGAAATAATGATTATTCTTTTAAATTTGACAGAAAAGATCATGTTGATAGGGGTTAGTGAGCACCTTGGACAATGGACTAAGAATTTTAAAATAAAACTTTATTTTGAAGAACAATAAAAAAGTATTAAGTTGGGGAAAATGTTATAAAGGAAGGATAAGCAAACTGTATTTAAGAAGAAAATAAAATCATTCAATATATGTGCAAGCAAAGGAATAACTCATTGTTCAAGTAGTTTAAAAAAAATTAAACCAAAAATCTGAGAAGACCAAGATATATACTTTTGGCTGAACATTCTCAATACTATCTATTTAAATTTGTATTCTAAAAGGAGGAAGTTTTAAAAAGGCATAAAATTTAATAAGCAGTTGACCATAATGCATCAAAATTGCTATTAACAGTTTAATCTCTGGCTAGAAAATTGGAAGTTGTTTTTCCTAGCAAACTGAACATATTTGGGACAAGCAATGAGAAAGTAAGTTAGACAGAATAAGTTATCTGATTGAAGACAAACTATAATTGTTTCTTGAGTAGAGATAATATTTTATAATAAGATTTTCCTTTTTTTCCAAGGGAAAATAAAATAAAATTTCTTGGAAAAAAAAATCAATTGTCTTTAACTGAATGGAGTCTGAAGTTTCTAAAATCCAAAGCAGAAGAAAACAAGTTGGATTTTCTGAATATATGCTTTCTAATCACTGAGCTACTCCTTGTAATAAAAAATATTTTTAAAGCAATTCAGCAAAATCAATCTACATAAGGGGCGGCTAGATGGCACTGTGGATAGAGCACCAGCCCTGAAGTCAGGAGGATCTGAGTTCAAATTTGTTCTCAGACACTTAACACTTCCTAGCAGTGTGACCCTGGGCAAGTCACTTAACCCCAATTGCCTCAGCAAAAAAAAAAAAAAATCAATTTATTTATTCATATCTTACAGTATATATGATATTCTACAGTAATATCCTTTCTGTCCTGTTTGAAAATTATAGAGAGGCATAGTTCAAAATTTTTCTTCTAAGTCAACCTTGGTCACTATAATTACATTTACACAATCATTTAATGTTTTTCATATTAACATTTGAAATAAATCATTTGAATGATTTAAATAATGTGTTGCAGTAAGTTTTGTTGATTACATTTTTAAAATTAAAGATTTGGAGAAATTTCAATATTAAAATACTATGCTTCAATCCTCATTCAATCTCCATAATTCTCTCTCTAGATTCGGATGGCATTTTCCATCTCAAGTCCTAAACGGTAAATTGAAAGAGAAAGTTCCTATATATGGTAGAATCTCACAAAGTTAAGTCCAATAAACAAGCATTTTTAAGTGCTTACTATTTGCCATGTTTAAAGAATAAAACAAAAAAAAAAACTGGACTAAGGGGCAAGTCATAGGCAAGAACATTTAGATCTTGTATTTCTTTCTTTTTCTTTCTTTTTTTTGATGTTAGAATGGATTACCAAAGAAATTGGTCCATCTTTTTATTATTTAGCTGCACAGACCTACATGCTAAGATCACTATCCAAGGATGACAGTAGATAGAGAGCTGCCTACTCTCATGGCATCTGTGTCTACCTTTACTAACTATGAGATCCAAAGCAAATTGTGCAATCCCTCCGTGCCACAGACAAATTTTTTAAAACACTTCCAAGTTGCAAAATTGTTTCTCATCTGCATTGATAGAGGAAGTTTTCTCACAAAGAGAGCTCCCTACATGAACCAGAGTCTGGACAAAAATAAAGTAAAATCAAATTAAGCTAAATAAGAGACTTAAAAGCAGAAATAGATTAGTTTAAGGTTACAGTTGAGAACCGTGTATTCATATAAAAGGAATAATAACAAAGGACCAAATGACTGTATCTTTATTTCCACAGTTCCAAGGACCAATTTCCTTCCATTCAAAATCTACTGAGCCATGAGATTGTTGCACTGGATATTACCTCCTCAGCTAGTGGCAAGTTGATAAGATACTTGATTCAGCCTACACAGTGGAACAAGAAAACTTCCTAAGGTCTCTTCAACTTTATGGTCTATGATTTTAAGTTAGATGAATTCAGCATAAACATCTGTGGAGATGCAGGCTCGTTGATAGCTCATCAGACATTAGTCATTAAGTGTACTCATGCACACTCATGCACTCCATCCTATACCACAAAGTTCACAAGACATGATTCTTTCTCCAGCTTGTTTTCTAAAAAGCTTCATACTGCAAAATTCTGGTGAGTCTTTAAACTTTAAAGAGAATATCTTTTCCACTTATGTGGCCTGTTCTTTTGCAATTTCTATCATTCTCATTTTATACCCCTTCCAACTTTACTATGGAAGAAGAGGTTTTTGGACTGTGCAGGTTATAGAGTGAGGCTACCTTTCCAAAAGGCTACTTTTTCAAGGAAGGCTGATTTAAAGAAGATATGAGTTTTCAGGTCTTGGGACAGGTGTGTGTGTGTGTGTGTGTGTGTGTGTGTGTGTGTGTGTGTGTGTGTCCTCAGAGGGACAATATATAAGAAGGCTTTTATAAGCTGAAAAATGTTCAAATACATTTATTATTATAATTGACAGGCAACCAGTTTTAATGGATAGATACCTGGTTTCAAAATCAGAAAGATATAAGTTGACATGCTACCTACCTCTGCTTTGTTGCTCTGGGCAACCTTTAAGAGCCCTAGCCAACTCTTTAAGACTATAAGTTATAAAGAAGATGTCAATCTTTGCTGGTAAAAAAAAATTCCTCCTTACACTCATGAATCATAATTCCCAGTTAAAAGATGATGGTAATTATTTATTATCATTATTCAATGTGATTTCTTTCTGCATATTGTATGACCTAAAAAGCATAAGTAGAACCCGTAACAAGATCAAGACATAACTAATAGGCAGTCAGTGTGCTCCTTTTGTGTCATCGTGATATCTGGAGAAAGGAAAGAGGACTCTGTAAATTATTGGGTTCAGGCTTCTGTGGTAGACATGAGAGCACAAGGACAGGGACACATAAAGTGAATAGGAATGGGTGGTTTGTGATATATGTCATTAGAATGAACACGCACACTGATAGATCACAGAATATTTGGAGTATTTGAGTATCATTGTGTATCTACCTAATATTTTTTCTTTTGAGTTCAGTTTCTTCCCAGGGTAACAATTACTGGAAATTTATTAAATACCTACTATTTTTGAGTCACTGTCCAGGAAATGAATTTCAACATCCTCACAGCATGAGTCTTTAAGGCTCAGAATGTTCTCAGGTAGTTATAGTTTCAAATGCTATGCCTATTTCAGAATCAAAAGTTTCTAAGTTAGGGATCCAAGGCAAGATTAAAGCTCTACCTCATATGTGCAGCAAATATTTAAGGGAACATGAATTGAATAGATAAAAGTGTCCTGTCAGAAAGACTCAGATTCTGAAAATGTATACATGACTTCCAGACCACAAACATGCCAGGATATTATAGATAAGGAAAACAAACTAGGGATTGTTACAGTATTGAATGGATATAACAATGACCTGTAAGGAAGCATTAAAATATATTTCTAGGGATGGAGACAAAGAGAATTCATAACAGTCCCAGAACAACATTTTTCTTGAAGAGAAAGAAGTTAACTTTTATAAAGTTCTGACAAAAACTTTTGGTAAAGAAGACTGTATTTAAGAAAAGAAATTGAAATGGATATTCCACTAAAAATCGTGATATTATGGACAGAGAGTTTAAATAAAGTTTAGAGTAAGAGCTTTTGTAAACCTCACAAAATAAGATGGACAAATCAAGGAAGAGATGGGAAAAAAAGAAAAAAGAAGGAAAGAAGACCAGAAAATAAATGTAAAAGAATTTAATTATTTACTCCTAGTTTGTAAGCTATGGTGTAAAACTAAGCTTTGGTTTATAGCTATAAGATTCATAACTACAAATGAGGGGGAAGGAAATAATTTATTTTGGAATCCTTTCTACTAATGCTCAGTCATATGATACTTCATGTTGTTGTTGTCATTATACCAATCAGCATTCTCATCTCCTAACTCCATTTTGGTTAGAATGTACATTTATTCAAAGTTGGTTAATGTAACATATATAATGTGTGTGTGTGTGTGTGTGTGTGTGTGTGTGTGTGTGTGTGTGTGTGTGTAGTTGGCTCAGAGGAATTTGTGGTTCCTCTGAAAAATGTCCTTGGCATGTTGGATTGTATGAAAATAGCATGTGGAACTACATATCTTGCTCAATGGCTTCTTGGCAGTGCTGGTCTTTTCTCTCCTTTATTAGAGCCTGCTCTCTCACCTAAAACCAAAGTCCAATTAGGACTTCTAATGTAAATTTAAAATTCTAATGTGAATTAAAATAAAGAAAATATATATACAATAAAATTAGGATTACCCCCCAAAAGATATTCCATATCATGAAAAATAAACCTGAGTAAAAAAGAAAGCATCTAAAATAGAAAAACAAACTCAGTTTGTAATGGCTATAGATCACCCATAACGATATGTTTCTTAATGTATGAGTTTAAAAAAAACATACACGCACAAGATAAGAAGGAACAGTTGGCATTCAGTTAACAATTGTGTTTGGAGGTTTGTGACTGGCTTTGTTATTCCAAGGGAAGCCAGGTACCTGTCTCTTGGGATTATGTACAAAGGCAAGAAAAAAAAGTGGACATGTAGAAACCTCAAAGGTTACTGCTGGGTTAATAAAACAGTCTGTTTTCTGTTCACCCACTCTTCTCAGTGTGCAAGTATATTAAAATATGTCAAAAGGAAAGCCATTTGCTGGGCAGAAATAATTCGGCTAGAAGTCAAAATTTCCAGCTGGCGGAATGCCTTGGTGTGTTTAAGTGCGCTAACAAGTGACCCATATGTCTCCCTGGATGAAAGTTGATATCCTCATTAAAGTAGCAACAAACACACAAAATAGGCACAACTGTCACCTAGGAAAACAGACCACAATAGATTGCACAAAGCAGCATTTGTTTCCCTGCTCTGTTTTGGGCTCAAGATGCGGCAGGTTGAAGAGCAGCATGTCCTTATAAAAGTAACCTCTCCTGAAAGGATTGAAGGTAAAATGATAAACCTGCTGCAAGAATTCTATTATACTTATTATTGTTCAGTATTTAGAAGAAAAAAAATCACTCAGTCAACTTTCTATAAATTTTATATCAAATAAAAAATTTAAAAAATTGAGCAACTAAATTAAACTAAAATGTGCTGGAAATTTAGAATTAATGCTATAACTCTTATTTTTAATTCACTCTGATAGACATATTCTGAAGTATATCATATAGGGAAGAGGGGAGCAAGCATTTATTAAATGTATTTTGTGTCAGACACTGTGCTTAGTCCTTCATAAATACCTCATTTGATTCCTTCAAGAATCCTGGAAGGTAGTTGCTATTATAAAATCTCCATTTTACAGTAGAGGAAACTGAGGGAGACAAGCTTAAGTGACTTGTCTAGAGTTATACAGTTAACATATGTCAGAAGCCACATTTTAATTCAGGTCTTTCTGACTCCAGGCCCAGTGCTCTATCTTCTGAACTACTTAGCTGCCTAGAATATGCAGTCAGATCACCTTCTGCTCTGGTTTTCTACTAGGAGACTTTGTCAGTAGCAATAACCACTATATACTTATTCAACTCTGAGAACATAGTTTGTGTTTCACAATCCCAATTTTATATCCTTCTATAGCAGGCAACCTTGTTCACACAGGAGCCTCAGTTGACCCAGCATTCTTCTCTATCTTGCCAGAATCTCCTCTATTTTAGGAGCTATTAATTTCATCACTACTATCATTAACATAAAATTTCCCACAATATCTCACCAGTACCACCACCACCACCATCATAATTATTATTTTTACTGGCCAGTACTAATATTCAACAAGTACTATTAACAGTGCTTATTATGTGCTCAATAACACAGAAAAGAGTATACACAAGTATCTCCTTCTAGATTACTGCTTTGTTCTGGTGGAGAAGCTGGTATAGCTCAATAAAACCATGAGTTATGCTTTTCAGGGTTATCCAAGCTTATCTAAGCTGCATAGACAGGTTGTGGTGGAAAATTCTGATAAAAGGTGGTTTACTGAGTAAGAAATGGCAAACTACTTCAATGTCTTTGTCAAGAAACCCCCACAAATGGTATAAAATGATAAAAGATTAAGACAAATTAAAACAACTCAGAGAAATCATTTTACCTATCTAAGATTGGCTAAAATGACAAGAAAAAATAATGATAAATGTTGGAGAGAATGTGGGAAAACTAAAATACTATGCATTTTTCATTTCTTAATTTTTAACACATTGCTTTATGAATCATTTTGGGAGAGGAAAATCAGAGCAAAAGGGAAAAACCATGGAAGAGATTTAAAAACAAAAATCAACAAAAAAGAAGTGAACATAGCATGTGTTGATTTACATCCAATTTCCATAGTTCTTTTTCTGGGTGCAGATAGCACCTCCTGTCCAAAGTCTATAAGGATTTCTTTAGATCACGGAGCCACAGAGAAGAACCAAATCTTTCACAGCTGATCATCGCACATTCTTGCTGTTATTGTGTATAATGTACTCCTGGCTCTGTTTGTTTCACTCAGCATCAGTTCATGTAAATTTTTCCAGGCCTTTCTAAAATAAGCCTGTTCACCATTTTTTATAAAATAATAATATTCCATTACCTTCATATACCACAACTTGTTCAGCCGTTCCCCAACTGATGAGCATCTCATTCTCCAGTTCTTTGCCACTACAAAAAGGGTTCCTACAAACATTTTTGCACACATGGATCTTTTTCCCTCCTTTATCATTTCCTTGGGATACAGACCCAGTAGAGATACTGCTGTATCAAAGGGTATGTATGCACAGTTTGACAGCCCTTTGGGCATAGCTGCAGATTTTCTCCAGAATGGGTGAATCATTTTACAACTCCACCAGCAATGCATTATACTAATTATACTAATGCATTGTTGGTGGAGTTGTAAAATGATCCAACCAATCTCGATATTAACATGAAACTATCAAAAATGTGCAAAAATGTTTGTGGCAGCCCTTTTTGTAGAGACAAGAAACTGGAAATTGAGTGGATGCCCATCAGTTGGAGAATGCCGAATAAGTTATGGTATATGAATGTAATGGAATATTATCATACTATAAGAAATGACAAGCAGACTAATTTCAGAAAAACCTGGAAAAACTTACATGAATTGATACAAATAAGTAGAACCAAGAGAACATATATACAGTAACTCAAGATTATGTGATGATTAACAATGATGGATGGCTCATTTCAACAATGAGGTGATTCAAGGCAATTCCAATAAACATGGACTAGAAAGAGCCATCTGCATCTAGAGAGAAAATTATGGAGACTGAATGTGGATTAAAGTCTTCACGTTTGTTGTTGTTGTTTTGTTTGCTTGGTTTTTTTTCCCTTTCACCTTTTGATCTAATTTTTCTTGTTCAGTGTGACAAATATGGAAATATGTTTAGGAGAATTACACATGTTTAACCTATATTGGATTGCTTGCTCTCTATGGAAGGGAGTGAAAGGAAGGAGGGAAAAAATTTTGGGAACACAAGTTTTTACAAAGGCAAATATTGAAAACTATTTTTGCATGTATTTGGAAAAATCAAAAGCTATTAAAATTTGAAAAAAAGAGAAAATGAAGAATAAACAATAAGAGGAAGAGTGAAGGACAGCTACAAGTAGCTCCAGAAAGAATGAAGCAGGTAAGTCAAAGCCAAAAGCCACTTTTACTTGGCTGTAAAAGTGTCTGGGGATAAAAGGAAAGTCTGATACTATAAAGATCAATATTGCAATTGGAAAGCTAATTGAATTGCAGCAGCCCTGAAGTCAGGAGGACCTGAGTTTGAAACTGGCATCAGATACTTAACATTTCCTAGCTGTGTGACCCTGGCAAGTCACTAACCCCAATTTCCTCAGCAAAATAAATAAATAAATAAAAATAAAAATAAAAATAAATCAATATTGCAAAAGAACTGGAATGTAAGATCTATGAACCAAGATAAGCTGGATATGGTCAAATAGGATGTGGAAAGATTTGACCAATATATTGGTTGTCAGTGAATTTAAATGGATGGGAGTTTAATTCAGATTATCATTACAGAAACTACTATGGGCAAGATAGAAGAAATGGAGAAGCCCTCAGTCGACAGAAGAGTGATAAAAACACATAATTTCAAAAGTGACACAATGATATCTGTTCAAATCCAAGGCAAAACATTCAACATTACGGTAATGCAAATCTTTGCTCTAACTACTTATGCCAAAGATGCCAAAATTGCTCAATTCTATGGAGACCAATAACATGTTCTAGAAATAAAATCACTATTATTAGAATTATAATAGTTACTATTGTTCTCTGGTTCATATACAAAGATCTTGTCATTTTTATGTAGTTTGCAATCCTTGAGGGCAAACACTATTTTATTTACTACTATTTTTATTTGTAATAATTAATATTATGACATTAATATGCTATTGCTTCCCCCTCAAACCCATCATCCGCGCCATAAAAGTGGGAGTGAGTAAAGTAATTCCAGTCAGGAGTTGATGTACAATAGGGATTCTGTCTTTTCTGAGAACATCATAGTAGCCACAGAAGCTGAGCAGGGCACAAAGGGATTCCACTTGTTCTATTGTCCCTGTCAAGATGACCATAATAACAGCTATGAATAATACTAAAATGTAATTCTTTATCATGTCATCAATATTTTTTGTGGGGATCTACTTCATGCTACAGTCTCCTGGTCTTTCACCAGCTGACTGTTCCTTTTCAGTCATCACCCTGGCTAGAGATCACTAATTAGCAATATTGCCAGAGACCAACCAGCCACGATTTTGAAATTGAGGTCAAGTTTTCACATTACCAAAGTGGTTTGATGACATGATATGCCAAAACATATTAGGGATATAAAAAAGAATGTATCTATTTTTTATGGTGAGTAACCTATAAGGATTTACACCTCCAAATTAAGGCCTTTGACTCAGTTCCACACTCATAGCCCAATCATACACTGAAAATGAGTTTAAAAAAGACCAAAGTATAATGAAAACACGTATTTTGTGTCCACATGGAAAACTGATCTCTGCTTAATATACTACCAGCATAATAACTTTAAGAGCAATTGATTTATAAAATGTAACATCTGCTAGGGAAATTTAGGCCTGCTCTGTTTCTGTATAGTTTAAATGTATTATACTTACTTCTGAATAAAAGTGAGGATGACTTTCAGGTGAAAAAGTATCATATTAGTCATATATTATACAGCAAGTGAAAACATATTAAACAGTTATTTCATCTTAAGGTAACAAAATGTCATTTGACACCAGTGAGTATGACATTATTAACATGCACTAAGGAATTACAGAGACTGAGGGAGGTCTTGAGTCTGAATACAGGTGTTAAACTGCATGAAAAGTAATACCAACTGATACATTGGTCTTTTTCAAATCAAGCATAAATCTATCAAGGAAAAAGCTCATATTGTATCAGAGACTTTTTGAAGTCAAAACTTAAATGGGATTATATACTTCAAGCAATTAACATGTAATACCAGTTGTTTTTTTTTTTTTTTTACCATAATGCTTTAGTAGCAAAATGGATTACAATGCAGCTAGAGAGTGTTTTAAAAAACCCATATGATAATAACATGACACATCGTTTATCAACTATAATGAAACTCAGAAATTTTACATTTTTTCAACAAAAAAGGCATAGAATTACAAGATATTCTGAGATGAAAAAAATAAAAAATTAATAGAACTACTTTTGCAACAAACCACTCTACATGACATTAGTATATAGATAATAGGAATGTTCCTTTTTTAATTAAAGATTTTTATTTACGAAATGTTTGCATGGGTAATTTTTCAACACTGACCCTTGCAAAACTTTCTGTTCCAAATTTTTCCCTCCTTCTCCCCACTCCCTCCCCTAGATGGCAGGTAGTTCAATACATGTTAAATATGTTGAAATATGTTAAATCCAATATATGTATACATATTTGTACAGTTATCTTGCTGCACAAGAAAAATTGGATCTAGAAAGAAAAAAAAAACCAAAGAAGAAAAACAAAATGTAAGCAAACAACAACAGAAGTGTGAAAATGTTATGTTGTGGCCCACACTCAGTTCCCACAGACCTCTCTCTGGGTGTATATGGCTCTCTTCATCACTGAACAATTAGAACTTGTTTGAATCATCTCATTGTTGAAGAGAACCACGTCCATCAGAATTGATCATTGTATAATCTTGTTATTGCTGTGTATAATGATCTCCTGGTTCTGCTCACTTCACTCAGCATTAGTTCATGTAAGTATCTCCAGAATCCTATTCGTCATTCCTTACAGAACAATAATATTCTCTAACATTCATATACTATAACTTATTCAGCCATTCCCCTATTGATGGTCATATTCAGTTTCTAGTTTCTAGCCACTACAAAACGGGCTGCCACAAACATTTTTGCACATGTGGGTCCCTTTCCCTTCTATAAAATCTCTTTGGGATAGAGGCCCAGTAGTAACATTGCTGGATCAAAGGTATGCACAGTTTGATAACTTTTTGAGCATAGGTACAAACTGCTCTCCAGAATGGTTGGATTCATTCACAACTCCACCAACAATGCATCAGTGTCCCAGTTTTCCCATATCCCTTCTAACATTCGTTATTATCTTTTTCTGTCATTTTAGCTAATCTGACAGGTGTGTAGTGGTATTTAAGAGTTGTCTTAATTTGCATTTCTCTGATCAATAATGATTTGGAACACCTTTTCATATGACTAGAAATAGTTTCAATTTCTTTATCCGAAAATTGTCTGTTCATATCCTTTGACCATTTATCAATTGGAGAATGGCTTGAACTATTCTCTATATATTTTGGAAAGGAGGCCTTTATCAGAACTTTTAAATGCAAAAATGTTTTCCCAGTTTATTGCTTCCCTTCTAATCTTCATTAGTTTTGTTTATACAAAAACTTTTAAACTTAATACAATCAAAAATTTCTATTTGTGAATGAATGATAATGATCTCTAATTCTTTGGTCACAAATTCTTTCTTCCTCTACAGATGTGAGAGGTAAATTATCCTAGTTCTTCTAATTTGCTTATAATCTCATTTTTTATGTCTAGATCATGAACCCATTTTGACCTTAGTATATGGTGTTAGGTGTGGGTCTATGCCTAGTTTCTGTCATACTAGTTTCCAATTTCCCAAATTTGGCTAATTTGTCAAATGATGAATTCTTATCCCACAAGCTGGGGTCTTTAGGTTTGTCAAACATTAGATTACTATAGTCATTGACTATTTGTCCTGTGAACCTAACCTATTCCACTGATCAACTACTATGTTTCTTAGCCAGTAGCAAATGGTTTTGATGACCATTGGTTTATAATATAGTTTTAAATCTGGTACAACTAAACCATCTTCATTTGCTTTTTGTTTTTTCATTAATTCCTTTAAAATCTTGACTTTTTGTTATTCCAGATGAATTTTGTTGTTATTTTTTCTAGGTAGGTCAATAAAATAGTTTCTTGGGAGTCTGACTGGTATAGCACTAAATAAATAGATTAGTTTAAGTAGTATTGCCATCTTTATTATATTCGTTCGGCCTATCCAAGAGCACTTGATATTTTTCCAATTGTCTAGCTTTGACTTTATTTGTGTGGGAGGTGTTTTGCTTATATAATTCCTGATTTTCCTTTGGCAGATATTTTATACTATTGACAATTATTTTAAATGGAATTTCTCTTTGTATCTCTTGCTATTGGATTTTGTTGATGATGTATAAAAATGCTGAGAATTTATGTGGATTGTATCCTGCAACTTTGCTAAAGTTGTGGATTATTTCTAATAGCTTTTTATTAGAATTTCTGGGGTTCTTTTAGTATATTATCATATCATCTGCAAAGAATGATAATTTGGTTTCCTCATTACCTACTGTAATCTCTTTCTCAACTCTTATTGCCCAAAGCTAGCATTTCTAATACAATATTGAATAGTAATGGTGATAGTGGACAACCTTGTTTCACTCCTGATTTTATTGGGAATGGTTCCAGTTTATTCCCATTACATATGATGCTTGCTGATGGTTTAGATGCTACTGACTATTTTAAGGAAAAGTCCATTTATTCCTATACTCTCAAGTGTTTTAAATAGGAATGGATGTTGGATTTTTTTCAAATGCTTTTTTTTTGCATTTAATGATCTGAGATCTGAGATAATCATATGTTTATTTGGTTTTTGATATAGTCAATTATATTAATAATTTTCCTAATATTGAACCAGCCCTACATTTCTAGTATAAATCCTACTGGGTCATGGTGTATTATCCTGGGGATGTTTTTCTGTAATCTCTTTGCTAATATTTTATTTAAGATTTTTTGCAACAATATTCATTAGGGAGATTGGTCTATAATTTTCTTTCTCTGTTTTTATCCTATCTGGTTGAAGTATTAGAACCATGTCTGTGTCAAAAAAGGAATTTGGAAAGAGTCCTCTGTTCCCTAGATAATAGATATATTTCAATGGATTTGTCAAATGCTGTTGAAAGTGGTTTATCTCTGGATGGAATTTTAGAAATGGCCAAGATGTAAAAGTAGAATCAAAAGACACATGATGGGTAACATCCATATTAACTCAACCAACAATATATAACCAAAGAAACATTAAGTAAATGACTGAGTCATGCATATTTATTTATTTTTTTAAAAACTGAAGGGTTTAAGGTAACTAACAGTTTAGTTTCAAGTTCTTGTTACCATAAATTATAGAAAGATGATGCTTAAGGAGTTTGAACTTATTAATTGATGCATATTATATTATGAAATTATGAAAATGGTGGAATGTATAGGTGTAAGCTGTAAAAATTAAGTATTTATTAGATAATTACAAAGATGAAAGCAGGATACTAGAACCATATACATTAGAAGTTCACTATCATTTAAAATTAAGATGAAAAACTATTGTACTACAAAGATAAACTATAAAATATCCATGAGAATCTAACAAATAACATGACCTAGAATTGAAGCATTCTGGGACTTAGGTCACTAGACAGAACACTTTTTTTGCAGCCATGTAGACAAAACATACATCTATAAAAAATGCAAGAACAAGATTTTTATTTATTTTTATTGTTTATGTATTTACTTAAAACTTAAAAACAACATAGAAAAAGAAAAAAAGCCCTGTGTACAGCAGAATGAGATTTAAATTATGTAACTAATTTCTGTTTCAAAAAAGTATGTATAGTAATTGATCATGTATTCAGAACTATACATCTTTGCTTCCTTGTAGGTTTTCTTTTGTTGTCTGTTGTGCCCTTTTTACTTTATTCTTTATTTTCCCCTTTCTTCTCCCTTACATCTTTCAAATAGGCTATAGTTAAACACAAATATACACATAATATAAATATATGTGCACACATATGCATATATACATACAGCTAAAATGACTAAAACAGCTGACATATAATGTAGATTTCTCTTTTGATTGAATCTTTTAAAAAGTTTGATTTTGTTTAAAATCAATGATTGCTATTTCTTCTTTTTTTCTAATAAATTTTATTCCTGATCATTGTGATGGCATTTGTGTACTTCTCATTTCCTATCCCTGCTAACTCTTCCATCTTACTTCTTCTGCCTAGCCTTTCTATTATTTAATCTTCGCTCCCATTCCCCCCAAAAATCCTTATTTTCTTCTTCACCCTTTCCCTCCCTCTCTATCCAATTCTCATTAATCTACACACCATTCTACACATTAATCTACAATATAAGTAGGCTTTCAGAACTACCAGCCCTTCTCTGCCCTCTAAATCTTGTATCAATTCTTGCTCTTATATTTCATTCATATAACATAATTACTGCTTATACCTTTTCTTACATGGTTTTATTTTTTAGAATCATATCATACTTAGCTCTATTTCAATTTTTCTTTTGGGTTACTCAATTACTAATGACAATTTTAGACATATGGACATAGTTTTTTCTTATTGAGTACCTTGACATTAGTAGTTGATATTGACTTTTACATGTTAAATTTTCTATTAAGTTGAGATTTGTTTGCAAGAAAATCCTGAAAATCAGGCAAGTCATTAAATATCCATTTTACTTGTGTTCCGTTTTATACTTAATTTTCCTGGATATAATACTTTTGGCCACAACCGTAGTTTTTTAGATCTTTGATACATGTATTCCAAGACTTATAGTCTTTTAAAATAACCATTGATAGATCTCATGCAATTTTGATTGTGACCCCAGTGGTGGTGTTACTTGTAAAATTTGCTCTTTAATCTGGAGGTTTCAAAATTTAGCAGTAATGTTTTTTTAGATTTTCCTTGAGAATCTCTTTCAGGTGATGACTGGTGGATTTTTTTCTATTTATATTTTCCCCTCCTTTTCTATCACTTCAGAACAATTTTCTTTAATTATTTCTTGTATTATTGTCTTCAGGTTCTTCTTCCCTTTTTTTGGTCATAGCTTTTAGGTATGAAATTATTAAATTAAATTATTATTAATTTCTTCTAGATCTGTTCTCCAGAACTGTTGTTTTTCTTATGAGAAGTCTTGCTATGTAACTCTAGGCAAGTCACTTAATCCCAATTGTCTCAGAAAAAAAAAGTTTCCTATTCTCTTTTATTTTTTCATTTTTTCTATTTTCTTTTACTATTTCTGGGTCTCTTACAACTTCATTGGCTTCCCCTTGCCCAATTCAAATTTTCAGAATCATACATCCTTAAGATTCTGTATCTCTTTCTTAGTGGCTATTTTCTTTTTTAATCTTCTTGATTTTCTTGGATTGTTCTTCATGTTTTTTTCGTTTTTCCTCAATCTTTCTCAGTTGAATTTTAAAGTCTTTTGTTGAGTTTTTCTATGAATTTTTCTAGGTAGGTAACCATTTAATGCTACTCTTTGTTTAGAAGAGACTTTTTTTTTTTTTACTTCAGTATCTTCCTCTGAAGATAAACCTTAATCTTTCCTCTTCCCATATGTTCTTTCTCTTTTGCCTGCCCATTTTTTAAAATTAAGAGCTTTTTAGAATAATCATCCCTTCTCCTGTGATGGTGGTAGTTGGGAAAGACCATGAGAGGAGATATGGTGCCTTTGGCCTTAAGTTCTCTGTCAGTTTTTTCCTTTGCCCTGGAACCCCAACCACCCTCCTGTAAATGCTAACAGCTAACAACATTCCTGCTGCTTCTGCACTCACCTGGTGCTGGTTCCTTCTCACCTATAGTCATGTCTCAACAGCGCAGGTGAGTCTGAAATTCTTTATCAGCAGAGGTTCCCTTAATTCTCCTGGACTCAAACCCCCTACTTGTCACAGAGTCTGGGAAGTGAAAGTTCCATGGCCCAAGGCTACTGAACCCAGCTAGTCTCAGGGATTTTAGCGTTTGTTTCAATTGAACTAGGCTGGAGGCGTTTACATTTCTCACCTGCCAAATCTTCCCAAGATCTTTCTTCCAATCTTCTCCCATTGTCCCAGGAAGATCATTTTTCTCCCTCAATTCTCTTGTTTTTAGCTGCTCTGTTAGTTCCTGATGTGGGGATTTTGTTTTGTTTGTGGGGATAATCTGAAGAGTTTAGAATTTTCTAACCTATTCTGTCATCTTCCCAGAATTCTCCAAAAACATTTTTAATAAGTAGCTAGGTGGCCAGCGGATAGAGTCATGCCTGGATTTAGGAAGACCTCAGTTCAAACTGAAGAAGAAAAAGAGTACACTTTATAGCATCTGAGAAACTCTGCAGTACTTCTCCCTGAAAAAAAAATGGTCCAATTGTTAAACACCAGTATTTTTTCTGGTGGTACTATATAAACTAATAAAGAATCATTTATAAGCAGCTATTCTGTACTGAGCACTGTGTCAAGCCCTGAGGATGCAAAGGCAAAAATGAAAAGTTCCTGCCCTGAAGGAGATTACATTCTTTCAGAGCAAATAACATGTTTATAAGTAAGAATATATAAATATATATATCCAAAATAAACATAAGGTGGCTTGGAGAGAGACATTGGCAGTAATAAGGTTCAGGAAAGGCCTTATATAGGAGATGATGTTTAAATTAAACTCTGAAGAAAATATAAATTCTAAGTGGGTAGTAGGATGAAAGCATGGAAATGACATATTGCTGGTATTAGACTTGGTCACTTTGTCAGTTTCATTAAGATGCATTTTTTGGTTGCTATTCTAATAGAGGGTTCAATAGTATAGGGTAAGGGGGAATGTCTTTACAAAATCAAATATTAATAATTAAACTATTATGATTTTAGGTTTTGTTAATAGAACTGTAATGTTTAGAACAAGGGAGAGAATTCTGACGTATCCCAATTTCATCATATCAAATCATACTGTCATATTAATTAAATCACAATTGAAGAAAAATAAATACAAACTTTTCTTGAGGAAAAAATGGTCAAATGTATACATATATTGTATTTAATTTATACTTTACTATGTATTGGTCAACCTGCTATGGGGGGGGGAAGGAGGGGAAAAATTAGAACAAAAGGTTTGGCAATTGTCAATGTTGTAAAATTACCCATGTATATATCTGGTAAATAAAAACTATTATTTAAAAACCAGTCAAGATAATCATATCTGCAAACCATGGCATGTAAGTATCAGTTAAAACAGAAGTTCTCAACCTTGTTGCCACAGACACCCAAGGGACCTATGGGTAGATTTCAGGGGGTTCATGAGCTGGCATGGGAAAATTATATTTTTAATTTTGAGTGAAATTCAACATTTTTTAAGTTATGCATTTAAATAACCAATACCCTAAGAGTAAGTCCATAAGCTTCACCAGACCACCAAGGAGGCCCATGACACAACAAAGGCTAAAAACTTCAATTTTAAGTAACCATGTATGTGTTTAAATCTTAAAAAGACTTAACAACATGAGAGCTTTCTTTGGATGATCTCTAAAAGTCTACGATATATAGTATAATTATACAGCAGTGCTTTAAAGGGTGAAATTACAAAAATTTGGGGTCATATTGAAATAGTGATCTCATACTGCAATTCTATCAATTGGTATTTTCAGACAACAGAGATCTTAGAGATCTTAGAAAATACTGGAAATGGTTGAGTGAACTTTTATCAAGAATAATGGTTATTATATATTGGACTACCTGCCATCTAGGGGAAGGGGTAGAGGGAAGGAGGGGATAATTTGGAACAGAAGGCTTTGCAAGGATCAATGTTGAAAAATTATCCATGGATATGTTTTGTAAATAAAAAGTTTTAATAAAAAATTAAATTAAAAAATAAAAATTTAAAAAGAATAATGGTTATTATTAAAAGAGTTAGCAGTAGATGACCCCATCACACTTTCTTAGATTATCTTTTGTTTTGGTTTTAGCTCAAATCATTAATCACTCAATTAGTATTTATTAAGTATCTGCTATGAAGTGAGCACTCTCCTCGCCTGGGAGTATTTGAAATATTCAAAAAACAAAATCAAACACTTTCTTCTCTCAAGGAGCTTACATTCTCTCAGGAGGTGAACAATATGCTAATATCTAAATATATACAACATCCATTCAAAAGAAATTGAAGGTGATTTCAGGTGGGCAATATCATCTGGGAGATTAAGAAAGACCTTGTATAGAAGGTGGTCCTTGAGATACTGTATTAAATAAAAGACTGGGTTTCAAATCCTGTCTCATACTCTTACTAGCTCTGTGATTCTATTTAGACTAGCTCAGGACTGACTACTAAACATCTCTTGTTCAATTCATCATCTGGAAAACCATCTCCAAGTTCATTTTCAGTTCTAGCCTGATGATTCTATGAACTTAGGGATTCTAAGTAGAGGCAAGGAGGCAGAGAATACATTCCAGCCATGTGTATTATAAAAGTTAAAGTAAAATGAACTGTGAGGAAGAGCAAGAAAGAGAGTGTGTGATGAGAATTAATGTGTAATCAATCTAGAAGGTTGGAGTCAGTTCCCATCGTCATACAGAGGTGATTTAATGTCATTTAACTAATCTTCAAATGTCAATGGCTACTATCACAAAGTTTAGATTCCTCTGCTCCCTCTCCATACTAGGTCCTTCTCTCAAATATTTAATAATATATAAACCTAGAATTAATTGATACAATGAAAGATCAGTATTCAAAGAAAGGCTTTTAAAAAGCAAAGAATCTCTTCAGAGAATGAATAATTACATCCTAGCTTGTAAGTTCAAAAAGTCTTCTGAGGTTTTTTTTCAGAAGGAGTATAATATGCACACAAGGGGAAAATATAAGAGGTGCTTAATTCTTTCCTTTACATGTTTTACATATAAAAAAGAAACAATTAAAATTCCCTAGCAGAAAAAGGAAAGAAAGAAAATTTCAAAGAACTAAATCAGTGCCTTTAGGCTATGGTTATCATAGCAGTGGGTTCAGCATCATTCAGTATTGTCAAGAATATAAAGAAATTCAATTTACTTACTAAGGAAAGCAAAAAATTGGTAGTAATTCAGGTATAAGATAGAAATAACACAAAACAGATATAAAACAGAAAAAGCTATCACAGTCTAAATTATCTGGTAAGAGTCAGCTATTGTTGTACCTAACCCAGCTAGAGCCATCCAGTAATCCAGTGAATGAATCCCATTGCCAAAAGTTGTATGAATGATACAGTTTTTTCAAAAGGAAACTATGCTTCCATTGAATTAATATCACATATTGTCTACGACTCATTTGGTCCTATGTTGTAAGATTTAGAACAGGAAAAAACTTTAGATAATCAAGTTGAACTCCTTCTTTGAAAAAGAAGGAAAAGAAGACCCAGGAAAATGAAATGGTATATTTAAAATCACATAAATAGCAAAGCAAGAGAACTTGACCTCTGGTCCTCTGGTAGTCAATCCAGGACTCTTTCCACTACACAGTGTTATCTCTTTGGTTTGTAATACTCTTTATTATTCTCTTATTTTCTTCAGTTGCTTTTCAGTCATGTCCGACTCTTCATGACCTCATTTGAGGTTTTCTTGGCAGAATTACTGGAATGGTTTGATATTTTCTTTTTTCAGCTCACTGTGACATAGATGCTTTTTGTGTCTCCATTTACAGGGGAGCAAACTGAGGCTGGAAAAAGTTTTAAGTAACTTATCTGAGGTCATACAGCTAGATTATTAGATAGTACTGAACTCAGGTTTGTTTGTTTGTTTGTTTGTTTTTTTAAACGTATGGCCCTTATAGCAAGTAAGAGGTCAGTCAACCTTCTTTAGAGACACTGAACAAATTGAGGAGGAAAAAAAGAAATGCAACAAGTTTTTTTTTTTGTTTTTTTTTGACGTTGAACTTCGGCATAATTTTCAAGGTCAAACAATGACTCAGAGAAGGCATTAAAAAACCCAGTCTTCTGATTTCTAAATTTTGTGCTCCTGTTGACAATTGATTAAAAGAAATATTAAAATATTCTCCCGGCTCCTGGAAGCTGTCATGAATATAAGTAACTACAGTATAATATTATTAGGTATAGGAGAAAAAAAGAAACCTAGATACTTATGGCAAATAAAAAGAAGAAGTAAATTGTCATCTTTTCCCCCTTAGAATGCCCCAGGCACTCGTAACCATTATGAATACCACTGGCCTCAAAAGTCTTAGTTCAGAAAAAAGAAAAAAATCCCCAAACCTATTGAGGTATAAGGGGATAGACAACATTTAAAATTATAACTATTCCATCCCCCAAACACCAAGAGAAACCAACAGATTTTTATTTTTCATTTGGATTTGACCTTTCAGTTAACCCATCACATGCCAAGTTATAGCCTGAAGCAATCTTTTGTAGTGAATACCTTGAATCTTTATACTGGAATAGACATATCTCTCACCCTGTCTCAATATCATCATTTCAGTAATACTGTGTCTGGTCAGCATACCAAAGAAATAACTCAATTCCATGCACATTAAAAAAAGTTAAACTTTCTATTTGTCTTCTTTTCACCATCACAAAAATTCATAGGACTAAAAATATCAGTAAACTTCTCAAACACTAAGCTTTCATCCTCAAACTTATTTATTGGGTTTTCTCTGCTGTATTTGTGCTGAATGCTGAATAAAAATAATAACTATCTTATTGTGTCCACATCACAAAAAGCTGTAACAGTTTCTTTTGTTCAATCTAGTACCCACTGGTATCTCTTCCTAGAAGAGAAAATTAACTTCAAGGTATTTCTCCATATATTTAACCCGCTGGCAACCCCATGCTTAGGCACAGCAATGAGTCAGGGCCATCCCACTATTTTGAAAGTGAAAGATAAAGCCTGTTTAAAGAATTTATACCTGATTAGCTCAGTCTATCATTCTTTTTCCAACAGAAATAAACTCAATAGTTACATATTATGAAATTTGCCAACACAAAAAAGAAACAGTTTTAAGTTACAGTAGGAGAGATTTAATTTCGAGATTAGGAAGGACTTTTGACCACAAAAATTGTGAGAGACTTGCACGGGAGGGTAACTAAGGGTGATGATAGGACCTTTGGAGATTTCAATATGGAGAAAGCTCTATTGGTAGGATTTTTTAAAGCTTTTTTTTCTTTTGACTACAGGTAGGTAGTAAAATAAAAAATAAGATAGGTGCTAATCCATTTTGTATGGCTTACATGTAGTCTAGCCTATTATAGAGCTATAAAAAGAACTCTTTTCGAAATTGGAAGACCAGTGTTGGAATCCTACTCTTTTTTATTATCTGTGTAATATTAGGAAAGTCATGCAACCTTTTGGAGCTTCTATTTCCATATCTGTAAAATGAGGGGATTAATCCCACGTGTCCTATGCCTATCAAAATTTATGATATTAAGAATATAGGGATGAAGTATTGGATTTGGAACCCTCTAAATATAATTTAGATGTGTAAGTGAGATCATTGAGTCCAATTCCTCATTTTACAGAAGAAAAAACTGAGATCCAGAAAGATTGCAATTTGTCTAGGGTCACACAGAAAATACATGGAGGTAGAATTTATACTTAGATCTTCCTAATTCCAGGTTTAGCACCCTATTTTCTATTAACTGGTATGTTGTAAGGGAGATAACTGTAAGAGGTATAGGTTGAACTGGATGAACTGCAAAGTCTTTCCGAATTCTATGATTATTAAATAAGCCACATGACCCTAATAAGACATATCACCCTACTAGACTGGATTTGAACCCAAGTTATCCGTCATCAAGTACTCCATCTGCTATATGGAGATAAAGCTGTCCATGGGGCAGAGACATTAAAGTTATACCATGCTGGTTGTAGAAAAGCTGAAATAGAGAGGCACTATAGCAGAGGTATCTAACACACCAGTCATGTTGTAACCTGTAGCATTCCTGGGCTGGGGCCAAATCAGATTAAAATATATTTGGGAAATATTTAATAAAATAAATAAAAATACAAATATAGAACATAAATAATACTAACGTGGCTTTCTAAGTGAGTACGCCGGCCACAAGAATCTTAACATATGGGATAGTGGCCCCGTTTATATTTGAGTTTGATACAACTGCTCTTGGGAACCTATTGTAGCAGACAGACCTGGAATAATCCCTGTCCCCCTGCTATCACAAAGTCAAGGATTGGAAAGAAAAAATCCCTAACAATTTGAACAATTTAAAAAGTTCAAATATGAAAGCAGGTTCAGAAGGCAGGAGGTTACTCATTTGTGGAAATGTCCAGAAACTAGCCTTCCAAACAGACTATATTCTGATCCACATGTAATCCAAAATGCCATTTTAAAAATACATACTTTCTATAGGGTGAGCCTTCAGACATACTATGTTACTTCTCACTAGAAGTCTCTAGGTAAAAAACTGACTATATGTTGGGTATTAAAGCTGATTCCTGCTTACAATCTACCTTCTAAATGGACTTAATGTTTTGGTAATTTTTTTAAATAACAAAAGATAGATTAAAATAGATTTTAAGCTAAAAAGAAATTTAGGGGCCATCTTATCCAATCCTTTCATTTACAGATGGAGAAACCAAAGCACCGAACGATTAGGTGATTTGTCCAGAGGGACATAGCTGGCTTGTAAGTGCCTGAGATAGACTATGAACTTAGATTTTCCTGACTCCAAGACCACCCAATGCTTTGTCCCCTATATATTGTGATAGGGATTTCCATCCTTGTGTGCCTGGACTGGAGGATCTCTCAGATCTCCCTAATTTTTTTGATTATTTGATAAACCATATACAAAAGATGTCACTTTATACTACTACACTGAAATCCCCATGATGGCAAGATTTATATTCTAATACATGACATAACACATGTTTATTAAAATACATAGATCTTCTAAAATCCGGGACAATATTTTGTACATACAGTTGAAAAGTTCATAAGAGTTCTTAACCTCATGTGAATAAATTTGTTGATTTTTGTTTTTAATTTTAACTGTATTTCAATGTAATTGGCTTTATAATCCTATGTATTTTGTTTTATTCTGAGAAGGAATCCATAGCCTCCATCAGGATGTCTAAAGAGTCCATTAAAAAAGTTAACAATCCTGGTGCTGGAGGGTAAGAAAAATTACTAAAGACTATATTCAAACATGATGATAAAAAGAAAGAAGGGACCAGAAAAGAATAATGTCCACACAGCTTCAGCCTTTTTGTAGAAGATTCAGTTTAACACTGCAGAGAATTCTTCATGAAAAATTACCTTGCCAAGATCCAAAATATTAAGAATCTCTTGTACAGCTACTCAACATCTTGGCACTTCTAATTTGGCTTCCACTCCAATTAAGTTTGGTTATTCCTAAGGCATGAGAGGGGTCCTTGGCAATTTTTTTTTTCCCTCAAGCCCTTGTCTAATAAACAGTTTGATAAAAATCATATTATAAAATTAGTGGACCTTTGTGAAATAAATAATAATTTATTGGTGAAGATTTAGAATTGGTAGATTAAGGGATATCATCTCTTTCTATTCAGGTACAAAACCCATTTCTTCATATTCTTTATTGTCAAATGTCCCATTGAAGGGTAATTTCTTCTTTCTCACCACAAGAAAATGGTAGCAACACTGTTTTTATTCCCAGTACTTTTCAGAGCCAAAATAACTCTCTAATTTCGTAGTTCCCACAAATATTTGCATTACATTCCATACAAAAAGCATCACAACTAATGGTTAAAGAGTGAATTCTACTTCTCCTTCCCCAAATCTTCCTTTTTATTTGCCACATTATTAATTAAAAATTTCTGGAAAATGGTTTACACCAAGATGGCTCACCTGATTTCTATACTTCTCATAGTTTCGAAGCACATCACAAATATCCATAGCTTCATTTTTAGAAAGTGTTTTTCAACACCATTCAATAGTTGATACCTGGAAATAAGAATGCAAACAAATCACTCACATCTCTGATAAAATATATTCCAAAAAAATCCCAAAAAGTGTTGACCTTTTTATAATAGTATGTCTCAAAGTATAAAATATAGTAAATAAAATTTTTATCATTATAAACTGGAACTTGATTTTGGTGCATTTTATGTATGGGGGAAAAGCCCTTCATAGAATGTCTTAATAACTTTTTTCCATGAAATAATTCATAAAGATAATTTTGTTGCATCTTATACTAAATTTAAAAATATTTTTATATTATTTGATATATTGGCAATAAAAATAAGATAGAAAATAATGCCCTGAGTTTTTGAAACTTCAGATACAAAAACTATCTTTTTCAGTAATAAAATTAATTTAATTTTACTTTTAATTTACTTTAATTTAAATATACATCGAATTAGAATAAGAGTAAATAAAATCAGGTGGAAACCTATGCTTTGGTTGGAGACACAAACATAATTAATTATACTAGACCTTGGATGTCTTTTTTTTTGCCCTCTCATTTAAAAAACTTTAAATATACATGAATACAAGAAACATAAAATTAAAATATTCCAGTTTATATACAAACTATCTATCCTCTAACAGAAGACATCCTACTACATGATAACACATGTGTATTTTAATAGCAATCACCAATTTGCTTCTTCTTTAGACACTTTAAAAGTTAAGCTCATTATTATTACATATATTGATGGCATTTAAAAAACAAATTTGAAGAAACAGTGGCTTATTTGTGAATTATTAAGAATGTATTAAGCAGCCAATGTGGAACAGTTTAGAAATTTTAAGCAGCATTGAAGACATTAAAAAGTAAACTACTCATAGCACAGAGAGTATGCTACCATCATCAATATTTAGAGATTCATATTCTCAAAATGCAATGTAATATATTTTTACATGGTAAATCTGAAATATACTTGAGATATCAAAAGAAAATCCTTGAATTCAGCAATGATGTTTTGGTACTTATTTCAAGTCAGAAAATCAGAATGTTACTATACTACAAGTGTTGACAAAAAACTGACTCCTAGCAAAGCATTACTGATTATATTACATTTGTCTTTCAAAATATTATCTTGTTGCAATGCATAAAGTTTGTTGCTCACAGGTCTTTGTTGTGCATATTAGTAAACATGTATATTATAGTTGACGTGGTCAAATATGGAACTTTTCCCAAGACTTTTCATCATGTAGGAATCAGTGCTATCAAATTCCAGAAATACTTTTTTAGTCTATAACAATTGGTTGGCATTCCCACATCTCATAAAATATATTCAATACAACTAAGGTAACATTCACTTGGTTTTGCAAATCAAAGATAATTATTTTGTTTTATTCTGCCTATTTCATTTTTATCATAATAATTTTATGTGCTTATGAGTGAAATCCTCCAAAGCATCAGGCCCCCTATGGCCTGAGGCTCCTGGGTAAGGGGCCCTGATTGTTATGGTCTAGGGAAGCACTGCAGGGAATTAGGGTGAAGAAACCATTCAGATGTCAATTATCAGAATCAAAACCTCATCTAAAATGTCCAAGTCATGGTAACCTCTAACTTGTACTTTTAAATGACCATATAAACCACTCTTGAACAGAATAATTAAGAAAGCAAAAAAGGTAGCCAGCCACCTGTCACAGCAATCTGTATGAAAGTGATCAGCTCAAAATAGAAAATCTACTTTTATGGGACAATATCCAAAAACAGGGTAGTAGAATTCTAGTGAAACATCAACTTGTCTTCAAAAGAATGAGATATCTTAATGAGAAACACCAAACCACTAAGGCACCATTAAAAATTAAAAGAAAACAAACTGGTCCACTCTAAAACTCTGGCTGATCAAATGCAACTCATTCTGTATGAAGCATGGAAATGACCACTCATCAGAGAGCCGACTTTTCAGTACTGTCCACATTCAGGGACAGCAATGCTGTCAGTAAGGTCATCTTTGAATACTAAGGACAACATTACGCACACACTCTGTATCAAAGAATGTGACATCATAAACCAATAATCCTAGAAAGGGTCATGTCAAAAATAAATCAGAGGGTGAATGTCTCTTAGTGTGTTTTCTTTCGGTGAAAGCATAACCACCCCTATGTATTCCTCTTACAGTCCAGCCAGATATACCTTTTGAATCTTTGCACAATGGTCAGAAATCTCTGGCTTTGCCTCTGTGCTAACATACTGGTGGTGTTAGCATCTGGGACTAAAAGGCAGGCTTGTTTGACTGGAGAGATGAGAACAAGTGAGAGATTAGAGGAAAATGAGAAAGATAATGGGATAGACTGCAAGACGGCCTTGAAAGCAAACGGGGGAAAAAAAAAAAAAACAGAATTTGGTTAGGATGTGTTGGAAGTCCAGTGAAGAGGATTTTTTTAAATGTGTAGTCAAAATGGTGGATAAAAAAAGGGTAATATCGTATACTATTTAGACAGGAGATGGCCTGGAAGCTGGGAAGCCAGTGCAGAGAAGGTTAGGAAAGTCTAGTAATGAGATAACCAAGTCTAAAGAATTAGATTTGGTTGTAGGAATGTGAGGCAAAGAGACCTGAGATAACAAGAGAGAGGAGCCAGCTCCAATCGCCAGGTAGGTGATCTGAATGTAGAGGGAATAATTACACAGATGAATGTCTTGGAAGCCTACATAATCTCATATGCATTTTTTGCTAATTGATTTTTTTTTTGAGTCAATTGGGGTTAAGTGACTTTCCCAGGGTCACACAGCCAGGAAGTGTTAAATGTCTGAGGTCAGATTTGAACTCAGGTCCTCCTGACTTCAGGGCTGGTGTTCTATCTACTGCATCACCTAGTTGCCCCTTCATATGCATTTTTAAGAGGAAAACATTTTATACAGTGTTCAAGTTCATTTTTAGAATTCTCTCTCAGGAAGAGATATTTGTTCATAACAAATGAGTAGGCTCCCGAGGTTGGTCACATGCCTCAGATACTTCAAAGGATTTTTTTCTAGCTTTCCCTTAAAAGTTCAAACATTACTGGCCATAATATGTATGACACTAGATTCAGATCAGGAAAACCTGGATTGAATCCCAGCTCAGATACCATCTATATGTCTCTGAAAAAATCACTTAAACAATTCTCAGACTCTATTTTTTCACCAGAAATTTGAGATAATCATTGCCCCTTCTTATAAAATTGTGAGGATCAAATTAAATAATGTAAACAAGTGTTTTTCAGACCAAAAGTGTTACTAAATGTTAGTAGTGGTACATAAACACATATTACAATCTAATAAAAATATATCTAAAATTATTCAATGTTCCCTAAATATATTGGAATATAGAATCTGGGTTCACTTTCCCACTTCCACTTGAACTGGCCGTTTAGGTCTCTAGAATATGGCCAATTCCATCTTCCTACAATTCTAGGAGTAACCCTGAGGGATTACAATCACTCATGAACTCCTATTAAGTATATTTCTGCCCATTTTAATATCTTTCTAATATCATTTAACCAATTTATATCAATTAGCTTTTATGAAGGTATAATTGACGGAGGAGCTAGATGGCTTAGTAGATAGTGCCCTAGATCTAGAATCAAGGAGACCCAAGTCCAAATACTGACCAAGATACTTACTAGCTGTGTGATTTGAACAGGTCTCAACCTCTGCACAAGTCTGCTTAATCCATTTAAGGAGGAAATGGCAAACCACTTCAGTATTTTGCTAAGAAAACTCCATTTGGGATCACAGAGTCAGACATGACTAAATAAACCAACAACATTTACTGAGAAATGCCAGCAAGAAACAAAGCATTAAAAACCTCTTAAAATAGGAGCACACTTTCCTACTATTTTGGAACCTGAAATAAAGTGATTTCTACCAAAATATTTTCCCATAATACCATCTAATTCATTTCTAGGTATGATACAGGTGATGGAACAGTCACTTCCTTGTTTGCAGTACACAGTGTCTCAGGTGCCATATCGATCAGTTCCTGGGCTGGGTCAAGACAATCATTTCAAGGGCTGCTATTTTCTCAGAACTGGCTCATGTGGTTCCTGATAGATTCTTAGAGGCTTCAGTTGCTGGAACTCTGATAGTTCTTCCAACCTTAAGAAGATTACAAGGCTTGAAAGTCACCTTGTCTGATCTGCTTCCAGTTACTCATTAAACTAATATCTTGAAAGAATAAAATACAATAAAGAGAGAAGAAAAATAAAGGAACCATATGTCAGGACCACATGGTTGACAGGTATATTGGTAAGGTAGACAGAGATAGGTGGATGGCCATTGTCAGTTCTGTCTCTGTTATTTCTTTCCCAACTCAGAGTCTTGTATTAGTTCCTTCTTAGAGTGTCACAGAAAAGAAAGTTCCTTCATTCCAGCCTTTTGTATAAATGTTCAGTTCTCGATAGGCTTTTCATTACCATGTAGTAAATTGCTAGGTGACTATTAAGTCAAAGAATACCTGCATACTCTTTGTATATGACTTGAGAATCATATTACTATAAAACTTCACTAAACATATATATTTCTTGTAAAACACAATAAAAATGAATATAAAATACTAAAATCTACAAAATTTCATGAAAATGACATTTTTTCTTTCTTTTACAGATTGATCAATACAAGAAAAGTAAACCATAGAAATATATAAAAGTCTATCCTTTTAATAGATATTCAAAGAACAGAAAAACTTCTTTTATATGCTTATGATGAATAACATTGGAAAAAGATAAATTAAAGCTAAAGAAATTTAAAATTTGAGAGAAAGAAGTATTCTAAGCTTCTATATGTATTTGAGTATTCAAAGGAACTATGATTTCTTCAACATCCATGATGCTACCTTTGGTCCAGGAGCTTCTTTGTCTCACTGCAACTTTATTTGGTAGAGATTTAGGGGTTGTCTAAAGCAAAGCTTCTTAAATTGTGGGTTACTGCCTCACATGAGGAAATAATGGGACTGAATGTGGGAGATCACAAAAAATTTGGGAACGGTAAAAGGTATCGAATATTTTACCAAGATTTAGTTCTTTATGAAAAGATAAACAAGCACATCTATCTCATTAGTATATAAATTTGCTTTCACCTTTAATAAATGGTAAAATTATATGCATACTAAAGAATTACTTTAGATAAATTTCTTTATGATTTATTAACAGTTAATGCTTTATTTGTATACATATTTCATACACATACACACACATACACACACACATATATATATGGGTTTGCATAAAAATTTCTTGAACATAAAGGGTTGTGAGTAGAAAAAGTTTGAGAAGCTGTGGTCTGAAACATAGAAAGACTAAGGACCTTGGCCAGAATTACATAGCTAGGTAGTATGAGAAGTAGAATTTGAACTCAAGTTTTCCTGACTTTGTCAGCCCATATCTGCTATGCCAGTCTATCTAAATTATAGATGTATCTCTCTAAAAATATTAGACTGAGAATTAGGAGATCAAAATTTAGCTCCTGATTCATAATAATATATAATATATATTTTTTGCAAAAAATATTGTTACAATAATCAATGCCACATGAAGTAATAACATTTATATATTCTTTTAATGTTTGTAAATTGATTTATAGCTGTTATTTCACTTTATTTTCACAACAGTGGGAGGTGTATGTTATCACCCCTATTGTACAGAGAAGAAAACTAAGACTTGGTAGGTAAAATGACTTGCTACAGGATCACAGAGCTAATAAATGAGGTAGGAATCAATACTAAATGTTGTGGACTCCACATCCAGCACTCTATGCACTATGCCATTCAGATGTCCATAGTTATAAAAAATGTTGTTAGGATCAAATGAGATTATAGGAAAATATGTGGAAAGGCTATATGATTAACAGTTAATTAGTATTATTATTCTATGACACCAATCTTTTGACATGCTATCTTTTATTGAATCAGAGAAAACATAATTCACTCCTAAAAAGAGAATTATCCATTTTAAGGTCTCAGAAGAGATTTCAAAGGTCAACTCCATTTATAGATGGGAAAACTGTGAGTGGGGGGATGAGAGAGAGTACCTTAAGTGATTTGGCAGAGGTCACATAGGTAATAAATATCCTAGGTAGAATCTGAATCCAAGGCTTCTTACCCTAGAATCACTTTCTCTTGCCATATAAGGCAGCCCTTTTACTGATTTCTCTATCTCTGCAACCAAACAGAAAATCATAATGTTCAATTTCATTTTTAAAAGTGAACCTTGAAAATCATGAGGAAATAAAAGCAAAAAACTAGTGTTTTCAAACATCGGTGTCATACACCTCCCATTGTTGTGTATACATATAATGTTTATATATATATATATATATATATATATATATATATATATATATATATATATATATATATATATATATATATATAAAATGCTTAGACTCTTCATAATATGAAGTCTTACTTGGTAAAGGAAAAACTCACTAATTTTGATTAATTAAGAAAAAGGTCATGGGCATCAAAAAGCCTAAATTATACAATTACTTTTAAGGAAATAGAGTTAAAGTGATAATTGTTTACTAATTTAAACTAAATGCTAACAAAATTTTAATTCATAATTATCTGAGGAAAACTTGCTTTAAAAAATAGATAAGCATGGTGAATAATTAGTAACTTAGAGACTAATCAATAGAATGCTAACTTTGGAGACCGGAAGACCTGACTTCTAAGCCTACTTTTGACATATATTTAGCCTTAGGCCTTGGCAAGCTCATTGAACCTATCAGGTAACTCTGTGATTATAAATCATATGTGATTCTATTTGTAATATTATCATACAATACTATGTTGTCATTTAGCCAAAATAAGCTAAATAGAGCGCTGATCATAGAGTCATAGAATCATTAACTTTCAGCATCCTGTCCAACTCCCATATTTTACTAGGAGGAAACTGAGGACAGTGAGATTAAACCACTTGTTCAAAGAAACTAGTTATTAAGTGTCAAAAAACAAGATTAAAAGCTCTCTGGGGACAGACATAGTTTCATTTAAAAAAATGTATTGATGCGTTTAGTTTTTGCATTACAAATATTTACTGATTTGGTTTTATGCTTTTATATTCCTAGTACCAGACATATTTGCTTGCACATTGCAAACAATTAATGTTTGCTGATTGATTGATGGGATAATTCATCTGCCTTTTTTTCCTATATGAGAGGTTTGCTATACTGATAAAATTAAGCCAGATTCCTCTTTCTCTCCTCCCCTTCCCCCAAAATTAGTAATTTGCAACATTATTTGTATTACAAAAGAATTTTTTTTCTTCTGTATTACTTGAAGATGCTTGAAAATAATTTGCTAAAATTTGTCTTACAATCATTTCTCCTGCATGGTTATTTTTTACTAGCTTATGAAGAAAGAGTTTACTTAGCAAAAATATTTAGTACAGTTAATACTCTTATGAGCATTATATATTATGAGTATAT